>NC_133751.1:208331539-208639039 GCF_036562045.2 Rhinolophus sinicus | reverse complement strand
TAAGTGGAGCTGTGTTCTGGGCAGAAATCGGGGTGCTGTGTCCTGCGCGGGGTTAGGGTATTGTGTCCTGGGCAGGAATTAGGGTGCTATATCCTGGGCAGGAATTGGGGTGCTGTGTCCTGGGGGGCAGCGATCGGGGTGCTGTGTCCTGGGCCGGAATCGGGTTGCTATGTCCTGGGTCAGGCTGGAGCCGTCCTTGCTGGCGCTGTCTCACCCTGAGCCCCCCGAGAAGCAGCGCTGTGATGCTCACTCAGCAGCAGACGCCAAAGTAGAGGCTGAGACGGACGCGTTCACCAGGTGCCTGTTCACCAGAACTTTAGTACAGATTTCATTAAAAATTGCAAGAGAATGTATCCAGTTCTCATAAATGCTTCCAACACTTAGAACTTCTAAGTAGACACATTGCACCAAATTATCACAATAATTAAAGCATTTTTATTATACGTACACCATAAACCAGTTATAAAAATATTGACACTGCAGAATTAAATTAGCTTTTATTAGCTCTATAGTATGTGTGTGTATTTGTTCTTTTACTTACATCTTCCCAGGGCTACTGTCGGGGTTTAGGAGTCTGTTTAACAGACTTGCTGCTGTCAGCCACCTGTTAGCTTAAGTGTCCAGTGATTCTTTCGGACTTTGTGGTAGAGAAGTACATTGTCTGCAAATAATGGCTTTTCTCTTTGTCCCAATATGTGTAACCTGTGTTCCTGTTCTTTCCTTACTGCCTCGATGGTTCAGTGGCAGCAGTGGCCCCTCGCCTGGTCCTCACGCCAAGAGGGCAACTTTCTGCAGGGTTGTCTGTCCACTTCTTGTGTCTTGCTTTGACCCTTTGTCAGGAAGGGGTGTTCCTTCACAGGTCATACTGTACATGTTTTTGAAAAAGTTGTGCTAAAGGACACGTAAAACTTGCCATCGTGACAGTTTTTATGCTCAGAGGCACTAAGCACATTGACAGTCCTGTGCAGCCGTCCCCTGTGTGTCCCCAGTACTCTCGGACTTGGTTGGTAGCAAAGTATATTCATCCTGCAAAACGAACACTGTGCGCCCATTAAACTGTACCGCCTCCCCCACCTGGCCCCCGCCCTCTGCTGTCTGTCCCCATCAATGTGACTCCTGAAGTCCCTCATAGAAGCGGATCACACAGCGTTTGTCTGTCTGTGACAGGTTTATTTCACTGATCACAAGCCCTCCAGGTCCATCCATGTTGGAGCAGCTGTCAGATGTCTTCCATTCTGAGGCTGAATAATATTCCCTTGTGTGGAAGGACCACACTTTGCTGTCCATCGTCCATCCATGGACACTTGGCGGCCATTGTGAGTTACGCTGCTGTGAACGCGGCTGTGCAAACGTCTCTTCAAGCCCCTGCTTTCAGTTCTTCTGAGTATAGACGCAGAAGCAGGGTCGCTGGGTCACATGGTCACTCTGTTTAATCTTTGAGGAACCTCCACACTGTTTCCCACAGCGGCTGCACCTTTTCACGTTCCCACCAGCAGTGCCCCTGGTTCCACCTTCTCCACACCCTCCCAGCACTTGTCATTTCTGGGGTTTTGATAGCAGCCGTCCCGATGGGTGTGAGGTGGCATCTCATTGGGTTTTAATTTGATCAGTGAAGTTGGGCGTCTTTCGTGGGCTGTTGACCATTCGTGTGTCTTCTTTGGAGCAGCATCTGTTCAAGTCCTTCGCCCGTTTTAAAAATTGAGGGTTTTTTTGTCTTTAAGTTTTAAGAGCTCTCTCTATATTCTGGGTATTAATCACTCGTCAGATGTGATTTAAAGTATTTTCTCCCGTGCTCGCTTCGGCAGCACATATACTAGAAGTATTTCCTCCCGTCTGTGCGTTGCCTTTTCATTCTGTCAATAGTGTCCTTTGGTGCACCAGAGTTTTTCATTTTCATAAAATCCAATTTGTCTATTTTTTCTTTTGTTGTCTGTTCCTTTGGTGCCAGGAACAGACAAATGATCCAAAAAGTCATTGCCAAGTCCAGTGTTGTGAAGCTTTCGCCCCACGTTTTCTTCTAAGAGTGTTAACAGATTCAGGTAGGGAGTTAGAGAAATGCTGTGCGGTAGCCCATTGCGGTGTCTGGTGCCTTTTCTCCACTGTCCTTTCATGTGCTGTGATTCCACGGAACATTCTGAGTCCTCCTGGAACCTCAGTGGTGCCCCAGGCTGGGTTGTGAGAGTGAACATGCTTTGACAGGAAGGAGGGGAGGGAAGAAGAAGGGAAGGGAGGGGCTGAGATAGGAGGGGAGAGGAGGGCAGGCGAGGGGAGAGGGGCCTGGAGCTGGATCAGGGCAACTCCTTCCTGAGGATGGAAAACTGGCTCCGCAGTGCTTGCTAGGCCTGGCCCAGTGCAACCATGGCCATGAGGGACCCATGTATACACGCCACCCACACCAGCCACATCCGTGAGTCAGGCCTGCTCAGGCCACACTGGCTGCTGCTGTTGGTGGCGCTTGTCCCCGGATGCCTGATTCCGCGCCCATGAAGCGTCACTCACGGTGTTACCAAGATTTCTGTGATTGTGAAGAGTGAATGTTAACCGGCACTGAGAATGTAAGGACCCTCGCTGAGGGGGCCGCTGTGCTCCCCCGTAGCTCCGCTCGCACCTGGGTCCAAGTAGATCATACACAGTCAGGGCGAGCGTCCTGCAGGTTTATCTGTCCACACCACGCTGCCTTGGGCCCTGTGGTTTGGTGATTTTGTTAAAATTCCTGGCTAAAACTATAAAACCATAAAGGCTCTTTGTAGAACTCGCCTCCTTCACCAACGTGGGGGTGGGGCCTATAAGAGGACATTTGCTGGGAGCGGGGTTGGTGGTCAAGTCTTGAGCCAGAGACCTTGCTGTGCTGTTTGTGAGAAATCATACATGTACACGCATGCTACACACACCCACATGCACGCACAGCTATGCACACACATATGTCTGTATGCACACGTGCACACATGTCCAGTCTCACCGAGTACCCCCAGGTGTGTCGGGATAGGTTGTGACAGGCCTGGTGTTTGCCCTCAGGTCCAGTCTAGGGGTGCGCAACGGTAAGCAGGCCTTACCAGACACGGTGTAGTCCCGTGGTGCAATTGGGATGGGGCTCAGGACTCCCCAGGAGTGGCCTGGTCATTGTAATCGTGCTCACCCTAACTTGTCTGAGGTTACATGACGTGTCTGTCTCGTTTGGCTCTCTCCGCACACATGGGTAATGCAGGTGTCAACCATCATGTGGGCAGTGCCCGCTCTCCTGGGGGCTGTGACCTTGGGCTGCCCTCCTGCCATCCAGCGAGGTTGGTGGGAGGGCCTGGGAGCGGTGGGCACCTGGACACAGCATGGAGGACCCTGCTTCCGGAACTGCCTCCCGGTGGCTGGGTGTCCGCACACATTTGACACAGCTCTGTTCTCCATAGATTGACCAGCTCATTAATTACGGGGCTGACATCTTGAACCCCGTGACGCTCACACAGGGGGACAAGGTGGCTGTGGGCACGGCCGTGGACTACGGGTATTTCAAATTTTACCAGGTACAGTTTTGAAGTCTCCTGCTGTGATGGGGATGGAGCTGGGGGCCTTCAGTGTCTCAAGTGCAAAGTTGGGCCAAGGTCCTCCCTCGGGCCTTCTAGAAGAGAAGACCTGGCACCCTAATGCGTTGCAGGCATGGCTGCCTGGGCGCCAGCTCTTGGCGTGCTGTCCCAGTTTGTCCTCAGTTACCTGGCACCCTAATGCGTTGCAGGCATGGCTGCCTGGCGCCAGCTCTTGGCGTGCTGTCCCAGTTTGTCCTCAGTTACCTGGCACCCTAATGCGTTGCAGGCATGGCTGCCTGGGTGCTAGCTCTTGGCGTGCTGTCCCAGTTTGTCCTCAGTTACCTGGCACCCTAATGCGTTGCAGGCATGGCTGCCTGGGCGCCAGCTCTTGGCGTGCTGTCCCAGTTTGTCCTCAGTTACCACGGAGAGCAGAGTTGTGCTCCCTGCCCAGGGTCCCTGCTGTGGCGACAGGCCAGGGTGGGAGTGGGGCAGGCCCTCCCGGGCTGGGGACTGGTGCCCCAAGGTCACGGGCACTGGTTCCCCCGAGGTCACTGGCGGTGGTGCCCCAGGTCACCGGCAGTGGGACCCCGGGTGACCGGCATGCTGGGTGCTATGCTGCAGGACCGGAAGATCGCCCACTGCCCCTTCCACACGCTGATGCCAGGAGAGCGGGAGGCGTTTCTGGCCCGGAGGAAGCTCCTGGATTACATGGGCTTCCAGCTGCGCCGAGCCGTCCTTGCCAAGGAGAGCCAGTGGGACCTCAAGGCGGTGTACCTGAGCAAGAGAGGTGGGTGGCCACAGGCGGGCCAGCCAGGCAGCGCCGTCCTGGGGGCTCGCACGTGCTTCCCATTGCAGCCCCCACCAGCCCGAGTCCCGCTCTGCCCAGGACAGGGAATGGGATGGGCCCCCTTGCAGAGTGACCACTGAGTCTGAGGTTGTGCTCCCTAAAGACCTGGGCTCTGTGGGCCACAGTGAGGGGACATGAGAGAAACCTGTCTTGCTGCTGCCCAGGCCACCTGCTGGGCCAGGGTCCCGCTGGCCCTTGTGTCCTGCCCTCGAAGGTGGTCGTGTGAGAGACCGAGGAGGGGGTCCAGGCTGGGAAGACAGGCCTGGAAAGAAAAGTTGGAGGGCGCCGGCCCAGGGCCCAGGACAAGCCCAGGCTGCATGGTGGGAGGGCATCTAGGACACGTTAGTCCAGTGCAGGGAATGCCTGCCCTGCTGCCGTGAGCTGGGACAGGACTGAAGGACGTGTGAGGTGCTGGCTGAGCTCAAGGCTGCTGCAGGGCCCATGGGCAGCAGGGTGGCCCAGCCTGGGTGTGGACTCCTCCCTCTTGGGGGCAGGGCTCCGGGGCAGGACCTACTCCTCCCTGGGAGGCCAGCCAGCGAGTGTGACTTCAGGACACTGCATGCCTAGTGCCTTCGTTCCCAGGTAGGCTGGCTGGCACTGGGGATGGGGACGAGGGTCCTGCTTGGAGCTTTGCTTGGCGAGCCACGTCCCAGGGGTTGAAACGCTGACCCCAGCCCGCGCCTGGTGCAGTCTGGTCTGGGGGGTGAAGCCCTGGATCTTCCGGGCATGAGCCCCACGTGGTCTGGCCACAATCGGCACGTGGCAGAGCCAGTCCGAGCAAGTGGACTTTTGGGCAGAGCCTGGCAGGAAGGGCTGCAGGGGCCCTGGACATGGGGGAAATGCCTGTGGATCTGAAGAAGGATCCAGAACACGTCCACATGGCTTCCCGGGCCCACATCCAAGTCCCCACAGCACCCTGAGTGGCAGTGCTGGGTGCCGGTGGGCACGGAGGAGGGCTCCCACCTCCTCTGCTCTCCTGGCCAGCAGGTGCTCTCTCTGTGGGGTTCCTGCTTCTGAAGGGGGGTGAGGAGGCAGAGGTTAGGCAGCCTAGCTGGCTGGGCAATGTGTTGTTTCAGGAGAGGAAGTGGGGGGACATGGTGCAGGCCGTGGCGGTGACTGGGGGACTCAGTGCCCTGCAGTCCTACTGTGTGTCCTCCCGCCGCCACGGGAGAGAGCAGAGCCAGGAGCCCCCAGTCCAGAGGGCTGTGTGCTGGGCAAGGCCAGAGAAGCCTGGGGCTGCCCGGTGGCCTTTTAACAGCATGGTAAGGGGCACACTGAGCTGGCCAGCGGCGCAGATGCTGGGCAAGCATGCAGGAGCCAAGTGCAGCCAGGGGAAGAACCCCTCCCTGAAGGCCGTGGACCCCCCCACCCCGCCACCCACAGGCCAGTCCCCGTGCTGCCTCCTTGGACCTGACTGGGGCCCCCATCGGCCTCCCTGTGAGCCAGGGCGGGCTCCCTGCAGGAGGGGGGCTGGGCAGGTAGCCCAGGGTTCCCTGAATCTGTGGATGTGGCAGCACCAGCAGCAGGGCCCAGGGAGGCTGACGTGGGTCTCTCTGGGCACAGCGGAGCTGATCGCCTGCCACAGGCTGAAGCAGAAGGGCGCCAGACTGCCCAAGGCGCTGCACGTGGAGAAGGAGCAGCAGTAAGTGCTGCATGGCCCTCCTCACTGTGGGTGGGGGGGGGGCAGGGCACCCACTGCTGCTGGAGGGGCTCCATGGCTGGTGGGGGCGGCTGGGTGGGCTTCAAGCCCAGGCTCCGCCTCTTGAAGATGCGTGCTGTCTCAGTGGGCCCTGGGCCTGTACCCCTGCGGCCCCTCCACCACCAGCCCTTCCTTGGGGTCACGGCTCTGCTCCCACACTGCTCTTCTGGAATAGTTTCCACGTGCCTGTGTGCCCCCCCCACACAGAAATCCCCCTGCCCGCACTGTGCCACGTGCATGGCCCCAGGGCCTCCTGCCCAGCCCCGTCGGCCACCACTGGGGCTCCCAGGGCCCCATGCTGGGCATCCCTGGATGGGACTTCAGGTCTCTGTCCATGTGTGAGCGGCTGCCTGGGCAGAGGACGCGGGTGCAGATGGCATGACGCCCGATGGCCGCGTGGCCCCTTGCAGGATCCCCTTTTTCAGGTTCTGCTCCCAGTGCGGCCGCTCCGTGGGGGTCCGCCTGGCACCCTGCACACGCTGCTACGGCATCCTGACCTGCAGCAAGAGCTGCAAGACCAAAGCCTGGACCGGCTTCCACAAGAGAGAATGCGCCGCCCTGCTGGCCATTGGTGAGCCCGGCTGGCGTGGGGACATGGGCTCTGGCCTGTGGGGTCACCGGGCGAGGGTCTCCATTGTTCCCCCAAATATCTCTAAGCCAATCCACTTTCCAGAATTCCTAGATGTGCATGTCGTGGGCACACGGAGGCACTGAGGCAGCCTGCCACTCCACATGTGGTGCACGTCATGTCCTGTGTGCCCGTGGCTCCCTGGGGAGGGCCTGCCTGGGGGCCTCACCGGGTACTTGGGCCCCCTGGTGGGTACTTGGCCTTGGGGCTCTGCCAGGAAGCTTCCTCTTAGCTTGCCCTCTCAGGCGTCTCTTGAACTGTGGCGGTCAGCAGACGCCTGCTCTAGAAATACCTCCTCTCCCTGCCCTCCGTCCTCTTCTGGGGTGACCTGTGGTGACCCCACACTGAGCTGGTGCTCTGAGGATAGTGGTGGTGAGCAAGGCTGGGTCGGCTGGGTGGGCAGGGAGACGGCAGCTGTTGCCCGTTCTTGCCTGTCCTTGGTGTGGACGGAGGGGCTGACTGACCCCTGCCCTTGGGCTGTGCCCCCAAAGCTGTCCCTCTCAGAGCTCTGACACTTGCTGTCACCTCTGTTTCTCCTATGTGAAATGGGGCTTTTAATAACAGGCCCACTGTGGGGTGTACCCCAGGTCTGCTCACAGCTCCCTCAGCTTGGGGACCCAGGATGGGGATGGGGGGGTTGTGAGGTCCCCTCTTTGGGGACCAGTCCAGCTAATGCTTAGACCTGGCCGTGTGCCACACACGTGTGAGCACAGAGCAGAATGCCACCTGTACACCTGTGCCCCAGGGCTCCCATCACCAGTGCTGTCTCGGGGAACCCTCAGGGCCCTCACCGTCCTCCTGCCCCCAGTTTCCTGTCCAGGGGCCCACCTGGAGAATGCGAGCCGGAGGGTGGACGGATGTCGGTGAAGGAGCATGCTTGCGGCCGAGGCCAGGGACGTCTCCTGCCGACACCTGCACCCCAGGGCCTCTGACCCTGGAACCCGGGAAGTCTGCACTGCAGCGCTGTGCGTGGGGGGCATCTCCCTCCTGACCTCGCAATAAAGCGGCCTGACTGGGCATGCTTTACCCCTCTCTGTGCTGCTCTGCCGTATGGGCAAGCCCAGACCTTCCCAGACCTTCCCAGGGGTGGCTAAGCTTCTGAGCTCCCTGTGGGGCTGGAGGTTACTGCCAGAAGGCAGCTCCTGTGCTGGGGGTGTTTGGGGGCTTCCCAGGAGTCCACAGCCCCCGCGGTCCATCCCCTGCTCAGAAGGGACACCTGGGGTGCCTCACGTTCCTTCCCACAGCTCCAGGCTCCCTGCCCATGGCCAGGGCTCATTTCCTCCACATGCATTTATTATCTGCGTGTTCTACATTATTGCCAGGCGTGTGCTACAGAGGCCGTGGGTATGGAACCCACCCATGACTGAGATGGAGTTGGGGCTGGGGGTGACTGACAGCCAGGAACACGGCGTGAGGAGGGTGGGTCTGCGTTCATGGAGGGGGCAGGCGGAAGGGGGACATGCGGGCGGCCGGTCCTCAGGTGTGTCCAGGCAGGAGGGGGAGAGCAGAGTGGTGGGGGCAGGGCAGGGGCCGTGGGACAGGTCAGGAAGGGGTGATGGAGCCTTGGGGGGCGGCACAGACAGACTGGCTTTCCATTGGTCGTGGCAGCCCTGCCTGCAGCCCGTTTCCTTGGTCTCTTGTCAGAGATGGGGCCTCCTATTGGGCAGTGGTCGTGTGTGTGTGTGTGTGTGTGTGTGTGTGTGGGTGAAGAAGGCACCTGAGCAGAGGGAAAAAGGACCCTGTGTGTTGCTCTGGAGCCGTGGCTTTGTCCCCCAGCATGAGCCAGTCCTGGTGACATGACGGAGCCAGCGGGCTCCAGGCTGGGGAGAGCCTGGGCCATGAGGGCCTGGGGGTGGGGCGTGGCCACAAGAGCTCCTAGGACGTCTCAGTTCACGTTGTATTGTTAATTGTGTAAAAGTTAGAGTGTAATTGCTAAGGATAAAAGACACTTATCCTGACACCTGGAAGTTACCCGACACTGGTGTGTGTTCTCCTAACGCCGTCTGTCTACACACGCACACACACACCTGAAAGTACGTTCTAAATGAAGCCATGCATATCTTGCTGTGCTATTAAATCTTTTTCTGCACCATAATTTCCCCCCAATGAAAATCACTTTATTTTTTGTCCTGGGTGAAATATTTGCTTATTAGAAAAGATGAAAAAAGATGAAGACAGTGAAACTCAAAGTGATGTCCCACTCAGGACAAGTGTCCTGGGCATATGGTCTGCAGTGTTAATCTGCGCACAGACACACACACACACACGTGCTTTTTCACCTACCCTAATGGCTTTTAAAATGCACTGGTTAATTTTGCGACCTTAACCTGCCTTTGTAACACTGTGCACGTCCTGTCACCTGTCGTGTGTTTGCAACACCATGTGCACGTCCTGTCACCTGTCATGTGTGTGCCCAGTGTCTTGTTGGGCACTTAGGTCATTTCATTGTTCACACACCTTGACCTGTTTTTCCCTTTGGCTAAAGTCACACAGGTTACTGTTCAGATTTTAAAGGTGTCCCATTTGCAGTTTGTGTCACTGTGCTCTCTGGGACGGTTGGGACTGGTCTGTGCCCTGTGTCTCCCCAGGGAAGGACCCTCTTCCGGTTTCATTTGCTACATGGAATTGTTTGTGTTGTCAGCCCACCTGTCCGCCCTTCAGGGTTGTGTTTGCCTGCGCACTGAGGCAGCGGCCCCAGACAGGGTTATCCAGGGTGCGTCAGCTTTCCAATCGCCTTTCAGGCATTGTCGTCCCCATGTTTTGTAAGCAGCCTAGAATTAATCTTTGTGTGAGGTGCGAGCCCCGGAGCCACACTGTACTTGCTGCATGTCACGGCCTCCGGTGCCCCAGCCGGCCACCTGTCACGGCCTCCGGTGCCCCAGCCGGCCACCTGGGTCCATTGTCTCTCTCTTTTGCCTTCCCTGTGAAGAGCATTCACTGGCGTCCATACTTACCCGGTGAGCTGTAGACTGTCAGGTCCAAAACGTCTGGTTGGACCTGGCTGTTTTGTTTAGTTTGGGAGGCAGTGGGCATCTGTACAGGGCTGCGTTTTCCGGGCAGTGCCAGGACTCTGGGGTCACCTTGGCCGGTGTCCCTTACCTGGGAATCACATGGGTAGCTTGGGTTTTCTAACCTCACAGCTAGTCATGCGGGGAGTCTGTTCAGCCCTGAGCCATGGGCTCCTTCTGGCACCCCGTGCCCCTGCCACCCCTTATCCTGCGGCCACCTAGGCGCCAGTGTAGCCAGAGGCCAGCCATGTCGCTTCTGTGTCCACCTGGGGCACATTACATCAGAGTCCTTGCTGCGCCCCCCCCGGCACCACCTCCCGTCCTGTGCATGTCACCTGCCTGGCCTGCTCCCCGCATCCCTCCTGCCCCCAGGTGGAGGCTGCCACATCCTCTCCTCTCCTGGGTGCCCGTGTGCCCTCTGATTGGCATGCTCGGGCCTCCAGGATACCGCAGAGGGCAGTGGAAGGGGATCCTGCCCTGCAGGAGCCCACGTCCTAGGAGGGAGGGCTGCGGTTTGGGGAGAAAGTGCTATGTCTGCCAGACCCCACACACACAGGCAGGCACCGTGCTCACGGCACAGCCCCAGCTGCTGCCACAGGGCCAGGTGCCCGAGCGGTCCTCAGCGCCCACCGATGGGGTGGCTTAGTCGGTGGGTCATGCAGGTTCACCTCAGGTCGTTTCCTGCACATGGTGTGTGTGAGGTCTGGCAGTCACGGCTGGATCCCTGTCCCACGCTCTCTGCTTGGTCGGCTCCAGGCTCTGCAGACGCGGTGCCGTCAGTAGCTTTTTCTTTGTCCCTCCCCGACATACTGGCGGCTCTGTGTGGCATTAGATGACAGTGACAGCAGCAGGCCACTTTGTGAATGCGGGAATGCTTTCAGCCACCCCCTTCTTAAAGGACAAGCCATCCCATTTTACAGAAGTTACGTGAAGTCAGTCGTTCTGGTATAAATCTCTGGCGTTCTTCATTGGACTATATTTTGTTCCATTGGTCAGTTCGTCCAGTCAACCGGGTGCCTTTGTGTGTTTTAACGCATGTGGAGATGTGCCCACACCCGCTGGCCCACAGTCTCCCATCACTGGCAAGGCCAACTGGCCACGGCTCAGGCCACAGACAGGTGTGTCCTCACTGTCTCTCTCTCTCACCTGAATACCCTGTTCATCAGGAAATTGCATTGTGTCTATCTTCAGAATATACTGGGACCGGCCACCTTTCACCCACCCTTGTGGTTGCCACGGAATCTGGGGAGGGCGCCTGGCGGCTTTTCCTGTGTCGAGCTCTGTGCCAGCGCCATGGAGAGGCGTCCTCTGTGCGTCCGACCTCTCCCACAGCGCCGTTGTCAAGATTCGGGCCAGAGCGGGGGTGGGGGGGACAGAGGGTGCAGCCAGGCCAGCAGCCACCCCTCAGGGCCCCATGCCTTGCGGTCAGCTTTCCCCTTTATAGGCCCCAGGGTATGGAGGCACAGCATTGCCGGTGTGTGCAAATACAGGGGGCCTCCCTGGGCACCTGTCCTTGGGGCTCCTGCAGAACGCTGCTCCCTCTAGAAAGTTCTGTGAGGCTGCTGAGACCCTCTGCCCACTCTGCTCACGGAGTACTGGGCGTGATTTCCTGCCACAGGCCCGCTGTCCTGGGGAGCCCGCCCCTGACTGGACAGTGCGTGCTGGCCACCTGGCCCTGTGGTTCTGCAAACGTGGAGTCCAGTCACGTAGACCCTGTTCAGGCTGGGGGGTCCCAGCAGGCCCAGGAGGCCCCGTGCCCAGGCCGCAGGCCAGCCCCCACACGCCCCCACACGCCCCCAGCCCCCCCACTGGCCTGCAGCCCCTCCTTTGTGGGCTCCCCCCGGTCATCAGGACCTGGCATCATTTCTGGGACTGCAGTCACTTGCTGGAGGTTGGCAACAGGTAAACATACTCAAAAGTCATAGGCTGGGGGTGGGGAGGGGGCTCAGCGGGGCAGGCTGCAGGGCCTGGTGACTGGTGGGAACCTAGATGCTGGCGGGAGGCCCCAAGGGCCTTGCACAGGCAGCTCTGGGTGTAACGGGGCCGCTGAGCCAGGCGACTGTGCAGGGTCAGGTTTCCGAGGGTGGTCCGATGCAGCCCGCACACCTTCTCCCCATCCCGGCCTTGCCCACCTTCTAGCTTGTGAATGGGCCCAGCCACCTGCTCACCCGCTGCCCTGTGACCCTCCGTCCCATCCTCCCGCCCCTCCAGGCTCCTCTCGACCACCCACCTGGACTCTTGGGCGGGGTCCTCTGGGGCTAGGAAGGAGGTGCTCTGCCACCGGGCCCAGCCCCATGCGGCCCAGGCTGGGAGCAGTGAGGAGGGGCAGGTGAGGGCAGGGCTGTGGACGTGTGGGGTGTTGCAGGTGACAGATGGTGATGTCAGAGTGAGCAGGGAGGCCAGGACTGTGGGGTCCAGAGGAGGTGGAAGGGAAGCAGGTGGGGTACACTGGGCGGGGAGGGACCAGGGAATGGCCGTGAGAGCCGGAAGCCGTGGGCAGAGGATTGGCAGGCAGGACAGTGGGCCAGCAGTGTCTGAGGTGGATGGTCGCTGGAGGAGGCAGGTCCAGGAGGTGGAGCGAGGAGGGTGCAGGGGGTAGATGGGCCCTACTTAGAGCAGGGAGCCATCAGGGGGACGGGACAATAAGAACGCTTTCGAGGAGGGGCCCAGGTCCTCAGGGCAAGAGGGCCAGGCCTGGAAGGTAGAGGGACCTTCTGGAGGTGGCCCCTCCCTGGGCCCTGTATCTGAGGGGTGCCCAGGTAAGGTCAGGGGGGCCTTGGGAGCAGAGGCCCAGGAAGGAGGGGGTGGAAGGGCGTTGGGAGCAGGCCTGGGGATGGGGCCAGGGAGATGGGAACGGGGTGTTGGCGTTGGGCTGGAATGTGCGTGATGGACATAAAGGACCTGGAATTTGCCAGCATCAGGGTTCTGCCCAGAAGCCAGCGTTCTGTGCTCTCTGGAGACGGGTGGTGCAGGTGGCCCACTGGATCCCAGGAAACACACAGAAAACGTGGGGCCAGGAGCTGTGCGTTTCCTTCGGGGCCACAGATGGGAGCCCAGCTGCTCCCCCTGGGAGCCTGGGGAGTCCGGCACCTGCCCTTGTCCCTCCTGTCCCACTGCCCTTCCTGGGACCACGCACGTCTGCAGGCTGCCCGTGAGCCTGGGAGTCCTGCACACGCCGGGGCTCTGGGCTCAGTTTTGTGTGTGGTTTGTGTTGTTTTTTAAGAGACCGCCCCCACCATACAGGCTTCTTGGCCCCATGAAAATTTTAAAAAATCAACAAAATAATAAAAGGAGCCCGTGACCTTCCACCACTCAGGTGGACAGACGTCCACACCGGGCGGTGCCGATCTGATGCTGGTTTTTAAAGGACTGGACCGGCAGACTGCTAAGCCAGTGCCCTCCCGCGTCTCGCGTCTCGGCTCTGTGTGTACGTCCCATGCACGTGGCGTGGAGAACTGCTTCCCACAGTAAGGTTTCACACCACACTACCCTTTGCAAAGTCCCTTTTGCGTTTCCCTGATGACAGGCGAAGGTGAGCGATTTCATCCATTTATTTATTGGCCATTTGGAGGTCTGTGAATTGCCTGTGGCTTGTGTGAAATTGTTGCCCATGTCTTCTATGGAATGGCCTTTTTTTTGGTCGATGGTGGAAGTGGCTCGTGTTCTGTGGCGGCATGTCAGGGAGTCTGTGGTCTTCCTCGGGTCTGGATGCCCAGGCGCCACATTCACCCAGCTTGTTTTTTGCAGCAGTGGCCGTTTTCTGGGAAAGCGTTTTGAGGTGTCGCTGTCTACATTTTGGTCCTTTCACCCAAAATGTGGTTTCTGTGGATAGCGTGTGACAGGGACCCTGTTTTATGTTTTCCATATGGACAGCTAACAGCCCGGCACCATATGTGTATGTATGGTCTCTTGTCCCCACCCTGGCAGCCACCCACCTGCTTCCATCCCTAGAATGTCACCCAGCGTGGCCCGTTCCCTGCGGGCTGTGCTCAGGCTGCCAACCTGTGGACGAGGCGCAGTGGCTCTGCTCTCCACAGGGGTCTCAGTTCAACCTCCTGCGGCTGGTGCCCCCACCCCACCTGCTCTGCAGAGGTTCTTACAGCCACTGCCGTCTGCCTTGTGGGGGGCTGCCTTCCGCCGGGGGCGGTCTCCATCTCCTCCACTGGTACTTTCCCAATCTTGTGTTTTTTTAAAAGTAGAAGGCCAGTTCACTAGGCTTATTGTGGTCATTTCACAACATGCATTGCACCACCATGTTGCACACCTGGAACTAACATAACGTGGTGTGTCCATTATAAATAAATGGACCCGCTGGTTTCCATCTCTCCTTATGCCTCTCTGAGACCACATGGCACTTACTTCACAGACCAGCTGCCCTCGACTCTAACGCCCCAGGTGCTGGCTCTGGGCAGGGACCTTTCCGCAGGTTGTCATTTTGATTTGTGCTGCCATCGCCAGGGTGTGTGACCTCCTTCTCCCAAGGAACTTGGTTCTGCCCCCTGCTGGGCGAACCCCCGCTGCTCCAGCATCTGCTGCTGCCCTTGTCAGCTGAGGACCAGCAGGACACAGACACACATGGAGACATGTCCGCACAGAGGCCTGGAGAGCTGTGTCCCTTCCTGGTGGCCAGGCCACACGGCTTCTGCTCCAGCTCCTGCCCCGCCCTGCCTGCTCACCTCTGAGGCCTTGTAGGTCTGCGCCTGATACCCGCCCTGCATTCACTGTCCCTCGTGGGCCCTCCCTCAGCTTCCTTTCTCTTTAGCGGACCCAGGCAGCTCCTGACTACAAAATGCCGCATTTTGTCAGCATCTTGACCTGTCTGCTGAGTGTGCCAGGCTGTGACCTCTTCGACTGGATGTTTCCTATTGTTTTCTTCCATTTCTTGTTCTCACGCTGAGGCGGTTGACCTGGCCCTGGGCCGTGGCGTAATTTTAGCTTGCTGGCTCGTTTCTGCTCCCCCAGTTCAGGTTTATGCTGGAAACCAGGAAGGCTGCTGCTCACCGTCGCAGGCCACACAAGAGGGAAATGTTTATGGTCACCGAGGTTTCACTTTGGGAGTGGAGTCCTGTCTGGGAGGGATCCCATCTGTGCAGAGTTGGTGGAGGGCCTGCCAGGGTCTCCTGAGATCCCATCGTCACCTCCTCTGGCTCTGCCCCCATCTTTGGTGGCCCTGACATGTGACTTGCCACCTGTCCTCGGTTTCCAGCAGGAGCACAGACGCCTGCTTCTTGTCCTTCCACCACTCACTAGGGACTGAGTTGGGGGGATCGGTTCTCCATCCGGGACTCGAGCTAGCGCTTTGATTGTAAATATCATTTCTGGACAGAGGTTGTCTCCAGGTAGAGGAATGCTCAGTGTCACCTGGAGGGGAGCAGGGTATGTGCACAGACAGATGGATCTGTGTGCATACTTGCATGCGTGCACCTGCCTGGGCCGTCCACTGGGGGCTGCCTGTGGCTCTGGCCGCTCTCTGGCCACCAGTGTGGGTCCTCAGGACGGCTGTGGCTTCCCGGACTCCTGTGAGGAATGAACGGGACTGAGAGCCCTGGGCGGGCAGGGCTTGGAGCTCAGGGCTGGTCTGGAGGGCCCAGAGCAGGCAGGGTCCATGTTCCCAGGGCAAGGCCGGGAGGCCCCCAAGGTGGGTCTGTGGGCTGTCCTGTGCCGGATTCCCGCCTCACCCATGCCCTCCCTTCCCCGACAGGGAAAATGTCTTTGCCTCTGTCCAGAGACAATGTCCAGAAGCCCCTGAAGCGTCTGGGCACCTCCCAGGTGCCTGCAAGCGCTGAGCTGCCACAGGGACAGAAGCTCATTTACTCCAACTATAGTGATGAGTGAGCCGCTGCCGCCCAGGGAAGGGGGAGCTGTGCCACCGGCCATCGGCACTGCCATGCCTGACCAGACGTGCGGCATGGTGAGCTGTAGGCCCTGCTGGGCCGCACCCGTCGGGACCTGCAACGCTTCGGGGAGCCCCTCTGAGGACGCAAGTTCTTCCTCCTGGGGCACACTGCCCGCCTGTGCTGAGGCCCTGCTTCTCGCACTCGGGGGGCCCGGGTGATAGAGCCTGTGGTAAAGGGTACAGGCCACAATGTCCAAATAAAAGTGACCCTTTGGCGGCTGGTGTCCGTGTTGGCCGCCAGCCTCTGGCTAAGGAGCCAAGCACTGCACTCAATGGCATCCCAGGGAGGAGGCTGAAGATGGGGCTGGCAGCTTTGCCCCACGGGTCACGTGGCAGTCTCTACTTGGGGAGACAGGGTGGCTGGGGCAGGGGCCCCGCTCTGGGGAGGTGCTGGGTGCGGCAGGCAGGGCTCTGGGCCAGAGTGGACCGTCAGGACATCCCGCCAGGCCCCACCTCAGGACAACGCTGGGCCCCATGCTCTGGCCTCCTAGGCATGACTGAGGGTACCTGGCAGGAACTGGGATCGTCCCCCACGTGTGTCCAGAGCAGAGCAGGGGTGGATGGTAGGAGACCCTGGCCTTTTCCTTCTCCAGGGCACCAAGTCAGCACTCAGCAGCCTTGGGGCCATGCCGCTGGGTGCAACGGGGACACCTCCCGACAAGCTGGACACTGTGCCCTGCTGTGCACGGCCCTCGGGCACAGGCTCGCTGCCAGGATGCACAGGGAGGGGTTACGCAGCCACATGAAGTCTCCAGCCTTTTATTCATACGAGGACTCAGAGAATACACGTCACCTGCTGACCCCGTGTGGCAGGACACAGGCCTGGCCGCTGCCTGGCCAGTGACCAGCAGGGCCGCCCCTTGCAGAGATGCACGGAGGGCGGGACCAGAGCACAGACCCCCTTGGGGCCATCCCTGAGCAGCACAAGTGCTGCCATCCTGGCACCCCACTCGCTGAGAGTCCAGCTGGCCCTCGCCCACAGGGAAGGAGGCCCCAGGCTTGGCCCCCAGTCCGACACTAGCGGGGCCATCATGGGGTGGGTGTGCCTGCCTGTAGGACTGGGCTGCCTCGGGGAGCCACAGGCTGGGGGCCCTGGAGCCAACACATGCGAGGGCCATGCCAGGGGTCCTGACCAGTGGCCGGAGGCATCCCCACCCCACGAGGAAAACCAGAGCTACACCAAGTGGCCTTCTCAGGGGCCCAGTGCTGTTTAAGACCACTGTCCTGCCCACGCTGGCTTGGCGTCCCCCGGACCTCCAGGACCACGACCCCGCCTGAACCCCTCCCCAGGACTGGCAGCAGCTGGGGCCCAGGTCCCTGTAAGGCTGTTTTGGAGGAGCTGAGGAAGCGGCTCTCAGGCAGCAAGGATGAGGCATTTGTAAATGTCTGCATGTCTGGAAAAGCCCTTAACTGGCAAAGCCCCCCTGGCTCCCTGCAGGGGGCAGGGTCAAGGAAGGGACCAGGCGTCCCTCTGGCTTGTGGTGCCAGGACTCACTGGCCCTGAGCTGAAGTTTCACCAGGCGCCCAGCATCCCTGTGGCCAGGTGACAGCCATGGGTCACCACAGCCCTGACCTGTGTCATCCTGAGCTGGGACCTGGGTCTGGGGTGGGGGGGATGACAGGAGGGAGGACAGTGGCCAGGCTGCTCCTCCCTGTAGGTCCTGTGCAGGCCATGGACCTGGCTCCCTGCGAAGGGGATGCCTGGGCCTGCTCTCCTGGGACAGCCAGGAGCAGCCACCCCACCCCAGACAGCTGAGGGCAAAGCCTGGGTGCGTGCATGCCGGCTGCACCCAGGTCCCTCGCTGCTGGTCTTTGGCAAGGTCTGGAGGGCCCACCTCGCCAGCCAGGTTCTCACCCGACACAGGGGCTTTGGGAGCTGGCAGCATCACAGGGTAGGGGGCCTGGCTGCATATGAAGGGTTCATGCATAATCTCAAAGGCCCTGCGAAGGCCCTGGATGGCAGAAACCCCAACACCCTCTCAGGGGTTCTCGGGGCACTGAGGATTGGGAGCCCCTAGTTCTCAGCAGGAGAAGGCAGGAGAGGAAGGCACAGGCTCGCTCGTGCTGTCCAGGGGACACTGCTCAGGGCACCTCCTTGCAGGGCGCCTCCCAGGCACTGCTGCTGTGATGCTGCAGGGAGCTGGGGCGAGAGGCAGGCGGGCAGGCAGAGGGCGGCCACCAGCATCCATCCCCAAGGTCCCTGAAATACATGGCTTTTGGGGACATTATTCCCAGCTGACCTGAGGGCCTCATACAGAAGTAAGAGCCAGGGTGACAGCAAGGCCAGGCCTGGGGGGCCGGCAGCACGAGCCGCACGCCAGTGCAGTCTCTGAGCAGCCCTCCTTCCCTGGCCCTCCCTGCCCTGTCTGCGGCCTCCAGGCCGAGGGGAGTTAAATATCGTCTGTTTTACGTTTGGCAAGGTCAGTCCTTGGTCTCGTCCCTGGGGCCGGGGGTGGTTACCGCCACCGGGGCCTGGCCGCTGAGAGGACCAGGGACAGGAGCAGGAGGGCTGTGCAGGCCTGGGGGCAGTGGGCCGCGCCCGAGGTCTTCTGCCCCTCCCGCTCCGACAAGCCAGGGAGGGCATGGGTCAGGGGCGTCCGTGAGCTGGAGCTCTTCCTGTTGCTTCTCCGGCCGCAGATATCCTCAGGGCAGCCATCACCACTGCCTGAGCCGCTGCCATCGTCACCTGGGGAGCAGAGGAGGCTCGGGCAGGCCCACTCAGCTCTGGGGACCCTGAGTGCAGTGTCCCTGTGTGTGGGCCTCCCACGCGCCACCCTCACCACAGCACCCTGACCCCCGGGGACCGGCACTCCCTGGCTTTGCCAAGGCTGGATGAACATCCTGGCCAGGTCTCAACTGTGCTCGGGGACCGTGGGGGAGCCTGGGCAACAGCAGTGCCCTCAGGGGCTTGGGCGGCCCCGGCCCTGCACCCCTGCGGGGCCCGCACCCGGCCCGGGGCCCAGGTCTCACTGGCGTCCTGGAAGTCCGAGTCCTCGCCGTTGTAAGCGCTCCGCAGCCGGTTGGTCATGATCTTCAGCTGCATGATCTGCTGGCGGATGGTCATGTCGGGCTTGGTGATGTCCACCTCCACCTCGGGGTTGTTGATCTGGTTGGCCAGGCCGTCGCCCATCACCTCGGGGAGGTACCTGCGGCCAAGGGCGGGTCCTGGGTGACTGCGCCAGTCACTGCAAAGGGGCACTGCCCTCCCACTGCCCTTCTCTCGCCTGGGCAGTGACAGGCCTGATGGGAGCCCACGTAGGCCCCATGACAGTGGGGTGGGGCACACGGGGGTGGGGCGTGCTGTGGGGGCGGGGAGAGGGTGAGGATCTGGGCCTCATCCCGGCTCTGTCCTGCTGTGTGTCTGTCACACATGGTCCTGTGCACACAGCACCCGGGGCCACAAGCTGAGACCTCAAAAGGGGGATGGTCTGCGGTCAGCCAGGGGGCACCTACCGGCCCTTGGCCATCCCGTTCCAGCAGCGGTCGTCACTGGCAGCACTCATGGCCATCTTCTCGCTGCACAGTGTCCCTGGGAGACTGATCCAGAAGTCCTGGGCGTCACGGAGCTGGGCCTTGGCCTCAGAGACCTGTGGGTAGCAGTCAGGCCCTGGCCCAGCCTGCCCTGCCCTGCCCTCCCCCAGGGTGCCCTGGCCCAGCCTGCCCCCTGCCCAGGGCCTGGCCCCCACGGGGCCACTCACCAGCCTCTCCAATGTGCCTGTTGGTGGCTTCTCCTGCAGGACCAGCTTGCCTCGGTGCCGCTTCTCCTCAGGTCCGGGGCCCTGAGGGTTCACCTGGGGGTTCCCGCAGCTCTGGATGACCTGGGTGGAGACCACAGGGGTTCTGGGAGCATGAGACCATGTTTGGGACAGGCCTCCATGCCCACCGCACCCTCCTGCCCAAACCTTGGTCGTGAGTGTGTCCCTGTTGTCCTGGAGGGCGTTGAGGGCCTCCGCCAGCCACACGTGCACGTTGCCGATGACGCTCTCCGCGCCGGACGGGCCCCAGAACTTGTCAGTGATGAGCACCATGGAGTCTGGCATAGGCGTGACACAGAGGGCATTTAGTGTGTCTGCATGCTGGCCCCCTTATGTGACACACGCATGCAACACACTGGTCCACCCATGACAGCCTGCACGCGTGTCAGCACCTATGGGCTGATGATGTGCTCACTGACTCGTTTTGGGGGCATGTCTGTGGTGTACGTGTACGTGAGCTCACACGCGTGACGGCACGCGCTTCTGGCCCACTGTGTGCATGTCAGCCCACCAACATGCTAAGTCTTCAGGCTGGCTCGCGTCACACCATCACATGCACACGTGACACGTGTTCATGTGTGTTGGCCCTCGGTGTCAGCACGTGTCGGCACTTACAGGTGCTGGTGTGCAGGGGTGCTGACCCACCGCATGGCAGCACGTGTACATGTCACACACAGTGGCCCACAAGGTGTCAGCACACATACACACCAGCTGACCCACCACGGCAGCATACATGTTAGCTCATGCCTGTGGCAGCCCCCATGTCACATGCATGTTGGCATGTGCTCATGTGGGCCCGTCATGTGTCACACATGTGTTGGCATGTACCGTGTTCCCCTGAAAAGAAGACCGGGTCTTATATTAATTTTTGCTCCATTAGGGCTTATTTTCAGGAGATATCTTATTTTTTCATGTATAACAATCTACATTTATTCAATTACAGTCATGTCTTCTTCTGGAACATCGTCATAATGTACTAAATGTGTCTGTCTGGCTGACGATCTTAACCGGGGCTTATTTTCAGGGAAACACAGTATGCATGCTGGGCACTCGCTCAGTGGGGAAGGACAGGAACTGACCCCCCGGGCTCCCTCCCAGGCAGCTGCCCCCGCCACACCCCACCTGAGACATTCACAAGGAACCCTTGTCCCCTGGCCCCAGGCCTGGCTGCCCTGCTGGGTGGTGGCAGTGAGGTCTCACCCAGAAGGTTCCTCCACTCGGCGTCCAGGTCGGCCTGGTTGGCCAGGCAGCCCTTGAACACATTGCGGCAGTAGTCTGGGCAGGGCCGGGCGCTGGGGACCCCCAGGCAATGCGCACAGTACACCAGCTTCATGACGGCCCGCGAGCACTCGGGGCCCAGGGGAACCTGGGGAGCCAAGGCAGCCTGAGCACCTCATAGCCGGTGCCCAGTCCCCGGGGAGCCCCAGGGTGGGGGCTCTGGACAGAAGTCACGTGGCCTCGGGTCTTCCCATCCACAGTGGAACCTGGCCTGGCCCTTCTAGGGGGTCCTGTCTCTTCTCAGAACCAAGTGGGCCTGCCAGTCCTGGGGGCACTCGCCCTAATAATCGCTACGGTCACAGTGCCGGGACTTCCTGGCACACTGTCACTGACCCTCCCAGGGAAACCCACCCATAACTATACCCGCCGTGCACACGAGGCTCAGGGCTGGGGATCACTTGCTAAGGATCGCAGCTGGAGGGGGAGGCGGCTCACAGCCAGCGCTGTGGGCCTGCGGCTGATGCCCTCTCACACCTGTCACCAGGTGAGTCTGACACAGGCTGCCCAATGGGGCGAGGCACCCCGCTGTCCTGTATGGCCTCGGGCCCCTGCCTACTCCAGCCTCCAAGGACATGTCTCTCATCTCCTGTCCACCTGACCCCTGCAGCCGGCTCAGCGTTCAGCCCCAGGCCCTTCTCTTCTCCTGTCCAGACCAGGCGTGGCCGGGGACTGGGCAGGACAGCAGGTGGGCGGCCCAGAGTGGAACTCACACCCTGAGGTGCTGTCTGAAGGTCCTGGGCAGAGCCCAGGGTCGGGAGGCGCGCAGAGGCCCATGCACAGGGGGCTGGGGTCTGCAGTGGCGGGGGCTGGGCGGGGGTCCCTGAGGGCTCTGAAAGCCCTGGGCAGCTGTGCACACCTGGGCCACCTTCCGGAGCACGTCGCCAGCCACGCCCAGGCCCTGCACGAAGGTGCGAGCAGCCACAAAGGCGCGGGTGGCGCGCAGGCGCAGCTCGCGCGGGGCGTCCCCGAAGGGCCGCAGCGCCTCGGCCTGCTTGCCCAGGCAGTCCAAGTAGTCGTCGGGCAGCTGGCGCTGGGGGTGCGGCTGCCTGAACAGGCGCTCGAGCAGGCGGGCCCAGAACTCGGCCAGTGTGTCCTCCAGCTGCAGGTCGGCACCGCGGTAGTAGAGACGCAGCTCCGCGTACAGGTCCCGGAAGGCCCTGGCGCTCTGTGTGTACAGCTCGCCAAAGGCGCTGGGAAAGGTGTCCTGTAGTGCCCGCTCCGAGTCGTTGAGCAGGTGCTGGAAGTGACCTGGGCAGGGGAGGTGGCCCTGAAGCCTTGGGGGCCCTGTACTCCTGACCGCCCCACACACTGTGGCAGTTGGGCCAGGCTTCAGGGCACCTGCCCAGAACACCTGCACAGGGTCCCCACCCATGGGACACAGCCGGGTGTTGGGCGGCCCCTGAAGGGGCTGCTCATATCCCAGCCACCCCTCCCCAGGCGGCCAGGGAAGGCTTCCTCTGAGTGTCATCACCAAAAGCACAGAGATGGTATAGCTGACCCAACAGGGACAGGTGGGTGCTTATGCACGGAGGCCAATGAAAGCTGGCCAGGCTCAGCAGCCATGTGGAAGTGACATGGGGCCCCTGGGAGCCTGCGAGGCCAGCTGCGGTGGGCAGGAGTCCAGGAGCCGAGATCCACCAGCCTCCAACGGAAGCCACGCTGGGCTGCCGTGGCCTCAGGTGCCAAGGCCTGTTCTCTCTGCTCAGGCTTGCCGGCCCATAGCACTGCCAGGTGCCTTCTCCCTCCAGGGTCACTTCCTGGAGACGCCCTCCCACTGTGCCCACTGTAGGTGTCATCATGTCATCCCGCCATTGCTCGTTTAGGGCCTCCAGCCCTTGGCCCAGACTCAATGTGACATCCTCAAGGGACTGAGATTATCAATGACTCATGCGGGGGGGCAGCTGCCCTAGAGACGTGAGGACCACACGAGGGGCCTGAAAGCCCTCCCGCCCCACCCGAGGGCAGGCCCAGCACTCTGCAGCCCTCACGCTGAGCTCCCTGGCACTGGGCTATCTGGTGGCAGCACAAGGCTGGCCCCTGGCAGGTGACAAAGAGAGCACAGTGGGTGACAAAGGGTCCCCTCTGAGGGGCTGACAGAAATGACAATTCTGCACTTCCCACACAGGCACGTGTGCCAGCTGTGCCCAGCATGGGTGTCTGTCTCAGAGGCCTCACTCTGGGGCTCATGGATGCCCTGCTCGGGCCCCTGCCCACGGGCAGCCTGCTGCTACTGGGACCCCCCCCTAAATCCCAGACCCCAGTTCCAAAGCACTAATCCCACCCCCTGCGACCTCTCCTCAGCAGGGGAGGCCCCGTGTGTGCCCTGCTCCCCATTGTGGCAGCATCCTGAGGTCCTGAGCCCCAGGGTCCACTCACTGTCAAAGCCCCGTAGCTGGGCGGCCAGTGTGGCCTGCAGGGCACGGCCGCTGTCCAGGAGCGCAGCCTCCAGCTCAGCACGGCTGCGGTTGGCCAGGTTCTCCTCCATCTCGCTGGTGCAGCAAGTGTAACCCTGGGAGCAGATGCGCAGGTGCTCACCTGTGGGGGGGGCTGCGTGTGAGGGACAGGAGGGGCGCAGGCCGCGGCATGTCTCCCACACAGGCACTTTCGGGGCAGGAGCGCGGGCCTCAGGCTGGTGGGGTTTCCTGGGCGGAGTGGGCATGCACAGCTCAGGATGGGGTGCCTGAGGGAAAGCAGCTGGGGGTGGGGGGCCGGGGGGGCCTGTGCAGCCCCCAGTGCTTCCTTTGCAGGCTCCCACCTCCGGGACCCCAAGGCCGGCGGGGGAGGGCGCAAAGCAGGGGTGAGCTCCAGGGCAGATGTCAGAGGTCATCCCCACTTGGCTGCTCCCACTCCCCCAGCCCCACCCTGCTGCGTCCATGCAGTGAGGGAGGCCCCCCAGCGCTCAGGAGCAGCTCAGGGCACCTCTGTACCCCAGCACAGAGCAGCCTGGGGTCCTGTGGGGGTGGCTGCCAAACTCAGGCTCATTGGAGGAGGCCCAGGCTGAGGCCTGACAATGGGACGGCAGGAAGGGACCCCTGAGGCGTAGGGGGGCAGCGTCAGTCTCCTGCCCCCAACACTGCGTAGGGCGAAAGACCTACTGCGGGAGAGGGTGTGTGGGGACAGACAGTTCTGGGCTGGCCAGAGGCAGTGCCCCGAAGGGTGCAGGCTACCCAGGTCAGGACAGGGCTCCAGCATAAGCCTGCTGGGGGGGCCTGATGCGAGCCCTGCCCCCTTCAGGTGTCTGCTCCCTCTGCACCCACAGCCCTCTGTCAGCTCTGGTGCTCTGGCAGCACTGCTCACAGCAGCATACTCGCCATGTAGCCAGCCACCTGCCACGTCCTTAAGGACAAGCTGGGTCAACACAGTACCCGTGGGGGAGGGGCGCCTGTGGGGACAGGCCCCTGTGGGGAGGGGCGCTACAGGCTACTTAGTGTGCAGGCGTGAGAGGAAATGCTGCACCTTTAAAAACATGCTGGTCCCAGCTTCATAACAACTGTGTTTGGTGGTGTTGTTTTTTTTTGGGGGGGGTGCTGCGACCAGGAAACAGGCTGGCAGAGATCAGGCTTCTTGTCCAGCTTACACAGTGAGGGGCCAGACGGCTCAGGCCCCACCTCACTCCCTCCTCACAGCCCCCCTTTCCTGGCCCAGTCCCCAAGGCTGTATTTCCCATGGAGGAGGGTCCCTTCTGGTACCAGCCTGGGCTGGGCTCCAGTGCGAGTGGAGGCAGGGGTCTGGCCTAGACAGAAGCTGTGTGGGGATGGGGTTGAGGGGTGCGCTTATGGACAGTTGTGGGGTGGGGGTGGAATGGCCTGGGCAGAGCTCCCAGGGGCCCGAGGCTGTCCTGAGGTGGGGTCTACTAGGGACCTATCCCAGGGCGTGAGCTGTAGTGGTGGGCAGAGGCCTGGGGGTTATAAGACGAAGTAGTTACCTAGTTATCTCCAGGCTGAGTTAGCCCTGAAGAGCTTGCTGGGGCAGCCAGGTCACCCCCTCTGCAAGCCCCCCCACCCCCAGAGATTGAGACAAGTGAGTGGACAGAACAGAACCGTGTCTGGGCTCAGGTGAGGAGTGACATGACAGTCAGGAGAGGGTGGTGGTGCTGAAAGTACGGTGGGAGGGCGCTGCAGGCTGCTGCATACATGGGTGGGACTGGAGGGGGTCAGAGGGGCCTGGGAGCCACATCACCGTGCAGGGATGGCAGGAAGCAGGGGGAGGGGCGAGGGGCAGGAAGGACCACCCCCTCCCTCTGCCCCACCCACCCAAACCTGCCCTGAGCAGCCTCTCTCCTCAGGACCCTGACACCTTCCTCCTCCACCCAAGCCTGCCCCCCCACACACACACACCCTCCTGCCCCTGGGACTGCATGTGTGGGGACTACCGCCCCTGGCAGTGATGCTAGCAGGCCCATTGAGGGGCTGTGGCCCCCACACTAGGTCAGGGCTGACAGGCAGGTGGGAGCAGTGAGACCATCCCCTGGAGGGCTCCAGGCCTGCAGGAGAGCAGTCAGGGCTCTGGGATTCGACCCTGGGGGGAGTGAGCCTTTCAGGCCAGGTATGGGGCTCCTGGGAGCCAGCTGGGGTGAGGCCCGGAGCCTGGCCCCCAGGGCCTGGCAGAGAGGACGCACCCCTGTCCCCCAGCTCCTTGGGGAACAGGTCCCTCCAGGCAGGGACACTAGAACACCCCCTGCTACCCGCCTTCCCTCTCAGCTGCTTTCGCTGACTCTGATGTGTGGCCTGGACCCTGGCCAGCAGGGGGCAGGATACACAGGACCAGGGCCATCTCCGGGACCCAGCCAGCAGAGCAGGGCAGCTACTACTGAGCTGTGTCCCAGAGGGTGGAGGCCTCGCCAGGCAATGGGGCTGTGTGCACCCAACCAGGAACCAGTGGTCCCCCCACCCTGCCAGCTTCCCCCTCCCACAGCAGGGACCAGAAGAGCAGCTGGACAAAGACACCCACCTGCTGCTCACAACATGGTGGGGCTGGGGGGTGGGAGGAGGGGTGAGATGGAGGCCGTGCCCTCGGGGAGTGGGAGTCAGCAGGTGCCAGCCTGGGCTCAGCTGTGACAGGTACTCAGGCCAGGCTGGCTGGGTCACGGGGCAGTGGGTGGCCTGCAAGGACATAAGCACTCTCCGGCCAAAGGGGTGGCATCCCCACTGGCTGCCGTCCCCCCCAACCCTTCTGGTCCCCTGGTGGACCCAACCCCCATTCCCGGACCTCCCATTCATACAGACAGAAGAGAAAGCAGCCCAGTCCAAGGGGAGGTGAGGACTAAACTTGGAGACACAGGAAGCACCCGTGAGCTGGCCCCACCCGTCCTTCTTGGCCACCTCGCCCAGCCGCCCGGTGACCTGCGCTCTTCCGGCAGCCCCAGCACAGCCCCCGTCCCTCCCTCCCTCCTCGGACACACACGGGAGTGAAGACACGGAGCCAGAGCCTGGGCGACGGCCTGAGGCCCCGGGCAGGCTGGGCCGAGGCAGCCCCCTAAGCCCACTGCAGGGCAGCACGGTGGCTAGTGGTCGAGACATAGAAACTGTGCTTCCCTTCTGCCCAGCCCTGTCCCAGCTCGGCCTGGGCTGTAGGTCATCTGTCGGACCTGGACACCAGGTGGGCAGAGGTGGGTTCTGCAAGGTACCCCAGATACTTCCCGAAAAGCAAACATGCCTCTCCTGGCCAGAGCCAAATCGTGCTGGGGGAGGGGCGCTCTGCCAGGAGAGGGGATGAGCTACCTGACCCTGGAAGTGTGTAAGGCAGACTACAGGGAATTCTCTACTTGCCATTTCAAACCCCTATATCTTGTCTCAGCTCAATACTTGGAGAAAGGCAAGGACCAGGTTGGGGTCTGGTCCTGCTCCCCACCCCCCATTCATTCTAAAGCTGCCAACTCCACTGCTCTCATCCCCTCCCCCTGCCCCACCCCTCCCCACAGGGAGGCATGAGCCTGCCTCATCTTCCCACTGACCCCTCCCCTCTGCACTGAGGCTGCTCCTGGCCATGGCCAGGACCCTCCCTCCTTTCTGCCTGGCTCCCTTTGCTGCATTCTGGACCCTTCCTAAACTCTCCCTTCCCTTCGTCTTCGGGGGCACTTCCTCCTCTGGGGAGCCCAGGTTTTCTGAGGGGAAAAGGAGACGCTGCTGTTCATGGCAGGTTTGTTAGCCCACCCCCAGTCCCGTTAGAGCCTCTCCTCCAGACCGCGCCCCCAATTCCCAAGCCCCTCAACTCCCAGATTGTCCCCCATCCTGCTTCTCAGGTGGAAGTGCCTGACCGTGCTGGAGAAGCCCATCAGCAGCGTGCCATGTCCACCTGCAGGCTGGGACCAGCTGGGTCCCCCAGACTCTGCTCCTCCTCACTGACCCATCAGTCCTTAAGGCTCACACCCTCCTGCCACCTGCTGACACAGCCGCAGCTCCCAGCCCTGCTAATGGAGCCCCCGTCCAGCCGCCACCCCACCGGTGTGGTCAGCCCAACACCTTAAAACACAACCCCATCCCACACTGGTCACCATCTCCGATGCTGGACACAGACCTCATTTGCCGGGGCCCAGCCGGCAGGCGCCTGTGACTGACTGGTGGCCACAGAGCCCTCACAAGGAGACTGCAGAGGGAAGATGGCGTCACGCCAAACCCATCTCTCCAGAAGCTTCCACAGTTCACCAGGGGTGTGTATACTGCCTGCTCAACCACCTTTAAAGCCACATCCCAGATGCTCTGGACCAACCGACCCCATCATCGCCTGACAACCCCTATTTCAGTGCAGACCTTTAGCCAGCATGGCCTCTGGGCTGTGATGGAACAGTGACACAGACAGTCCCAGGCACCATGGCCCCAAACACAGCAAGGGAGGGACCCAGGTCCGGAAAGCGGGACGGGGCTCCTTCCCAGCCCTCCCCTCTATTCCATCTGGACCCTAGGGCAGGCCTGGATGGCTGACTGGCCGGGGTTGGGGGGGTGTTACAGAAGTTTTCCCCAGCAACAGACCCTTCTCTGGACAACTGCCCTGCGCCCACGCCCACTCCTGGACCCCACGGAGCGCCAGCGGGCAGCGGGATGCTCCTGACATGTCCACCAGCCTGCTGGGCAGGGGCACTGGACGCGGGGCAGAAGGGTTCCTGGGCACCGCCCACTGCCAAGCTCCAGACCCTCCTTTCTCATCTCTGCACCCCCAACCCCACCCCAAACTTTGACTCTGGCCAGTCCCTGTGGCAGGGCCACACCTGAGTACCGAGAGGCCCTCCAGGAGGGTGGCCTCAGACCACATGGGAGAGGACATTTCAACCATCTCCCCCGCCTTAACACATCAACAGCAGCAATCACCCCTCCCCCTCAGCAACCAGCACCCTGCCCTGTCCCTTCCCGACCACCTCACCAACCACCCAAGCCCGTCCATCATTTCAGCCAAATGACATTGTCACCAAGGAGCCCCTCTGCTGCCGCTGAGCCTCCTTCACGCACCACAACCCGGAAACCCGAAACCGAGGGGCGTCAGCTGCAGACGGAGCCACTGCCTGGGTGGGGGGGTCCGCCCCCAGGCCCCTGAGGGGCTCCCGCTGCCCGCCGGTGACAAGCGCTAGACTGGCAGGGGCTGCATCACAGGCAGCGGCGGAACAAAGGCTGAGCAGCCCTGGACCCGACCATTGCCGCCGCAGTGGGGGGCCCGGGCACCCCTGGGGCGGTCACCGGTCTCTGCTGGCTGGAGACGGAGGACCGCACGCGGTGGAGCGGCAGCCGGCGCGCGGGGTCTGGAGATGCGGAGGTCTTGGCGCAGCGAGGAGGGGGCGCTGGTGCAGTGGGTGAGGCGGCGTGGGGCGGAGGGGAGGTGAGGGGAGGAGGGCAACACGATTGGCGGGGAAGGGGCTTGCCGCAGTGGGTGCGGCAGGCTTGGGGCGGAGGATGGGTTTGCCAGAAGAGGAAGGGGGGCTCCCTGCAGGAAGGGGGCTGCGGCAGGCGGCGGGGGTGGGGGAGGGGTGGGGGGGCGCAGAGGGGCTGCCGACGGCGGAAAGGGCCAGGGAACAAAGTAAAGGTGGGGCGCTGACGGGGACGCCGAGGGGGCGACGCTGAGCTCGCGGTGGGGAGAGGGTGGGGTTGGATGCACTGAAGGTGGGGACGGGACCGCAGGGAGGAGATGAGGATGGAGAGGGGGGAGTGAAGGGGGTAGTGGCGCCTGGGGACACGGAGATGAAGACGGCTACGCAGCTGATGGCGTGCTGGGGCCCGGGCAGGGACCCCCAGCTTGGATCCCAGTTCCGCGGACACCACCACCGCCGTGGTCTGAGCCGCCTTCCCGGCGGCAGTAGCGTCCGCAGCTGCAGCGGTGACGCTCCAGGTGCCAGTCCATGGGGGCTTGGGGGTCCAGCCAGGAAAGACTTCAGCAGGCCGGGGTGGGAGGCCGCTGGACCAGGACTCTGCGGCCACGGTCGCGGCTGCCGCCGCACTGGCGCGAACGACAAGAGCGGCTCGCCACGCGGGACGCGTCTCCTTCCGCAGCCCCGCCCGCTCCTAGAAAACCCAGGCGGTCGCCCTGAGCCCCCTCCCGCCGCCTTCCAGGCAGCGGCCCACAGTGCCCTGGCTTCCCTCAGCAGGGGACCATCCAATGGGGTGCCCATCCCTGCCCCCCTGCAGCACGGCCGGTGCAGGCCTGGGTCCTGGTGCTCAGAGGAGCCAGGGCACCTGGGGATGGAGGTGTGCGTGGGGTCGGTGATGCCGTTTTTCCCCTGCATGGGGAGTGGCAGCTGACCACCCCGAGCCCCCTCTCCCACTGCTGTAGGGCACTCAAAGTTTACCTCAGTGACGGCCACTGGTCATCCTCTACTGCCCCCAGCGCAGCATCCCCCACCCCCTCTCACCTCAGTGACCTGGGTCTCCATCCCAAAGTCCTGATCTGCTTCCCCTGGGAAATACCAAACCCTACCTGGCCACACCCTCCAGGAGCCCAGCCCCCACCCCCAGGTCACCCTCCCACACCTGTGCCCCTCTCTGGAAACCGTTTAGATGGCTCCCACCAACACCCCTCCACTCCTGTGGCCCCAGCCCTGCCCGTACCTGCTAGCCCCACTGGAGAAAGCCACCCACTCAGCCTCTCTCCCCTCAGTGCAGCGGTCCTGTGTCCCCCCCTTGGCCAGCCTGCACATGGGGACATGGAGACTAGCCGGACAGGCAGCTCTTGAGCAAGGTGCCCTTGTCAAGGCAGGCCACAACACCTGACCCCTCGAAGAAGGGGGTTTCACCAGGTGACACAGGCTGCTCTCTGCACTGCCTAGTTCCTGCTCGGGGAGCCCCTGGGCAGGCCACCCTGTCAGTGGGCACCAGGTTTGGCGGTGCCTTGGTCAGGTGGTGTTCCCCATCGAATGCAGGCTTAGTCACACGTCTGGGTCTGGCGGAGAGGCCGGGACCCCCCATCCAGTGGCCTCTTCATGGCTGCTTCAGGGTTCAAAGGTCATGCTGTGGCCTCAGGACAACTAAGGGGTACAGGGGACCCTGGTTGAGGGTTTGCGTCTGTTGCACCTGTGACCCCAGGTCTTGGCTGCAGGGCAGGGAGCTCTCTCTGGGGACTGGGAGCGAGGTCCTCCCCAGAAGCCTTGGCCTCCAGGCCAAGCCGTGCTGTGGAGAGCACTTGGCTGGGACACGTCCACACACATCCATGACTGGCCCAGCAGCAGCACAACGGGGACTCCGGGGCTCTGCACAGCACTGCCATCTAGCTTGTCCCCCCACTGCTGGGGCCCGGGGCAGCCCCCGAGATGGACTGGTGTCCCCTCTGCCATGTGCACAGGGGACATCCTGCAACAGCAGAGGAGGAGCTGTCAGCCGGGTCCCCATAAAGACGCAGTGCAGGCCCATCCGTCCACCCATGAGTGCCCAACAGGCCAGAACACCAGGGGACCCTCCGGTGCCGCTGAGGGAGCCCTCGGGGGCAGCCCGCGCCCCGGCCCACACCCCGCAGGCTCCGTGAATACTGGAGGCTAAGCACTGTTCACCCCGACCCAGCAGCTTCCCAGGAAGCCTGGCAGCCCTGTTCAGTCATGGGAACCCCAGCCTGGCATGCCGGCCCCTGCAGTCACCCAGCCAGCGTCACTGACACCTCCTCCTCACACACCCTTCCCCTGCCCTCTTTCAAGGCCCGCTCACGCTTTCCTCCAGGAAGCAGTCCCAGGACCCCCGTGGGCGTTCCCAGGGTCCCAATGGGCCACCCGCCCTGACATCAGGAGAGCTGCTCTGTCTGCGGCGGGAGCTTCCCCGTCCCTTGTCTCTCTCTGTCTTGTACCCAGGCCAGACCTGGTGCACAATGAATATTATGAAGAGCCTGAGTCTGTGCGGTGTTGGCATTTAAGGAAATAACCGTAACACCATCATGGCCAAGGAAGCAGCACCTCCCTGAGCTGAGCCCTCCCAGAGGCGCACGACAGCCAGCAGTGTGCCTGGAGGGGGGTGGGAGGGAGTCACAACCCACAGGGGGTCCCTATGGTCACAGAGGCCTGGCCACCTCCCCGCTGAGGTGGAGGTTCCCTGTGTGCTGTGTGCGGGTCTCAGCCCTCTCCAGTCTCAGAATCGTTTAATCTTCACAGCAGCACCTCTTTTCTATTCCATAGTGACAGAGCCCACCCTCAGGGGGAGCTAAAGTCACGCAGCTGGGAGTAGCAGCAGGGCACAGGGGGCCGCCCATGCATCTCAGCAATCCTGGCCTCCCGCCTGCCTTCAGTTCTGGTCCCAGGGGAATTCCCCAGCAGGAGGGCAGACGCCTCCCCTGAACAAGCTGCAGGTCGGGCTTTTTGGCAGGAGGGCTCCCAGGCGCTGAGTCAGCGTGGCCGCCCAGGCAGCATCTCGCTGGGCCTCCAGCACAAGCCCAGATCACAGGTGTGTGGGCGTTGAGTGGGGAGCCCAGCCCGCAGGCACGATGTCGGGGGGTAGGCACCGCAGATAGAGGACAGGACATGGTTAAATGTGAATTTCAGATAAACGGTGCATTACTTTCTAGTGTAAAAGCAATTGGCCCAAAAGAATTGAAAGCAAGGACTTGAATAGAATCTCGTACATCCATGCATAACCGCACTACTCACGGGAACCAAAATGTGGAAGCGCGTCCATGGATGGAGCAGTGGATGAATGAAGTGGGTGCATCCACACGTTGGAATATTACTAGGCACCAGGTAAGAAGTGCGACACTTGCTACAGCCTGCAGGGACCACCAAACACTGTGCTCAGTGAAAGCAGACAGACTAGCAATGACAAACACTGTGTGATTCCACTCACAAGAGGTCCCTCGAGTAGTCAAGTCCAAAGAGACAGAAAGTAGAAGGGTGGGTGCCAAGGGCTGGGGGACGGGGGAGGGGAGTGACTGTTTCATGGGGACAACCTGGAAAGACGAAAAAGTCCTGGAGATGACGATGGTGACGTTTGCACAGCGTGAATGCACTTAATGCCATGGAACGCTCCACTTAAAGATGGTTAACACAGTAAATTTTATCATGCATATTTTACCACCAAGAAAGCTAACCACCTCCCTCCAAATATTTGGGATATACTGACACTAAATACCAGGGGTGCCAGAAAAACGTATACGAGTGGACGCTTTGGTCAACGTTGCTCAAGCAGTAGTTTGCCATAATCAGAAGTGTCTGGAAGCTGATGGGAACCACTTTGAGCACCTCTTGTAATTGCAGAAGTCAAACGTGACTTGTATTATCTTTTGTTATTGGTATATATTGAGCATTACAATTTTAATACAGTTTTCCTTTCTTAAAATGTGGATACATTTTTTTGGCACCCTCTGTATGTGGGGCATACTAACGCTAAAAACCTATTTGTTTATTTGAAATTCGATGAAATACAGTTCAGGATTATTCAGTCTGTCTGGAATTCCAATTTAATGGTGTGTCCCGTAGTTTTATCTGCTAAATCTGTCAACCTCTGTGGGGTGTGGGGAGAAGCCTAACCGAAGTCACACAGGCTCCCGCCCGTCACACGTGGGCATGCAAACACATGCACTTGTCCCCACGGAGTTGACCTAAGCATTTGCCTGCTTGCCCAGCTCCCCAAACGTGAGACCCGACCTCCTGTGGGTCCTGGGAGCAGGTGGCAATATGGAGACCATCTTACCCCCTGACTTCTCCAGCTCAGCTCCTCAGGGGTGGTCGGGCTGGAGTACCGTCACACAAGGGCCAGCTCTCTAATGAGGCAGGGGTTCTGCTCCCCCAGGTACTGCGTCTCGGTCCCCACCCTGTCCAGCTACATCCAGCAGGCAGAGCAGCACCGGAGAGAAAGAACGTGTCTACGTCTCCAACAGCGGCTCCCGACAGGAGGCCTGAACGACAGAGCATGAATCCCGCCTGGCACCATGAGGGGCATTCCACATGCGAGAGCCAGTTCTCATGGCCACCCCGAAAGGCAGGCACTGCCAGCATCCCCACTTTACAGAAAAGGACACCAAGGCACAGAGCGGTTCAGTAACTGGCCCAAGGTCACACAGCCAGTGAGTGTGGCACTGGCACCTGCCCCTTGACAGGCTGGCGGGGACCAGCAGGGCAGGTTGTGGCTTCCTCTGGGGATCTCTTCTTTTCTAAGATGACAGACACTGAGAATGGCCACTGGACACAAGGGACACTGGCCCTCTGCCAGGGGTGTGGCCTCCCTCAGAGCCCTGTGGTCAACGCGCCCCTGCAGCCTTCCTGACTTTCTGCCCTGACCAGTCTCCTGTCCCTCCTCCTGAATGTGTGCATGAAGTATGCTACAACCCCCGGTCTCAGGACACAAACTCTAGATACCTGAGAAAGTGGGGGCAGGGGAACAGCCCGGGGCAGAGGGCCCACCCAAGGAGGCTGGGCCCTTAAATCGTCACCGAGAACAGGGCGAGAAGGCCACAGCTCATAGCAGGAATGGTCAGCTGTGCCTGGGGCCTGCGCCACCTGGGTGGGGCGGGTCTTCACTGTACAGACAGGGGTGGGGGCAGGGGATGTGATTGCAAACCCCATGCACTTGTCGAAACCCACGTTATTTGTCTTTATTTTTAACTTAAACAAGTAACACGTGGTCACTTGTCACTGTGCCCAGCAAAGCCACAGCTCATGAGACCTGATTCTCAGCCTGTCCCTGCACTGACAGCATTGTTTGCGGCTACATTTCAGCACCAAGAACAGCACCTGGCACATAGTAGGAGCTCAAGGCACACCTACTGAGTGATTCAGAGACTGATCTTTCGGGTGTGTGTCCCCGTCACTGCCACCTGCAGGCCAGGCTCCCACACAGCCCCAGGTATTTGGAGAGGCCCCCGCCCTGGCGCCCAGGCTCCCCTGGGTGCAATGAGGTGCCACCAGCCCCTCTTCCCTGTGCTCTGGGCCCCCTTGGCTGTCCGCTGAGGCCAGCACACCCCTTCTCAGGATAACGTTAATGAAGCAAAATGTATGCAGCGGATCACCAAGGAAAGCAGTTAGCAGAGGTACAACACAATTGATGCGGGGCCACTGAGCCTTCCTAGCTGCAGGTCTAACACCGGCGAGACTCTCCAAGCTGTGGTGAGTGGAGATGGTATTTCACATCCTCTGCTACGAAGGTAAAGGGGCAGGAACGTACCAGCAGTTTCTGTTGGTGACCAAATCCCGGCTACTGTAATGTCATCGTTGCCTTGTTCATAGTAACAGGAAATGCTAACTTTTGGTCAGAGGTTTGCAAAAACCTTTCTCAGCCTAGTTGACGAAGCCCTGACTTCTGTCCCTGGGTGTCTCCCATGCACCCCGGTTAAGAGCCCCCCCTCTAATGCCCATCCCTCTGTAGTTCACCTGCCAGCCACCCCTGCAAGGCTGTCCTGGGCTGAAGCAGAGGGTGCCCCCTCCCCTGGGCATGTGGTCCCCGACCTCTCCAGCTGCACCTGAGTCACTGTGACAACAAAAATGCCCCTAGGGCAGCTGCTCCTGGTTGGAACACCCACCTTACTTCAGGGAGGAGGCTTTAGCTGTGTGTGTGTCTGATCTGTGTCCCCAGTGTCCCCCAGCTTCCCAAACACAGTGACAGGGAGGTGCCAATCCCTGGGTGTTAGTTTACTCCAAGGAAGGATGTCAAGACGCCTGGGAGTGTCCTGTGGGCAGCCCCTGCCAGGCTGGAAGAGGGGGTCGGGGACGTGGAGCTGAATTATTTAAGAGCCTTGTCCCTTTAACATACATCTGCTAGTCCAGGGCGTGCCACACCCCATGACAACTGGAAACGCCAGTGAATGCCTGAGCCAACTCTGGCAGCAGGTGGCATCATCTTTCTTCCCAGAGCCCGGAGGTGGTCACAGGTGGGCGGGGTGTACACCTTGTAGCCCCAGATGCTTGTTGATGCACTCAGTTGTCACTCACGGCTCACCACAGGGACTCAGATGGCTACGGGTGGCCCTCGGCACTGATGATGGCTGAGACACAGGGATGGGCCCAGACAGCCACCTGCAGGCTCTGACAGCCGTCGTCGGGGTTGGAAACGTTGTCTGAAGGTGTGTGCAGGCCACACACCTCCACAGGTTTAGGTGCTGACAGTGAGCCCAGGAAATGTCTCCAGGGAGACTGAGGACCACAGTCACCTCCAGGTGTACTTGCCAGGGCCTGGCTCCCTGCCCGAGAGGGAGACATGCTGGCCTACAGCCAAATCTACCAGCCCGGGTCCAACCAGCCAAGGTGGGGAGGGGGCTTAGTGTAGACGGTGCCTGCCGGGCCCTGGACCGCTGGGCTCGGGGGGCCTGGCAGCCCCGACTATACCCTGATCTTCAGGGCAGGGACCATGGCTTTTCATCTCTGTGTTCTAGAAACTAGCAGAAGGGTGAGCATACAGTGGGTGGGTGGGTGGGTGGGTGGGTGGATGGATGAAGGACACGGCCAGCCCTTCCTCCTGCACTCTGGCCCACACATCCAATGCCTTCTGGACAGGGCCATGTGGACGTCCCCCCAGTGTCGCAGTCAGGCAGGCTCGCGTGGCCTTGCCCCCCACCCGCTCCTCTCTGGGGCACACCTCTCAGTGGTTGGCACCATCTCCTGGTGCCCACACCAGACTCTACCTGGGACAAACCTGGGCCAGAGAAACTCAGCAAGCAGGTGGCAGGGCTTGGGGGGGCAGCGAGGTGATGGGGCACCAGCCACTTGCTGGACAGGACTCTGAGCCCTGGGGTTTCTCACACCTGCACGCTAAGTGGTCAGACCAGATGGCACTCAGTGTGCCCTGCAGACACCTCCAGTCCTGCCTGCTCTGGGAGTCTGGAAAGGACCATCAGGCAATGGGCCAGCAGAGGTCAGGGTGTGGCTGAAGGAGGCAGGGCCTGGGACTGAGGCCTTGGCCAGCTAGGGGACCCCTGGCAGGTGGGAAGGAGGGCCGGGGAGGGAGGAGCCCAGAGCCGGTCAGTTCCAGCCCAGGTCCTCTCCTTGGCCCCAGGCCCTGCTGTGGCTGCCCCATCCGCTGGCTGGGCCCTGGGGCTCGCCGTGTCTCCTGCTTGAAGACCTCCCATTTGCAGGTGGGGACCCTGAGCCTGACCAAGGCACGCTGGTGTCACAGGCATGACTGTCCCAGCCAGGTGGCCCCTGGTCCCCACGAGGGTCTTAAGGCTGGTGTCCTTACTGGCCACCCTGGTTCCCGGATAAGCCACAAGGTGTGTGTCGGCAGGTCAGCACTAGGTTCCCACCCTGACAGGAACAGAGAAGCTGAGGCCCGGAGAGGGCAGGGGGCTGACCAATGACTGAACAGCATTGCACAGCCTGGAGCTAAGGCCTCCTGAGCCCGCCCAGACCAGGGCTGTGCCGAGAAGCCTTAGGTGGGGGGTGGGGGTGAGGAGCAGGCCAGGGATGGTCGCAATGCCTACGCTGTCACCTGGGCCCTGGTGCAGGTCTAGGCTGAGCCCCTAAGCTTGGGGGATGCGGGGAGGCACAGCCCTGTCCTAAGGAGCCATGACCATGAAAAACCCAGAGCCCAGGGTCTCCACCCACCCACCAGCAGGAAGTGCTCCATTCATATGCTAGAGCTTAGTCCCCAGGACCTCTGAAGGTGACCTCATCTGAGTATGGGGTCCTTGTAGATGTAAGTGGTTAAGATGAGGTCAAATGGGAGTTGGGTGGGCCCCTAATTTGATGGGACCCATGTCCTTATTCTCAGGAGGTGAAATCTAGAGGCAGACATGCACACCAGGAGAACACCATGTGACGATGAAGCCAGAGGTGGGCAGCCAAGGCAGGGACCCCAAGATCAACGGCAGCCCCTGGAAGCTGGAGAGGCCTGGGGCTATTCGCCTTCACAGCCTCAGGAGGGCCAGCTCGCTGACCCCTGAATCCTGCACTTCCAGCCTCTGAACTTGGAGACATACACTTGTGTTGCTAAGCCGCTGTGTCTGTGGAGTCTGTCCCGGCAGCCCTGGGAAGCCCATACACTCCCGACCCCTGGCACCCAGCCCAGGCCTGGTACATGGGGGGTGCTCCGAACATTTACTGCCCTGAACAGAGCCCAGGCCTGCCCAGACTTGGGGAGCACACCAGTAAACAGACAGAGCCCCACAGTGTGCGTGTGTTGGGGGTGCCTGGGGAAGCGGGGCAGCGGGGCCAAGCTCCCAGGGAGGAGGTGCCAGGTGTGTGCTGTGGGTGGGCTGGAGGAGGACCCGCTTGGCAGGAGGGGGTTCCTGTGCCAGGAAGGTGAGCCAGGCAGGAGCCAGCAGGAGATGCTGTTGAGGCCACAGGCAGAGAGGGGACAGGGTAAGGCTGGCCTGCCCCCTCCCCCCACCCTCCAGAACGTCCTAGACCCATCCAGGATTCCAAGATTCCTGCCCAGAGAGAGCAGGTGTGCGCCACTCACATGCAGGGCTTCCTGGGACCCATGGCCTGACGGCACTGACAGAGAACTGCCGAGGAGGCTGGAGGCACAGGCCCTGCCCCAAGCACAGTGGCGGGCCAGCCTCTGGGAGGACAGGCCAGCCCACACCCTACCCTTGGCTGCCATGTGCTCCCACTTGGGAGGGTGGGGTGGGGCCTGGAGTGGGAGGGGGAAGGACCATGGCATTCCCCCACCATGCGCCCTCCCCCAGGTGACTTTAGGCAGCTCAGGGCACCTGCCCAGGCCTGTTCCGGTCAAATACGTGTCAGAAAGGCTGCCAGCAGCATGGCAGAGAGGAGCTGGGCTCCGGGGGGGGGAAGGGGGCGGGCCCTGGCCTGGAGCCCTTACCCTCCTGAGCCTACAGGCAATGCTGGACCCCACCAGGCTGTGTTGGCAGTTAGACACGATTGGGGCTGGCCCCAGGCACCGAGCACAGAGACATTACACAGGCAGTGACTGGGCACAGGCTGCAGGCCCTGACACGGGTCCTGAGTCTTGGTTTGAAATCACCCTGAACCAAGTCGGGCCTGGGGGATGAGGGTCTGGCTTACACGAGAGGTGTCCACTCTCACTGCCTGGGCACGTGCAGGCCCGGGCACAGCAGACACTGGCTGGCCCCGGCCTGACCTGACTGCTGCTTGGCCTCGGCAAGCCCCTCTCCCAGCCTGTCTCCCCGTGCCCATGTGTGTGGGTGCCCTGGCACAGGTGTGAGCATTCCCACACACGCACTGCCTCCCTCCTGGCCCTGAAGCCTCCTCTCTGGGGAGGCAGCTCAGCACACAGGCCTGTGGACCCTGCTCAGTGTTCCTAACTCACGCAGCCTGCAGCCAATTTACCAACAAAACGACCACCGCCTCCTGGGCTCGCCCACCCCGGGTAGGACGTCTGTGCCTGGGGTACTTGGCCCAGACTGGTGTTGGGGACAGAGCGGGGCTTCTCCTTGGGCTGGCCAGTAGCTCCCAGCCAGGCCACCCTCCGTGCACACCGGGGTTACCTGACTTATGCCCTGGTGCCCAGGAACAGCCTCCTCCACGGGCCCCGAGACAGCCACAGACTTGGCCTTCACCCGAAGGCAGCGGGGCCCGGCAGGGGTGAGGCCAGCTACATGGAAGGCCATTTCACTGGCAGCATTGCCGGGCTGCATCGGGGCACAACAGAGCAAGGAGGCTGGGCTGAGGCTCAGGAGAAGTCCCAGGTCAGAAGTTCTAACAGCCTAAGATGTGGAGCCCAGGACCAGGGGCTAACAGGACAGGGCAATGGGAGGCCCCGCGGGCCTGGCTCTTAGCCCCCACTTCAGGCCTCCAGGCTGGATGGCAACGAGGCTTCCAGAAAGCAGGGAGCTGGGTCTGGGCAGCCGTCCATGCTATAGGCTTCAGGGTCAGTGGACAGGGCTCTGATCACTGAGCTTTACATGGACTGTGAAGGGCATTACATGGCTCTTCTGGGCCTCGCTTTACTTATCTGTAAGACAGGTCTGCAAAGAACCTCTCTGTACGTAGTAAGAGACACTGATCGCCCGAGTCTGGCTCACAGTGAGGGCTTGTCTCAAGGGCTGGGTGCCATCAAGGGATCTGCACGGCCTCTGCAGATCCAAGCGCAGGGGCAAAGCAGAAGGCGCAATGGGTAGTTGTGACTATTGCCATTGTCACACAGAAACAGGCACAGAGAGGCCGCGTAGGGTGGGAAGCTGACACGGCAGGGCGGGCATTTGAATCCAGGCCCTAGGAGACATCCTGCCTCTCTGAGGGCTACAGCGCATGTCCAGCACAGAGGCTGCAGCAAGGGGCCCAGGCCATTGCATCAGGCAGGTGGCCCTGTCACATCCTGGCTCCCCTGCCACCCGCCCCCCCCCCCAAGCCTGATCCTCACACTGGGGATGATGAAACCTCAGCTTCTCGAATGGCGCAAGGACAGAGCAGCAGCAGGGCCAGAGGCTGCAGGCCACCTTGAGGACCCACGCCAGGCACACGGGGGCTTCTGCCTTCTGAACAGGACGCAGTACACAGAACCTTCTGGTCTGGGGGTGGGCTGTATGCCAGGCGGCTTACAAAAGCCCTGCTGACCATGGCTGAGGGACAGACACTAGGTAGGTTCTAGGAAGTGGGGGGGAGGTGCAGGACTTCTGATGACCCCTCACAGAATCTGTACCTACCACCCATGGTCAGAGCGGGCACAGAGAAGCAAAGATTCCTGGCGATGGGCCTGAGGAGTGGTCCTTAGCATGCTGCTGCCCACCCTTGCTGGCAGGCAGGCCCGACCCTGGGCAGGGGAGCAGCCGGCCAGTCCTGGTGGCACAGACAGTCCCATGGCCCTCTGACCGCCAACCCCCAATGCTGAGTCTCCAGGCCCCACCTACTCTCTCCAGGCCCTGCCCACTCAGCACAAAGTGGGACATGAGTGGGTCCCCAGTGAGTGTTGACTGAGAACCTGCTGGGTGCAGGAAGTTGGGCCAGGTTCTGACTACAGCAGGGAAGTGTACAGACGGGGTCCCTGTCCCCAGGACCCCAGGAAGGGTCAGAGATACGTGTCGGGAGGCCAGGCAGGTGTTCAGGAAACACCTGGGGACCAGAGGCAAAACCTGCTGGCATAGGTGCGTGATTCAGCACTGCAGAGGGGGCCTCGATCCCACACAGCACTCCGGCTGGCTGAAGGAGGGCTGCCTGGGCCATGCAGCACGGTGGTCTGCCCCACTGCTGGCCCCAGGCCTGCTTCCTCACCTAACATGGGGCAACAGACGTCACCACCGCGGGAACCGGTCATCCCCTTAGAGCCCGCCACCATTGCTGCTCCCTCAAGGCAGAGACTGGACAGGCCACCCCAGACACAGGGCTGCCCTTCTTCCCCATCAACCACAAGGAAGCACTGAGTCGCCATCCTGCCTGGCCTGGGCCAGCTGAGCCCGGGGTCCCCATGCTGAAGTCTGGCTGCTGGGCCTGCAGGAGAGGGGACCTAGGGCACACTGGCTCCCTGAGAGCAGCGTGCTACAGCAGGGCCACCAGAGGGCGCCCCGTCCTCGAAGACCAGGCTGAGTCACACCAGGCAGGAGGGGACAGGGCTGGTGGCCACTGCCCTGGGAGGTCACCCTGTTTCCTTCGCCCCACATGGCGCTAGCACTCCCCTTAGCGCCTGGGCCACATAGGGCACTCAGGGGTTCCTGTGCTCACAGGGAGTGAGGCTATGAGGGAGTGGTCAGGCAGGGCAGCTCCCCTGAAGGAGGCAGAGAGGGGAACTGGCAGGGAGGGGTGAGTCTCCCACATTCCAGACCCAGAGGAGGGTGGTACCTGACGCCCTGGCTAGTAGATGCTTGGACAGCTGTTGGATGGCCACACTCCCCCAGCTGGACGGCCAACACCCGCCTCCACCCATCACACTCACAGCAGCGCACTTGGCCTCTAACCCACTGCATCCACCAGGGCTGAGAGGAGAGGGGAAGGCTTCCGCCCAAGGAAGGCTGGGTGGGGGCAGAGACTCCGGTTTCTGGGGAGGGGTCCAGCAGGAAGGGCAGGGACGACCAGTAAGTTCCTTGGTTTGTCGGGGTGGGGTGCTGTGCGAGGTGGGGGAGCATGAACCAAACTGTGCAGAGGGCCTCCTGCCAGTCCAATGTAGTGGGGAGGAGGCCCCTGACAATGACAGGGCCCTGTCAGCAGAGGGACGCACAGGGAGGTCTGCCTTGGGGCACCTGAGAAAAGGCCTCTCCAGAACCTGGTGTGAGTGTGTGTGTGAGTGTGTGTGCATATGTGTGATTATGAGTGTGTGTATGTGTGTGAGGGTGTGTGTGTATGTGTGAGCGTGAGTGTGTCTGTGTGAGTGTGTGTCTGTGTGAGTGTGTGTCTGTGAACGTGAGTGTGTGTGTATGTGTGAGTGTGTGTACGTGTGTAAGAGTGTGTGTGTGTGATCTCTCAAGGCAGCCAGTCTTCAATGTGCCTGTCCCTCCCGGGAGCCTGGCTGCCCCTTCCCATTGCCATCAAGGAAGGGCCATGGACCCACCCACCCCTCATACAGAGACACCCCTCTCTCATTTGGCATTCCTGGCCCTGACCATTCCATGGCCCCCGGTGACCACTGGAGCATGGCCCTCACTACCCCTGTTTGGGAGGTCCCAGAGCAGGAAGCTGGTCTGCTGGGCACTGGTCCACTGTGCCCGCAGCACCCTGTACAGACCGTGAGGCTCTAGCCATGTGGCAGTTTAAGGATGAAGTGTGGGGGTCTGGGAGGTCCTTAGGCCACTGCCCCACCTTCCAAGCTCACACGCACTCTACCCAAGGCGCCTCAGAGGACAGCAGGGAGAGGATGGGCAGGGCTGAGGCCGCCTGGGAGGTGGATGCTCTTACAAACAAATGACATTGGCTCTGGGCAGGATCCAAAAGGCTGACCACCTGCAGCTGGACTCCCTGGGAGGCGGCTCACGGCGCCGGGCGGGCAGAAGTTCCCGGGGCAAGAATCTGCCAAGCGCAGTCTAGCTCGCGGTGGCAGAGGTCCCACCTTCCCCCCCCCAGGCGCCCCTAGGCTGCCTGTGGGGACCCCGTGGGAATCCCGGGTAGACCCGAGGTTCCTCCTGGAGAGACCTGACAGCGAAGTGGGAGTTCCTAGCCCTCGGCCACAGTCACTTGCGCCCCCCTGACAGCCCACCCCGCAGCTCAGCCCTGCCTGGTGGGGAGAGCGGCCCGCTCGCGCCCCGGGTCTCGGACTGCCTCCCGCCCCACCGCAGCGCCGGGCCGAGCTGGTGGCTCAAGACGCCCAGTTCTGGCCGTGGCCCTGGAGGAGCGCACTGAGCCGGGAACTGCCGGCCACAGCCCGGCAAAGATAGCTCCTCGAAGAAGGGGCCGATGTGCCTTTTAGGGGTAGGGGACTATGCGGGGAGGGAGGGCGACGCGGAGCTCGGAGGCGAGGGCACGAGCAGAGGCGCGGGGGGCCCCTAGGAGCCCGGGAGCCCTGGGCGAGTGGCCGCGCAGGGCCCACCATGGGAGAGCAGGAGGCGCAGGGGAGAGCCTGGGCGCCGGGGGTCCGGGGCCCGCAGCCCGCACTCACCCGAGATCTCCGCCTGGGGCACGTCGCTCAGGCTGAAGCCCTTGGCGCCGTATATCTGGCGGACTTCGCTGCAGCTCCGGCTCTTGCTGGCAGGGTCTCCGCGGGCGCAGGCGGCCAGCGCGGCAGCCGCGCACAGCAGCCACCAGCCTCCGGCCCCGAGCTCCATGGCGGGGCGGCGGCGCCCCCCGCAGCCCGCCGCGCCTCTCTTGGATCCCGCCGGGCCCGCGCAGCCCCGGCCCGCGAAGGGCAGAGCCAAGGTCCCGGCGCGAGGCTCGCGGTCCGCAGGCGGCGGCAGCAGAAGAGGCGGGGACAACAAAAGCCGGCGGCCGCGGCGCAGGGCGCGCTGGGCGCGAGGTCCGCCGGCTCAGTCGGGCGGCCCAAAGCGCAGCCGGCGAGCGAGCAGTCCCGGCCCGGCCCCTCGGCGGCCGGGGAGGGAGTGCAGGGGAGGGGCGTGCAGGACGAGGCGGGGCGCGGCCAGGGCCCACCGGGCGCTCCTCCCCTCCCCGGGGACTGGGGGACCGCTGGATCCCGCGGATCTGTCCACTTCCTGAGGGAGGCGGTGGCAGCGGGGGAGTCCGCGGGCCGCGTCTGGGGTCCCCGAGGGCGGGCCCTCCACGCCCAGCGCCCGGGGCGGAGGCACCACCTGTGGGGGCGGGGCGGGGTGGGGGCACTGAGGCAGGGCTTCCCCCGCCGGACGTGACATCACGCCTTCCGCGCACCTATCAGGGGCCTCCCCTCCCCCCGCCGAAATCGGCTTCGCTCCAGTCCTCCCCTCCCAGGCTCCGGCCCTGCGGTCCTGCACCCTGGCAGCACGCACCACGGTCCGCTCCCGCGGCGTTCAATCCCCTTTGCCCGCTGCCTCCCTTCCTGCCTGCACCTCCTTACCAGCTCCTCGCCCCCCACGCCCTTCTCAGCCGCCTCCCCCTCGGCTCCATCTCACACCTGATGTTTTTGTGGGGGATGGTGAGGGGCTGTACACCGGAAACTCGCCAAGAGACTCGACCCCACCCTTCGCAGCCCTATGGAGACGCAATGAGACGCTTGGATGTTGGGAGGGCTTCAGCCTGTTTGTGGTCCCCTCCACGTGATTCTTTGGCGGCTGGAGGAACAAAAGTGAAGGCTGTCTATTGGCCTGGGCTGTTGTGGTGGCAGGTGATCTCCCGCAGAAGGCAGGGAGTGAGGGCCAACAGCTGGTCAGACTGCTGCTGTTGAGGAGAGTGGTTGTGACAGAGAGAGTGCCGGCACAGCTGCTGAGTTTCACCTCGCAAGAGGGAACGGCCCACAGGGTGCCGCCAGCACCCCCAATGCCTGTGGACTTGTGAGCTGTGTGGGTTGAGTGGCAAGGTGGGCCCTGCCCTCCCCTGCGGCTCTCAGAGCTGTCTGCTCAGCAGGCCCACAGGGGAATGGGGTCTTCCAGCCTGCCTCTCCAGAAGGCTGTTCCTTTCACCCAGAGACACTGAATCATTGCGTGAGAGGGAGGCTGTGGGGACCCAGTCCAAGTGTACAGGCCTCTTGCCCTCCCCGTACACCTGCTGGCTCATCACAAGGTGACTCACGCAGCACAAGTACGGGCCTGCTCCTTCTTGCCTGGGCCTGGCTCAGCCGCCTGGACACCTCCCCTGTGCCTGCGTGGCTTAGGCCATCCCGTCAGGGGTTAGGGACACCCGGCCCGCACTGCCACCCTTGCTGTAGCAGCTCACTTCCAGGCACATGCTTCTGGATCAGGCAGGAGCCAGACTGGGGCTTGGGAGTCACCCACTCTTTCTGTTGTGGCGATCACGGTGCCTCATCTTATCCAGCCAGACTGGGAGATTCTTCAGGGCGGGGTTGGTGGCCAGGGTATTTCTATACCTCCAGACAGCAGAATGGCCACTCAGGGGCAGGTTTCCAGGACGGGTGGGCACAGCACGGCCTCTGAGGTTCCATCCTCTAGAGGAATCCTCACTACCTGCAAAGTCACTGTATCATTCCCATTTCACGGATCACGACACTTGCATCCGGGACTCTTCCCCTAGAGAGGAAATGTGTTCCCTAGCCACGTGGCAATGGCACATATAGACAGCCGAGCACCTGGCGGGGCACAGCCTCCCCTGCATGCCTGGGGTCTGGGGCCCTGGCTGTTTGTCCCATGTCAGGTGGCTTCCCAGTGCACTTGAGGTTCAGTCTGGCTGGGGCTGAGGTGCCCCCGTTGGGGATTCTGCAAGGCTTCCCAGGGCACCTGTACCTCTCCAATGGGTGCAGTTGCTTTCCAGCTTGTGCTCAGGACACTTGATTGAAAGTGACAGAAAGCCACCTGAGGAAGAAGTGTAAGTAGAAAGCAAGTGAATGGTCTCTGTAGCTAGCACGCAATGCTCACTGGTCCTATCCCCGAGCAAACGACACTGAGACCTGAGTTCAAATTCAAATCTGGACCTCGCCACTCACCAGCCGTGTGACTTCAGATGGGACACTTGGCTTACTTTCCACGTAGCTCCTGTGAGGGTCTGGGAGAAGTGAGAGAAGTAATCAACATGAGAGCTGGCCCATGCCCTGTGTGGCAGGGACCTGGCAAGGACCCAGGGTGGACCCAGCTCTGGGGGTGCCTGCCCTCGGGCCAGGGAGAAGGGCTGTGACAAGGGGCCACACTATAGTGCCAGCCCATGGCCAAGAGAAGCAGCAGGCGGGACAGTCCGCCCGGCTCTGGGTGGGCCCAGCACCTGCCAGAGAGCCTTGGTGATAAGATGCAAGGACAACTGATCATGGGTGGTCACGGCTCGCGGTGGCTCTGCTGAAGGCTGCCTCCTTCCTTGTTCCACATCCAAGGGGAGTGCTTCTGCTTTACAGGCGTGGGCACCCTTGCTGGGGATGCAAGTTTCCATCTGAGTCACAGAGCCCAGGGAGCTGCCCCCAACTGCCGGCCATCAGGACCTCGCTGTCCTCTGCCCAACCCGCCCTACTTACCACTGCGCCCCTGGCCATTCAGAGTTAGGGCTGGTCTCACAGCCCAGGACAAGGGTGGCCGGGCCAGGGCACAGCATGGCACAAGCAGCCTGACTGTCAGGAGATAAGGCTCCCCACTGTGATGCCACACATGCCCTCCAGCAGCTGGGCAGGAGCAGGCGGTAGTTGGGGTGAGGTCTCCACGGGAGCCTGGGGATGGGGGTGTGGCGAACACAGTTTGCACCTGTGCTACTTGCCCAGCCACCGAGATGGCTGCTGTGACTGTGACCAAGACCACCCCTCCAGCCATGGGGTCCTGGCCGGTCCGGACCATGTGGCACAAACATGTGACAGAAGGGAGGAATGTGAGGGTGAGTTATTTGTGCATGCGAAGGGACAACTACATTTGTTGTGACATGTGACAGGGACCCCAGTTGCCCCTCCATCTGCTGACCCCAAGTGAGGGCTGAGAAGAAAGGGCCATTTCGGGCGATCTCAGGAGGGACGTGTGGGCTTCCCATGTTTCTGTCTTCTTGAGCATTGACCCCGAGTCCTGGAGTGCAGCGTCCAACCCTACTTCCGGCCTCCAGTCGTCAGGGGTGCTGGGCCCTGACACAGGGAGCAGACCCGTCACCGCTCACCAGTTCTCAGACCGTCCAGCGGCTGACCTGCTGCCTCCACTTCTTCCTCCGAAATGATTCAGCTCTGCTCTCTCGGCAGTCCTGCCAGTGGTCGCTCCCTCTCAGCTGGTGGGGAGCACACGGTTTGTTTTCTGTTGGGCAGCTTTTCTTTTTTAAAGATTTTATTGGGGAAGGGGAACAGGACTTTATTGGGGAACAGTGTGTACTTCTGGGACTTTGTCCAAGTCAAGTTGTTGTCCTTTCAATCTTAGTTGTGGAGGGTGCAGCTCAGCTCCAAGTCCAGTTGCCGTTGTTAGTTGCAGGAGGCACAGCCCACCATCCCTTGAGGAGTCGAGGAGTCAAACCAGCAACCTTGTGGTTGAGAGGACACGCTCCAACCAACTGAGCCATCTGGCCACCAGGGAGTCGAGCAGCAGCTCATTGACTTCATTCTAGTTGCGGAGGGCGCAGCTCGCAGGCCCATGTGGGAATCGACCTGGCAGCCCTGTTGCCCAGAGCCTGCACTCTAACCGACTGAGCCACCCGTCTGCCCTGTTAGGCATCTTTTGGCCACCCCTAAAGCAAATTTTCAAGTAGCCTGAGCACTTAAAGTCCTTCCATCCATGTACACCTGCTCAGAAAATCATTGCCGGTGGCGTCCCCTAACGAGTGCCCTGTCCTGCTGGCAGTATGCACAGGGCCAGAGGGCACTGGGCAGGCTGGGGACTCAGGAGCAGGGGTGGGCACGGAATTTGCAGGATGGAGGCCAGTATACTGCAAGCGTGGTCCGACCCCTCCCTCCAAGCCCTGCTGGGTGCCAGACTTCAAGGGAAGCTCCTTGGCACCCTGCTCAGCCCTTTGATCAGCAGAAGCCTGGCAGCCTGTCTTATCCTCGGCCAGCAGGGGGAAGCCAGTTCTGAGAGGGGCTTGGTCACCCAGTGGGGCAGTGGGCCTGCACCCCAGGGGAGGAGCTGCTGGGGGTGGCTCCTCTGAGAGCCCACCTGTCTCTTACATCTTCGTGCCCTGGCTGGAGAGCATGGCTCCAGGTGCTCCGCTCCGGGCTTGGCGTGGCCCAGGCTTCCATGTCTTCCTGTCCCTCCTGGCTTTTTGGTTTATCCCCGGGGGAAGGGGGAAGCCCAGACACGGGCACTCAGGCACGATCTGGCGTGTTGGGACGAGCTCCATATGCCCATGGCACAGAAACGAGTGTGCTCGGTCAGCATCCTCGGGTGCCCGGGATGCCAGGAGCCACTGCTTTCTGGCTGGGCTGCCAGTTCTCCCTCCCCTGCGTGGCTTCTGCCTGCCCCTCCCTGCACCCCTTCCCCCCTGGACTGTCGCTGGCTTTTTGTCTTTTCCTTCTCCAATCTGCACAGCCAGGCCGAGTGTTCCAAAACCAGAGTCCGTCCAAAGCCCGCAAAGGCTCTGCCTTCAGAATAAAGCAAGAAGCCAGCACCCTTTGCCGCCGTGCATCTGGGCCATGCCCACTCCTCACCTTATAACTGTCTGGTCCATTGAAACAGATCAGTCTCTCCGTCCGTTGCCAGACACACCTGGTGTGCCCTGAATTTCCCCTAAGTCCTGGGGTTGCTTCCCACACCAGAGGTTTGGAGCTGAGGGACTGTGTGTCCACGCAGGCTCCTGAGACCTTGAGGGAAGTCAGCCTTTTGTTGTGGGAGGCCTCCGGCTGACCCTCCATCACCCTTGTTCAGATGGTATGGACAGGCCTGGCCTCAGCTCGCTTGGTTCCCAAAGCAAAGGGCAGTTTCCAGGGTGTGGCCATGTTCAAAGCACCCTCTGAGAAGCCAGTAGGGGACCCACCCCTGGCCTGGGCTAGCCAGGAAGGACCTGACCCGCCCACACCACTGCCACCAGGGGTCCACCATGTGGCCGGAGGGCAGTCTGGTTTCTAGTCGGCAGTTTTAGGAAGAGTTAAAGCCACCATGCTGCCTTCTGAAGCTGTACTGTTGCTTCAAACTTGGTGGGCTGGGTCTGGCCAGACTCCTCCCCAGGCCAGGTGTGTGGCAGGCAGGTCTCTGTGGCCACCACGTGCTCCCTGCCCACTGCCATGGCTGGGCCACTGTGCCCTCAGCTTGGCCTCGGGAACTCCTCAGGGGGCTGGCCTTGGGGTTTCATGGGCAGGTGCAGTGCTTCCCTAGGATGCACAGGGCAAATATTATACTATACGTCAGAGGCGAAGGGCAAGCCACAGGCTGCACGGGGTGGGGGCTGTGTGGGCGGGAGGTGTCAGCCAGGGAGGTTGGTGGGCTCTGGCAGTTGAGGCAGCACCTCCAAGTGCCCCTGACCCCGCGGACGCTGTGCCTGTGCCCAGCCCCCGAGCCCAATCTCCTCATTTCCTCCGACATTGCTGGCACCCATGCTGCCACTCGCCAGTGGAGCCACCCCAGCAGGGCACCGAATCTCCTGCTGCCTCCATTTTCTCATAGGAAAATGGGCACAAAACAAAGGTGCTTCCTGAATAGACAAATGGTCTTAAAAAAGAAAAAAAAATGTTGGAGGGCTCATACTTCCCAATTTTAAAACTCACTCACTACAGGAATCAAAATGGTGATATGGCATAGAGATAGACACAGACCAATGGGACAGAATAGAGTCAGAAATAAGCCCATAGACACTTAGTCAATTGGTTGATTTTGACAAGGAGAAAAAGAATCTTGACAATGAGAGAAAGAAGAGTTCCTTCAACAAATGTTGCCAAGACAACTGAAGTCGGACCCCTACCTCACACCATACGCAAATTCAAAATGGATTGAAACCTGAATGGAAGAACTGAAAATATAAAACTCTTAGAAGAAAACCTTGGGGAAAATCTTCATGACCTTACGTTTGGTGATGGGGTCTTAGACATGACACCGAAGACTCAAGCAACATAAGGAAAAAAATGGATAAATTGGACTTCATCAAAATTGAAAATTTCTATGTACCAAGGGATGTAAGAAAGTGAAAAGACAACCCAAATGGGAAAATAACTGTTTGCAAATCACATCTCTGGGGAAGGTCTACTGTCCAGAGCATACATATTACATTATATTAATATATATATATATATATATATATATATCAACAATGAAAGGTCAAACAACCTAATTTAAAAATGGGCAGAGACTTGAATAGACATTATTCCGACTACGATATGCACATGACCAGCAAGTCCATGAAAGATGCTAAGTGTCACTCACTGGTTATCAGGGAAACGCAAATCAAAACTCACACCCACTAGGATAGCTGCAATAAAAAAGATGGAACACAACAAGTGTTGGCCAGGAGGTAGGGAATTTGGGGCCTCCATATGTTGCTGGTGGGAATATAAAATGGTGAGGTTGTTGTGGAAAACAGTTTGGTGGGTCCTCAAAACGTAAAACAGAATTAACCATTTGATCTAGATATTCTACTCCTAAGTCTATACCCCAAAGAACGGAGAGCAGGTAGGCGCTCAAACCTGACTTGTACGTAAAGCTTCACAGCAGCCGGAAGGTGGACACAGCACAAGTGTCCATCCCGGGAACAATAAGCCACGTGAGGTGAGGTCACACACGGAGTATTACCCCGCCAGGAAAGGAACGAGGCGCTGACTCGGGCCACAATGTGACGATGTAAACGTGAAAACGGGATGCGCGGTGAAAGCAGCAGACACAAAGGCTGTGTGACGCCACCAGCAGGAAACACCCAGAATGGGAGCTCCACAGAACGAGAGGGGGTGACTGACGCCAGGGGCGGGACAGGGAGCCGGGGTGACTACTGTTGGGTGTGAGCCTTCTTTTTGGGGATGAAAGTGTCCTGGAATGAGACAGAGGTGGTGGTCACATGGCCCTGGGAATGTGCCAAAGGCCACTGAATTGTACACTTTAAATGGTTATTTTTATGTTGTGTGAATTTTACCTCAATTTTTTAAAAAACAGGGTTGTTGTGAAGTGTGACTCTGGTTACTTCCTGTGAGGTGGAGAGCACACCAGGCATGGAGCGAGCTTCCTGGGGCAGCTGCCATTCTTGTCCTTGTGACGAGGGCTTTCCAGAGTGGGTCTGGTGAGGGCCACCAGAAGAGGCAACCCACAGGGTGTCCTCACTTTAACTCCGGCCCCTGGCCAGGACCTGCATTTGTATTTGTCATCGTGAAGCTGGATTTTTGTCCCACCCTCCCTGGAAGCCAGAGAAGGAACGGCCTGGATCCCAGGCCAGGGAGAGCACAGCTTCTCCGACTCTGAGGTGAGGGCGAGTCGGGGTGTCTTAGTTTCCCACCCGCTGAGGGTGGAATGACACTTCTGTGGTGTACAAAGGCAGTGTCAGCATCGCAATGTCAGATTGCCACAGAGGCTTCTAAACGCTCAGTCTGAGTTGCTCGCCCTTGCAGACACTCAGGGACAACAGCGGGCCACCGGGCACTTAGGAGGAGCAGTCTCGGTGTTTGTCAGTTCGTTCATCCATCCTTTAAGCCAGCAGCTCAGCCCAGGCTGGCAGTGCTGCGGTCACAAGTGAGGGACCTGTCACCCTACCCCCCTTTCTCTGAGCCCCCACCTCTGGCTCCTTAGCTCGGGAACTCCCAGTGAGGGAAGGGGCAGTGGGGACAGACAACTTTGCCGTGGCCTCCGACTCAGGTCCATCTCAGCACAGGCCGACCCTCACCTGAGCATCCATACCTCGGACATTGCCCACATGTGCTAGTCCATGCTGACACACCTGCCACCAGGATTTTGTCCCCCACCATGAAGACCCCAGAGGTCCTACTTCCTCATCCTCCAGGGCCTCTCCTGTGGGGACAAGACACACCCCTCAGGGCTGTGTTCATTATGAAACTCAGATGGGTGACCGGCCAGCTTGGTGCTGGTCCCTCTCTGCCTCAGAAGGACCCCAGTCCTGGGCCCACTTCCTCTTGGCCACAGGCTCCTTCCCACGCTGCCTGCAGATTTTCTGGAAGGAGCTCTTCTTGCCCAGTGACTGTTTCTGTGTCTGCCCCTTCCAGCTGTCACAGTGGGCATTTTGATTTAAACGTGGCTGTGGCAAATGCACTTCAGAAACCACAGATACTTCACCTGCTGGCCAGCTCCTCCCATTCCGTGGTAGAAAAACCCAGAGCAAACATGGTAGCTGGGTTGAGTGGACAGTGCGTCCACAAGTGGCACCCGGAGGGGGTTCTGTGCAGGTTGGCAGGAGGGCAGGGACCCTGGGACCTCCATGTAGCACAGCTGGCACTGCCCATGCAGGAGGAGGGTCAGCTCCCAGGGCCTCGGGAGGGGGTGTTTCTTGCAGCCACTGTGGGAGCCGGTGGATGTGCCAGGGAAGGAGGAGGGCTGAGTGCTGAAGACGCTGTTCTCAGGTGGGATCCTGTCTGTGTGACCGACAACCAGAATTTAAAGTTTTCTAAAAACTTAAAGAAAAAACCCTCTGGTAATGCATGTATACGTGATTGTCAAAACTTCAAATTCAGGAAAGTTCCTGTTCACACCCTGAATCACACCCTCCACACAGAGTGATTGCGGCTGACACTGCAGGCATGTTCTAGAACTTTCTCTGGGTTCTTATGTGGGCCCCTCTGAGCGACCATAACATTATAGTTCAGGTCGACCAGGCACATCGTGGTATTGCATTTTTTCCTTTTTTATTTTTAACTGAAACCTAAGCCCACATTCGTACTTACACATGTCCCTTGCTCTTTTCAATCCGTTGCCTGTATTCTGGAAAGTGTCCGCATTTTCCCTCTAACCATGCCTCTGCTCAAGAGTTGTGTTACTTCAGACAAAGCAGCATTCAAACCGCACCGGGCTTCATGTGAGCGCACGTGACTTTCTGCAGAACAGATGGTCAGAAACGCGTCTGCCGAGTTATAGGATGTGCACTTGAGTATTTTTCATAGATGTGGCCAAATTGTCCTCCACAAAGACGGGGTCATGTGAAGCACCTGGTTACACATGCGCCTGTCATTTGCCAGCCTGGGGATGAGAGGCGGTCTCTCCTGCGTGTGCCCACCTGTACTCCGCGACAGGGGGACGTTGAACACTTTCTCATGATCTCACTGTCACTGGTGTGTTTTCCTCGGGCCCGTCTGCCCAAGTCCACGGCCATTACCACCTTCACCGTTGGCCCTTTCCGTATTGATTTTGAGGTGCTCTTTATGGACTGAAGATCTTTGCCTGGAATCTGAGGGGCAGATGTTCCCTCCTCCCTTGCTCTGCGATGCGAGATGCCAGTAAGCGCGCATTCCAACATACCCAGGTCTATTTCTGGTCTGCTTCTTGTCCTTTGATCTCCCTGCATATTTCCGTCTGGGCTGAGACCACAGTGTTTCAAAGACTTGTAGTTTCAGAGGACATGTATTTCTTACTTTTCCAAAGTTCTTGGCGATTCTTTCAAATGTTCTCCTCCATAAGAACTCTGGGTTCAACGTGCCAAATCACTGCTCACTCATAGCAATGGACGAGAGTTGCCATGGATTGATTCGTAGGTCAGTTCTGGGAGAACTGACGTTTTGTTTTGTTTTCCTCAAAATTGAGAATTTTATGTATTTCAAATTTCTCCCCTTATTCAGTTTTTTTATTTTTTATTTTTATTGCTTTTCAGTAAAGTTTTATCACCTAGGCTTTTTTTTGTGAGCAGTATTTTTGACAATATATGTTAATTGGTCATTACTGTGGACAGGAGAGAAACTGACCACTGAACGTTGATTTTTTTTTTTAACTTCACAACTCTACTAATTATCTAATTAGTTCTAGTAGTTTTTCAATGGACCACCTTCGGATTTCTTGGTAGCACACATCGTTATAAGTTGATCTTTCAATTTCCAAGTGTTTATGCCTTTCATTTCTTTTTAAAATGTATTCTTGCTAGGCTAGGAGCTCTAGTGTCATATTGGTAAGTGAAGAACTATTATAAAAATATCAGTAATGATGAAGACACTTGTCTTTTCTCCTGACTGTGAGGGGGTGGTTTTGAAGCTTTACCATTCATCGTGACGTTGGCTGACGGTTTCTAGGAGAAATCTATATCGAGTTAGGGAAGTTTCCTTCTTTCTTTGCTAAGAGGTTTCTTTTTAAAGTTTTAGTGGGAGAGAATATGGGGTTTCTGAACATCTGCACCGAGGACCATATAGTTTCCCTTTTCTCAGTCCTTAATGCAGTGAATTAGACTTACAGATGGACAGGAGGGCACCGTCCTTACCTGAAGTGCGGGCATCTTGACCCACCCTGGATCTGGTTTGCCAAGGTCAGCCCCCAGGCCCTTCGGTTCTGAGGGTCGGGCTGACGTCTGCTCTGGAGATCCCTCCCGGCCAAGGGCAGCTGTCTGCATTCCTGAGCCTGTAGGTAGGAAGGACCTGACCGACTTCAGTGGCAGTGTGCAAGGTGGCACTTAGAGGGGCACATGGAGCCCCGTCCCAGGACAAAGGGCAGAGACACCCCGTCAGGAGGTCTGGTCGGGGCCCAGCTCTTGTGGTCAGTGTGCCCAGCCGACTCGGTGCCCTGTACAGATCCACAGAACAGGGCACATGGGGAAAGGAAGACCTTCAGTCCCAGCGGAAACCACTGCTCAAAGTTGTGGACACTTGGCTTCCGGCCCTGTGAGCCAGCTTCGTGGCTTGTGACACGTGGGCACGTGGCTCTGTGGCTGCCAGGGGTGTAGCGCTCATCTACAGATGGTGTGCGGCGTGCGAGGACCCACCCTCCACCAAGGGCCCCTAATGCAGGACTCCGGAGCTTGGGGAGCAGCTGTGAGCACCCCCAGTGGGCCACAGCAGGAGGCATCTGCGGGGACCCTGCCGGCCTGTCCTGAGAGCCCAGCCAGGGGCCCCCTGCCTATGGCCTGCTCACTCCATCCTTCTGTCCTTCACCCTCCAGCTCCCTTCCCCCATTTTCCCAGGGAACCCCCATAAGGCAAGATGAAGGTCAAGCACCAGTGTGACCCAAGCCTTCTTCATGCTCCTGCCCAGCCCCCACCACAGCAGGGCCCACCAGCCTTCTGGGCCACACGGGTGGTGTCGGTTAGTCTGTGTCTGTCCTGGAACATGAGGAGCTCAGGCAAGTGTCCTTGACCTCTGACATGGACGACAGGGAGGAGGGCAGGGGCTCAGAACCTAGCAGCCCCTGGCAGGCGCCCCCCCCCCCCCCACACACACAGCTGGGCCTGGCTCGGGCAGCATGGGGGAGGGCTTCTTGGCCGGGCTCACCTGGCCACCTGCACCTGGGAGGGCTCCTAACTCCCAGCAGAGATGCCTCATTGACAGATTAAAAATAAAGTAAACCAGAAAATCGCAAAACCTGGGGTGGGGGGCTGTGGAGGCTGTTTGGATGCCCGTGGGTTCTACAAACTGCGATTTTGATGACTCTGGCAGAATGGGTGGCACGCGGTCCACGTTTCTCTTCAAGTGCACAGTGGTTTTGCTTTTGGATTTTTTTCTTCTTTAAATTATAGGAGGAAGAAGCGTTTGGCGAAGTACAGCTTGGGACTTGCCAAGCCCAAACTATTTGAAAAAAACAAATCACAAGATTTTTGCCCAAACTCTAGAAAGCCTTTGATTCTACTTGAAATGTGAGGTCGTACAGATGGCCCTGTGGAGAGCCTGGCCCCTGGGCGGATGTGGAGCCTGGGGTCTAGCCCCCAGTGTGACAGCAGAGTGGCCCTGGGAGGAGGCCATGGCAGGACGGCCCCCCAGCGTCCTCCCCCACTGCACTGGTGTCCTGCTGAGGAAACTGAGGTCTGGGGGCTCGTGGAAAGGTTTACAGCTCACCGTCTACACCCCAGCTGAGAACACAGCCGTTTGTGTTCAGAGGGGCAAGTGGGTGATGTCCAGTCTCCCATAAGTCTGGGACGCCCTGCGGCAGCAGGATAAGTCACCCCCGGGGGCTCTGGGAAGTGAGCGTCCAGGGTGGGGTCTTGCCGGGGGCTTACCTGGCTCAAGTTGGAGGGAACAGTCTAACAAGACCACCCTCACTCTGTGGTCCCCGAGACCACCCTGGAGTTCCATCATTCCCTAGAAAGACGCAGAGCTCGGGGAAGCCGTTATACTCGGGGCTCCGGTTTCTCCCAGGGAAAGGGGACAGATGTGAGTTAGCACACAGGCTGAGCAGGGAGAACCCCGACACACTGGGCAGGCAGGACTGGTGCCCTCCCAGCACTGCCCTGTGATCACATGCATGGAGCATGGCCACCCGGTGCTCACCGCGCCCGTGTCCAGACTTTGCACTCGGCCTCCGAGGGCTCCGTGGGTGCAGGCATCATTGATTGACTGAGTGACCAATTGCTCAAGTATCTAGCTGCCCCTCCTGAGGCCAGCTGAGGCCCCGTGGCCCAAAGACCCCACCCTGAAGCACAGTGTTGCTGTTTGGTTTGCCCAGAGGCCCCTACCAGGTGGATATTCCTAGGGCTCAGAGCTCACCTCACTAAAGCCTCGGGCAGAAGCCTGCTCTCCATGCCCCTGACCATGGGGTCTCACAATCAGCCCGTGTTTATTTCCCTTTTCTGAGACCCGCCCTCCTCTGAGTTCCTGGGTGGGTTAGCGGGAAGTAGAGGCCCCTCGGGGCCTGTGTGCTGGGGGCCCCAAAGGGCCTGTGGGTCTCGGCCTATTGTCCATGGATTCGATGTCCCTGAGCAGGCCCTAAGCCCCCAAGGACACCGCTGCCAACCTCCTCTCAGGTCTACGTACAGCTGGGGATGAAAGTAGGGGCTCGGCCCCAGGAAAATGACCTGGAGCCCCACCCAGGCCAAGCAGTCAGGAAGAAGAGGAGGTGGCCAGCTGCCTGACGCCAGCCCCCTTCTTGAGAAAGAAGGAGGTCGTTCCGGAATCTTCCAGAGTGAGGCTCCATCCACCCTGGGTGATTGATGACAGAGTTGGGGCCGCCAGCCAGGGATCAATGCAGGGAGAGGGGCCAGGCTGCCTGGCATGGCTGCAGGGGCTCCCTGCCAGGCCCCTCTCCCACCGCTGTCCACAGCCTAGGCCAGCTCCATGCCCACGTGGTGCACAGGACAGGGAGAGGAAGCTGGAGTCTGGACTGCCCTTGGCCTTTCCCCCAGCCAGCTCGGCCTCTTCCTCCCTCGGCCGCAGGGCCTCCTGTGGGCATTGGTGAGGTTTGGCTCCCTCCGTGCTGTGCAAACTTTATTTTTAGCAGAAAATGTTGAATTAAAAGAATAACTTACAGAAATGGACAAGCCTGAAGCTCTTGGGCTGTTCCAGGTAGGGAGCCCCACATCCCACCCTTCTGGCCCCCTTATCCATTAGGGCTCCACCAGAGAGATGGGACCAACAGGAGATTTGTGGGTTGGCTGGGCAAGTCCAAAAGCCGCAGATCCAGAAAGCAGGTCAGCAGGCTGGAAAGTCTGGGGCGGGAGCCATGCTGCCGTCTGTAGGCAGAATCCTTCTTTCTCTAGAAAACTTCCCTTTTGCTCTTAAGACTGTCACCTGATTGGATGAGGCCCACCCTTGTCACAGACGGTCATTCTCTCTACTGAAGTCAACTGGCTGCTTATGCTGACCCATCCGTAAGACGCCTTCTCAGCAACACCCAGATTAGGGTCTGATTGAATCACCGGGGACTATATTTTAGCCGACCAGACACATAAAACTGACCATCACCCCGGGCGGCCCAGGAGAGGACTGGGACCCTGGCCCCGGACCCCTGGCCCTCCTCACAGAACCTTCATTCTCACATGGGAGCAGCCACGCTGATAATCAGGGCAGAGAGGGGAGAGGTTGGATGGGGTTCCCTGGAGTCCCCACCGTTCCGGGATGTATGTTGGGAACCTCTCCCAGGTATGGTGAACTCGTGGGGGCTCATCCTGCACTGGACCCAGAGGCCCACGGCCTCCAGAAGGCTCAGCTGGAAACCTGCCCAGCAGACATCCCAGCAGCAGAAGCGAGATGAGGCCACAGAGGCTCACGCTCACCGTCCACGAGGCCACTGCCCGGCCACAGGGCTGGTCGGGTGGGTGCAAAGCTGAAGCCTTGTGTCCTGACTTGACCCGAATTCTTTCAGCCACCATCCTGCCGACGGCTTGTGGGAGCCAAGCTCTGTGTGCCCCTCCCTGTTCCAGGACCACAGGGGCGGCTTTGGACTTGGTGGGCAGTGCCTGGTCCCAGCCAGGGTGGTCTGTCTCCTGGTAATGCTTCTGTCCCCACCCACCAAGGTGGACAGCAACTGTCCAGCTGCTGTAGGTCCAGGGGGGCCTGTCTGGTCCGGCTTTCCTTCCCCCCCTCAGAGCAGCTGTCAGAAGCCATGGGGGGAGGGGACCCCAGCCTGTCTCTGCCCTTCGTGGTCCAGATGCCTCAGTCAAACCCCAAGGGTTGGGACACAGAGCCAGTCTCCCCAGCATTGGGCCTCCGGGCCTTGGGGAGCTTCTCTGAGTTACTCGCAAACCCCAGCCTTGCGCAGGCCTGCATTCCCGCTCAGGGGTGGTGTGGCTGTGACAGAACCTTCCCTGTGGCCGGCCTTGTCTCTTCCCACATGCTCCCTCTGCCCCACCTCCACTGTCCGCGTCACTGCAGCCTGAGGCCCGGAGGGGAAAAGCAGTAAATGACTGGTTAAGCGGACAGTCGCCAGCCTCAGGGGGTGCTGGGCTCTGGTGGGCCTGCCCAGGAGGAGTCCTGGGGAAGCAGGACTGCCTCCCTTCACCAGGTTTCAGAGGACAGTGCCCAGCGAGGGTGGGGAGGGGAAGAGAAAGGCAGAAAGGCAGGGGTGTCCCCAAGGGCTGCTCGCAGGACGGACTGGGGACATGCAGCCATGGGGTGGCCGCTTGCAGCCCAGTGGCCCTGACTGGGGTCTCAGTGCCCAGGTCCCCTAGCCCTTCCGGGCAGGCCTGGGACCTGTGGCAAGACTGAGGGTAGGACTGAACTCGTCTCTGCATAGCTTGCAGGCTCCCAGGGCAGGGCCAGTGGGCCCTTTGTCCACATCCGCTCTGACCTGCACTTCCTCCCTAAGAAAGACCCCCTTTCTGTCTCGGGCAAGGTGAGGGCCGATCTGGGTGGGCAGAGCATAGTACGCGCTGCAGTGTTGCCCTGGGAGTCTGCGGAATAGGTCACTGTGTGGACCCAGGTGGCACAGGCCAGAGAGGGTTGCGGGCCCTGGGTTTGCAATGCAGCCGCCAGCTTGGAGGCAGTGTGGCAGAGGTTAGACGCCCAGCTGTGGGGTGACGTATCTACTAACCCAGCTGCCCCAGTGCTGACACGTTACATAACTGCAGTGCATTCCTCCACACTGACAATTATCCTTCTTACGATCCTGTTAGCTAAACTGCAGACACAGACCACTCACCTCCGGGGGCCTTCATCCCCCTCCGCCCCCAACCATGGTGCCCGGTGCAGGCTTTATATGCTCCCCCACCCCCCAAAGAAAAGGCTACAACCCAGCCTCGTTCACATTCTGAACACAGGCGGGTTCCAGTGCCACTGCCACAGAGGATACCTGCCCGGCATCAGGCAGTCAGGGCACAGGTGGGTTTTTCCTGGCCACCTGCCCCCTCAAACCTCACCGGCTGGGCACCCCGTGCTACAGAGTGGCTCTCCCCAGCCGCCTGCATGGCCCCCGTCCTCCTCAGGCCCCGGGCAAGTGTGGCCCCCAAGGGCACGTCCCCTTCTGTCTGGATTCAGGGCCTTCCAAACGGCCACACCAGCCTCACGGGTCCTTCTGTATTTGTCAAAATGTCAGCCGTTTTCTGCTTATCTGTTTTGCTCTGCCAAAGGAGAAACCGTGCATCTTGTCTGTCCCTGAGGGGCTGTCACCATCGGATTGTAGCTCACTAGCTGTCTTCCACCTCAGCTCCCCACTGGCTCCAAAATTATAATTTTGAAGGCTTGCTCTTGTCAGGGTGGGACAGCCGCTGTCCTGTAACTGCTGTCGTCCTAAACAGAAACAGAGTCCCCTTAGGTGAGCAATTTGCATCACATTTACGGCTCCTGGGTTTTGTCCTGTGTGGGAAGAACTGCCGCACTCGAAGACGTGACAGATGCCACTGTCTCGTGGCTTCGTCGTGTGTATGGGCATTTGTGATGTTTTGGTGTCACATGTGAGATTCCCCAGCTCGCTCTGGTTGTCCCAGCCTCAGCCACTGATGTGCTCACATGTGTGTGGTTGGTATGTGGACACCCTCGTCCAGCCACTGGTCTGCCTGGGTGTGTGATGGTACCACACAGTTTTCATTACGATGCTTCATGCTTTTACTGAAACTTTCCCTTTTCTGTTTAACGGGCTTTACTGGCGTTTTTATTGGAATTGCATTAATGTTTTAGATTAATTTATGTATAGTTGACATCTTTATGATGTTGAATCTGTCTGTCTACACAAAGGCAGAGACGGCCTTTTGATTTGTTCAAAACATACCTGTGTCTCCCAGAAGTATTTTTGAATTTTCTTCGTATAGAATTTTTATGTGTCCCAGTAAGTTTCTTCCTCACAATTTTATTGGTTTTGTTGCTATTTTAAATGGGATCCTCTCTTCCATTTTATCTTCTACAATTTGTTGTCTTGTGTTTATGAAAGCTGCAGATTGCGATATATTAGTTCTGAATTTACTCATCCTGCAGAATTCTCCTTTGGCTGATAACAATGTTTAGCTGCTACGATTTGTTCTTCCAGGTATACAATCATATTATCTGAAACTAGGACCAATTGCACCTCTCCCTGGTCCCATTTTGACCCTCTGGTTTCTTTCCTTTTCTTGCTGTCCCAGCAGGCTCTTGGCATCAGTGAGCGCCAGCTGTGGACCTGTCTCGCTCTGGCCTTAGGGACTAAGGTGTGTGTCTTCCCACCAAGCGTGAGGCCGCCGTGGGGCCAGGTGGGTGAGCGAGCGTCCCATTTATTTCTACTTCATTACCCTTTTAAACTTTGAAGTAAGAATGAATGTGGAATTTCCTCAAATGCTCCCTTTAACATTGTGAATTGTGCCAGTAACTTCTCCGGAACCAGCCCCGCTTGCCATGAGTGTGAGATGCTGAGTTCTGTCCTTTTGCAGCTTTTGGAGGTGCCCACACTCCTGGGCTCATGGCCCCTTCACCCCACCTCTGCTTCTGACATCAAATCTCTGTCTCTGATCCTGCGGCCTCCCTGTTATAAGGACCCATGCGATCAACGGCCCGAGGGTGACCTCGGGTGACCACCCACCTCAGTCTTCTTCACTAATCCCAGCTGCTAAGTCCCCTTGTCATTTGAGGGGACAGGGTCACAGGCTCTGGGGCTGAGGGTGTGATGTCTCATTCTGTCTGCCTCAGGGGCTGCTGTTGGTAGAGCCGCTGAGGAAGTTCTTGCCTCTGTGGGGGACACATGTGCTGACAGTTGCTCGGGACACCCCAGGGGTGGGGTTGCTGGGTCAAGGGCATATTCAGCCTCCCAGCCTAAGCGTCAGGGGGCCTGGAGCTGGGACCACGGCATGGGCTCTGACTGTGTGCCCTGTATGCTGGGCTGCGCCCCACGGGCAGGGACCCCTCCTCTCTGGGGGCCAGCTCCGCACCTGCAGCAGGTGAGCACGGGCAGGGCAGCGGGCTTCGTGCTCCAGCCTGCCTCCCTCTGCCAGCAGCCTGGCGCTTTGATGCCTGCGTCCCCCGTCCTGGCCGGGCCGGGCCCTGTCTAGGCAGGCACGACAGCCCCACATTCCTGCTGTGGGTCCCTGAGGGGAGGGGTGTGGGTGCAGCAGCTGCTGGGACCAGGCCTGGGCCACCCGCCCGTCCCCTGGCCTCAGGCTCCTCCCTCCCAATTCAGACACTTCTCTCCTTTGATCTCAGGCCCGTCCATCCACTGCCCTCAATCTTCAGATGGAGAAACTGAGGCCAGAGAACAGAAGTCACGTGTGGGAAGTGGACAGGGGGCCTCTGGCTCCTGGTCTGGCATCCTCCTGGCTTTGCCTCGGGGGACAGAACCTCTGGTCCCTCCCTTTGATCCCCTTCTTCTTTCTGGGTCCAGGAGGCCAGCTGTCTTGGGGATGGCACAGACCGGCTGGTTCTGCCGGGGGTGGGAGCAGCTCACACAGTTGTGGGGCCCACCTAAGCCGGGCGCCGGGCTCTGGAGACTGAAGGCCACGGTCATCGGCGTCTCATCAAGGATTCCAAACCTGAGTAGAGCTGGAGAGGGGCTGACCCCGAAGCGGGGAGCCAGTTGTCCCCCAGGTAGCCAATGGGCACATGTCACTGCTCAATCTGGCCTGGCCACCCCTCATCTTCCAGACTGGGATTCTAGGGAGCAAGGCCGTTCTTGAAGTTACATCCCCATGAAAGGATACAGGGGACAGGAGGAGTGGGTGGTAGCCCAGGGGACACACTGCTGGTTTGGGGTCTGCAGCTGTGTGCTGGGCAGAGCCCTCAGCAGAGCGGGAGGCCAGTATGAGCTGTGACCGCTTTATCAGAGCAGGACGTTCTGAGGGTGTGAGCGAAAGGTCTGCTGTGTTCTCGCCAGGGGCTCCACTTCTCACCAGGTAACCCCAGCATGCAGTGCAGAGGACCTCCTGGGCCTGTGCCATCGGGGGAGGGGCCCAGCTGCCTGGAAGGGGCTGTACACCTCCCGCCCATGTCTCAGGGTTTGCAAGGTGGGTCCGCGTCACTTTCTATTTCTGTCGCTATGATTTCACACGTGTGTTAGCAGTCACTTGTGAAATGCATTTTGAGCTTCCAGAGGGCCTCTAAAGGTCCTATATAGAAATAAGCAAAGAAACCTGGGACAAAGATGTCAGCTTTGAAAACCTACAGATTATAAACGTGTGTATTTCAGAAAACACAGAGGAATGAAGAGGCCACTGCCGGTGGGGAGGGACAGTTGCAAACTGCAGGAAAGACAGCACTTCGTAGCTGTAACTGCCAGGGACTTTCACAGTCAGTGAGATGCGTGACACCCCGAGTTCAGCATCACGGACAACATGGGGGCCTCCGGTCACCAGTGTGAAAAGGTGCAGCCTCGTTGTTGATCAGAAACAGTAGAGAGAATCCAAATTATATTGATGGTGATTTCTGCAGGCTTTCGATCACACTTTTTTGCAATTTCTAAATGTCCTATATTTTCTTTATAATCAGAAAAAGGAGGAACGACACGTGCCTGTCTCCCAGGCACAGTGTCTCCCAGGCACAGTGTCTCCCAGGCACAGTGTCTCCCAGGCACAGTGTCTCCCAGGCACAGTGTCTCCCAGGCACAGTGTCTCCCAGACCTGTGAGTCCTGGGGTCACACAGCCCAGGCAGCGTGCAGGAGGCCCCTCGGGTGTGCCAGGTGTGCTCACATGTGCTGGTTGGTGCGTTGAGAGCTGGGGTACCTCCGGGGAGGCACTGTCCAGTTGGGGCCTCGCGGGCACAGGCTCAGCGTCCCCCCCAGCACTCCGAAGGCCGATCTCTGTCCTCCATTGGTCCTTAACACCCATGCTCACACTGCCACACGCTCCTCAGATGAGGCTCAGCCCCACCCTACGAAGCCAGCGTGCGTCAGGCCTGGCCAGGAGGACTCCAAGCGCTGGGACCCAGACTCTGGCCGCGTCTCATATGCCCGCGGGCCCTCGGCCAAGGGCGGGGTCTGGGCTCCACAGACCTGGGCCCTATCCTGGCCCCTCCTCCTGGCTGTGACTCTTGGGCAAGTTGCCAACAGCTTTGAACTGCACTTTCCTCATCAGAAAAAGAGGTTGGTAATAGCCACTTTCGAGGGCGGTTGTGGCAAATGGATGACATGCACAGATGAGAAGTGCGTGCAGTGCCTTGTGCTGGGTCACGGAGCAGCAGGGCTTCTCAGCCAACGAACCCATTAGAAATTGCACACGGCTGCTAGTCACGGAGCTCCAATGGCAGTGGCTCAAACATTCGGGGCTGATTCTCCCAGACAGAAGTGTGGGGGCCACATGGTCACTCTGATTATCTAATCAGTACCCTGGCTCCCCTGTTTTGCCACTCTGCCATCCGCGGCACACAGCTTCATGCTCTTGGCTGCCTCATGGTCAAAAATGATTGCGGGGCTCCCTCCCTCATGTCTGCTTTCCAGGCAGGAGGAGAGGAACAGGCCCAGGGCAACGGGAGCCTCTGAGCTGAGTCGGCCCTCCCTCGGGAGCGCTCCTGGAAGCCCTGTGGTATGAGTCTGCTTTCCTCGTGTTGGCTTCCTTGAGCTGCAAGGAGGCTGGGAAATGTCTTTGTCCCACAAAATCAGAGTTCTGTACTGAGGCTGGAGGGAGAGTGGTGTGGGGGCACTGAGCAGTGTCCGCCACTGCTGTTATTATCACCACGAAGTGGCCCTCACAGCCCTGAGTGTTGTGGGCAGTCAGAACTCTTACGGATGGAGCAGGTGCACCTGGCTGGGAAGGTGGCTTCCTGGGGCCGTAGGTGGGAGGCCCAGGTGGTGGCTGGGGGAGCAGCGCTTTGCTCACAGTGGCTCCACAAGTCCTTTTGTCCCCACAAGATCCCCAAAGCCAGTAGGCATTTCTGGCTCCATCCCACACATGAGTCTCAGAGAGGTTGAGCAGCTGGCCTGAGTGACTCAGCTGCTGAGTGATGAGCTGACATCACCCCAGCCGGCCTGACACCAAATCCACTCTCCTTACACAGCCCTTGCCTATCAGTGGGGGCCACAGTGGACCATGGCTTTGGAGAAGTCCTCTCAGCCGAGTCCCCAGCCTGCAGCTGTCCCCACCTCTCCAAAGGCTTGGAGGGGACTCTGGGCAAGTCCACCTCCCCCACTGGCTCCAGCCACAGCTCGTTGGGTGGGCCTCCTGCTAGGCTGGGTGTCGGGAGGGGCATCAGTGCTCAGGACCTGTTTCAGTGTCTCTGAGGGGTCCTGCCATGTGTGAGCTCTCAGCCCCCAGAGACCGAGTAGTGGTGGCAGGAGGATCAGGGGTTTGGGGAAGAACTGAGTGGCCCAGGAGTCTGCTGGGTAACGCGCCTGCCCCCACCCACCCTCACCCCTGACACAGGCAGGAAAGTTCATGCTCACCCAGGACACTGGCTGAGTCCTCCACAAGTGTGTGACCTGCTGCTGAGGTGCGGAGGGGCTGCCAGGCGAGGGCTGTGCCTTCCAGGTCCTTCCGGCTGCTGCCCCGACTCTGTCAACGTTCAGCAATCATGACACATGTGCTGCCTCCTCCCTGAGCTGGTGCACAGCCGCAAGGGGGCCCCTCCAAGCACAGTTACATAGGTGGGGTCCCCTCCAAGGTGGGCGCAGGCCTGTGAGTGGAACGGGGGCAGGAAGGCACAATAGGCAGGAGAGCAGGTGGCGCTGGGGAGGGCGGGGAGGGACGCAGGCACAGAGCCGGGCAGGGGCAGGCCCTTGTCACCAGCAGTGCCAGACAGCCATGTCGCCATCTGGCGTGTGAGACTGTGGCCCCTGGCTTCTCCCTGCCCCCCCACCGCTCCCTGCCCCCCCACCGCTCCCTGCGCCCCCCACCGCTCCCTGCGCCCCCCACCGCTCCCTGTGCCCTCTCTCATCCAGGCCCCGCCCTCATCCAGGCCCCGCCCTCACCCAGGCCCCGCCCTCACCCAGGCCCCGCCCTCACCCAGGCCCCGCCCTGGCCGCTTGAACATAGGCAAAGGCAGAACGTCAGCAGATCTTCTAGACTGGAGGGGAGTGACTGTAGCTCCTTGTCCCCTTGGTTGCTCACTGGGGGCAGAAGATAAGGCAGAAGACAGCAGGTGACTTTCTTGGTGAAGCTTGTCCACCCACCGGTGGCCCAGGTGGCCATCCCTGGCCTGTAGGAGTTTCCAAGGGACTGCCACGCATGAGTGTGCCTCTGGGCAGGGCTTCTCAGGGCGGGGGTGTCCGTGGAGTGAGGGCATGTGCTCTGGAAGCAGGGGACAGCCTCGGGGTGGCCTGGGAGCAGGGAGGAGACAGCCTGAGCAGGTGACGCCCAAAGGCCAGCAGGCCGGACCCCACTCCCGCTCATGGGGAGGGGCGCTCCCCTGGTGTCCGGAGAGGGGGGCCCCACATGCCAGCTGCAATCCTGGGGACGGAAGGGCAGGTCTGAGGACCCCAAACCTGGCTGGCTATTTCAGTGCTGATGTCAAAGGGTAAGAGGGTTTGTGGTCAGCTGTCTCTGACCACCCCAAACTTGATCTCGTTGCACCTCATTCAGGAAACCCCATGGCCTCTGTTGCTTCAGGATGAAACCCGAACTTCTCCCCTCCAGCCCCAGCCCCTCTCTGCAGAGTCACAGCACTCCCAGCCAGGCTCTGTCCTGCATGAGCCTGTGTCTGTCCGTCTCCCGGTCCGTGGTCTGTGCGGGGCTCGCCCCTGCAGGGGTCAGGACAAAAGTGTTTGCTGTGAGGACAGGAACCCAGTCAGGAGGAGCTCAACAGATTGAGGACTTAGCTGTCACATGTGACACTGCTGCCTGCCTGGGCCCAGGAGGTGTGGGTCCCTGAGCTGAGTGGAGCGCAGGTCCCCCCAGGGCAATTTGGGGGGCAGCCTGGGCAGGAGTGCCTGGAGCTCCCACACCCTCCCCCGGAATCCACCCAGCTCAGGGCTCAAGGCCCTGCTGGAATGTGAGGTCGGCATCTGGGTGTGGGAGCCACTGTGAGGCCTGGTGCAGGGCGGTGGCCCCGGGAAGGGCCGGGACGTGGTAAGGGGCTGAGCCCTGGTCCTGGAAGCAGGGAGCCGCTGAGGTCCAGCAGGGCCGGTGTCCTGGTTTGCAGCTGGGAAGGTTTTCTGTGGCCAGCACGGAGGCCGATGAATGGGGGCCACCCACACACGACTCTGGGCAGAACAGAGGGAGATGGTACTGTCTCCACGACCGGGCTGTCCCAGCGCCTGGGCCCAGCTCACCTCGTGTCTGGGTCCTGCCACCTACAGGATTCTGCACCCGCCCCGCCCCGTCGCCACTACTCCTTGTACCTGGGGAGGGCTCTAGTGTCCCCAACCAGCCTTCCACCCTTGCCTGCTCTAGTTCTTCTGTTACTGCGTGACAAAATGTGAGACATTTTTGGCTTTTTATGGTGCAATTTCTAATCGTGTCAATACTGCCCTAGGCTGTTTGTGACAGCCCAGCCAGGTGGCCTCTGATAAGTGAGGGCCACAAGCCAAGAACTGGACAATCCACGCTGCTCCCTGGGATGGCCAGTCAGACAGAAGCTTCCGGAAAGCCCCCCAGAGGCCAGGCTCGTCTCACCTTCCCAGGATCGTCTCCTTGAGGATGAGGGTTTTGCCTCCTGCGTCCAGACAGGAGTGGCCTGGTAGATGGACGGGGGTTTCCCCGGGGAGGCAGTGGCAGGAAGCTGCCCTGCGCTGCTCAGCACCCTCCCCAGGCGAGCGCCCCCCCAGAGATAATATGCCCCAGGGCTCCCACCCAAAGCCCTCATGGCTACTCACTCACCAACATCAGACCAAGTGAGGAGAATGTGGGAGGGTCTCCACAGGACGGGGCAGCTCCAGGGGTGCCCCCCGCCCCACTCTCTGGCCTCAAGTGTCCATCTATGAAGTGAGTGTCTGGTTGTCAAGCTCCCTACTTTGCAACTGGAGGGCGGGAGCCGATTGGCGCCCCCAGGGGCGTGGTGCTGCCTCCCACTGCCACACCTGGTGACTTCCACATTCCTCAGTGGCAGCTCGGCAGCTGGGCCACCCCTCTGGACGCTTTGCTCAGGGCTGAGCTGCCTGCAGGACCGATGCTTCCTAGTCGTTGCTGCGACACCCCTGTGGGGGGGCTGGGAGAGTCAGTCCCTCTGCCGGACTCCTGCGGACGTCCAGGAGGACAGAACCCTCGTTCCATTAGGTGTTGTCCAGTGCAATGGTGCTGGCCGTGCTGGGGAAGGTCTGTGGGAGGTCTGCAGGTCTGGCTGCCTTTGGTCCTGGGGAGGGCCTGCCTGTAGGCCACGCGACAGGGCCTGAAAGGGGGGTCAGCCAGCAGTGGCCAGAAACCCCCGCTGGGAGAAACCCACATCCCACAGGCAGGACAGGTGCCTCCGGCCTTCCAGGGCTCATGCCCCCTCCCCCATCCTTTCCTGAGCCGGAGAAAGGCCTCACTGGTGTTTTCAAAATGGGCACTGAGCCCAGGGCGCTGCCGGCTATCAGCTGCATGGAGAATGTGCATTGGGAGGTGTCCCCAGGGCTCCAGGTGAGCCGCAGCCAACAGGAGGGCGGGGTGCCTCCAGCCAGAAGCCTCTGGACAAGGTTCTCCAGCAGAGAAGACTTCTGGGGCCCCGTTCAGCTCTGGGACATCATGATTCCACACTAGGTGACTCAGGAATTGTCAGAGTTACAGTCTAGCCACTGGAGATGTCATGACTTCACTATTTTACAGTCCTATGATTCACCCATCTCCGCACGCAGGAGTAGGAGCAGGGTTCCTAGTCACAGTTTCCAGACACCGCTGATACTTGAATATTCTGAGTGAAAGGCTGAGATGACGTTTATCTGTGATTTTCAATTCTTTGGCTGTTCAAGGATGACAGAAACCGTATCACTCACTTGTTAGAAGTAATATGTTGGTATTTCCAGAACCACGTGTTGTACGTATTTACGTTTCTGCTGTGGAATGAAAGGAGTTCAGTGATTAGAAACCCAGACTTTCAGTGTCAAAGACAAGAGATGCAGCTACAAAAGGAGTTAACTGAGAACGTGCTTCTCGTTAGCTTGCGTTGTGTCAGTATAAACTCATTCACTGTTCTGGTCAAGCGTATGTATTTCTCAGCTCGTCCCACAGAAAAGGCCAGAAGCCTGACCACTGTGGGTGGTGACACAGAGCTCCCGGTGGCTCTGGACGCAGCCCCCTAAGAGGGGCCCGAGGGTGTCTGAGAAATGGCTGAGTGCAGGGTGGGCAGGGAAAACAGCTGGTACATCTGGTGGTGGGGGCTACTTTAAGTGACAGTTTTATCGAGACATACCTCACATACCATAGCGTTCACTCATGTCACGTGTACAACTCAGCTGCCTTCGAATGTGTTCACAGACTGTGCGACCTTCGCCATTCATCCCAGACCCCTTCATCACCCCGAAGAAACCCCATCAGGACAGCAGTCACTCCCTTTCCCTCCCGGGGCCTGAGCCACGCTGCCTGCTTCCAGTGTCCCCGGGCACACCCCTCACCAGTGGGATCGGGTGACACGTGGCCCTGTCTGGCTTCTCCCCCGGAGCACACGGAACACGCAGTGGCCTGTTCACAGGTGCTCCCCAGTTTTGCCCAGAGCTCCTTTGCTGCCTCTCCCATCGGGGTGGGGTCTATTTCCTGCTCCCCTTAACTCTGGGCTGGTCTTGTCACCCACCGACCATGGCAGAAGCGGCAAGTACCGCCCCGCTCCCGTCCCCGTGGGCTCCACTGCCAGCAGACCCTGCAGGCAGGCGCCTACTTGTGGGGACACGTGCGTGTGGGTGCACACTGAGGCCCTGCCGTTCCGAGTCCTTTCCGTCCCCCGCTGCCATCTGCTCCTCAGAGCTGGGGGAGGGTGTGGACTGTCAGAGCTGAGCAGCCCTCAGAGCTGGGGGAGGGTGCCGGGCCAACAGCCTGGCTGCTCGGGGCAGGCTGGTCCTCGGGCTTTTGCAGCCCATAAGCTCAGGCAGCGTGAACAGGCAGGTCCCAGCCCAGCCCAGCTCCTGGACCCCTCCAGCAGGATGTGCTCTGTGGGCTGGGGTCTGGGGCATTTGGGGAAGCGTGGGGAGGGCCGGGCAGAGCCAAGAGGACTTGCAGGCCTGCTCAGCTGAGGGATCTGACACGGGACAACTGCAGAGGCCCAGGGAGGAAGGCATGACCTGTCCTGCCAATGACACCAGCAGCTGCCCACGGTGGAGCCAGGTGCTGGGTCAAGGCCGGGGTGGGAGGGTCATGCCCACCTACACCAGCACGTGGCCTCCCTGGTGCCTGGGCCGGCGTGGGCTGGAGCGTGCCCCCTGTGTGCATATGCCCCCCACCCCCACGGCCAGCGACCTACGACAGCAATTTACATTGGCAGCGTTTACACCATGGAAATGAGCAAACACTGCACAGCAGCCCGGCTCCCTCTGCGAGCCGCTGTTGACCACTTACCAGCCCACCACCGATTTGACTGACTGACTGAAGTGTTAGGGTGCATTCACTGTTCCCCAGAACAATGCCCGCCCACACCTTGTGAGCTGCAGAAAGTGCTGGGGGGGGGGGCAGTGGGGAGATGGATGACCTTCCAGCGGGGGCTGTGGTGATGAGGACGTCTGGGCACCCACGGGATATGGGGGCTGGGCCCATGTGGGCACCATCTGCCATGGGCACTGGGAAGCTCGGTTAGTGCAGCCGTTGAGTGGGACTGCCATGGCGCCTGCATCAAGCCGGGTCCTTCCTGGGCCTGAGGAAGGGGCCTCCGCTTGCCAGAGCAGCCCCCACCTCCCGAGACCGCGTGCCCACAGCCCAGCAGGACTGGGCTCCATGCTGGGGCTGAGCCCAGGGAGCAGGGCCGCCATGGGCCTGGGGGCTCTGAGACATGCCCGTGAGCACAGCACAGGGCAGCCTGCAGGGGGCATGGTGGAGGGGGGTGTGGTGGGGATGCCAGACCTGGGGCCCCAGTGTCCTGTCCAGCTGGGCTCTCCAGGCTGCTTCCGTGCTGCTTCCTAGAGGCTGGTGGGGGGCTCCTCTGTGTTGGGGAGCAGGTGGCCAACTGGAGTTTGACCCGAGAGCAGGAGGAAGTCAGATGTGCTCAGGAGCCCTGCTTTTCTGTCGTTAGGTGGGGATTGGCCGTGAGAAGGGCTGGACAGTGTCCGAAAAACACAGCTGGGAGGGGCAGAGGCTGCCTGACCTCAGGTCTGAGGCTGCGGCCAGTTGCCCAGGGTGCCTGGCCTGGTGGTGTGAGAGGCTGGGGACACTGGGCCTTTGGACAGCCTGGGTCCACCTACCTTCCCGCTTCTCAGCCCCCCATCCAGCCCGTTCTGCTTCTCCATGCACTCCTAGCGTTTCTGGACCTGGAGCGGCCCAGAGCAGTTACAGCCCACGTCTCAGAGACCTGGTGGCGGGTTGTGCATAAAACACACTGATCTCGAGTGGAAGTTTGTCTTCACACTGGTTTTGGCTTTGAAAAGTCAGTGTATATCCTGGCATTGAAAGCAAACTTCACCTCCAAGAGTGAACCATCTTTTGTCTCCACGCTCGGATGAACCTGACAGTGGATCTGGCCCAAGGTCAACTATGAAGCAATGAGTGTGCAGGGACCACTCGCCTTTCTCAATGGGCTCGGACTCGGAACGCACTCACAAAATGGTAAATACACATGTGGAGAAGCACTCAACATCAAGGGCCACCCTGGAAATGCAAAATGAAAGCTGCGCTGATCACCACAATGGCTAATTTAAAGGACCGACCGAGCCAAGGGCTGTCACCATGCAGGGTGAAGGTGGCCTCACCTGCTGCCAGGGGGCGTGTGACCTGTGCAAGAACTTACAAAGCTGTTGGGCGGCATCTTCCATGGTCGGCCCCACGCACAGATCCAATGAGCTACCACCTCTGTTCCTGGAAATGCACGTGTGCGTTTACCCTGAGACACGGCAGGAAGGCAGGGCCCTAAACCGTGTGCACTGTCCACTGACCATCCTGTACGTGCTTCCAGACAAGGAGACAGTCACACAGTTGCTTGCAGCAACAGAAAAAGAAGGAACGTCTGCCTGTAACTGTCTGGATGAACCTCACAAATGCAACCTGCACAGGAGAAGCAGACACAGAGGGGACGCGCTGCGAGGGTTCATCCCCGTGAAGGTCCAGCCCAGACCAAGTTCTCCGGTGGTGATGGAGTCAGGATAGTGGTTTCCTTTGTGAGGCCAGTGGCGGTGCAGGGGCTCCGCTCACCCTCTCTGTCTTCGTCTGGACGATGGCTTCACAGCGTGTCACTTTTTTAAGTGCATCAAGCTACACATTTATGGCTTTTGAACTTCCTGTGTGTCAATTATTCTTGAGGGGAAAGGTTGCTGAGAAAACAACCATGCCCATGGAAGTGTGTACAGCCTTCGATGTTCTGACCTGCTCACTGCTGTCTCCTCAGCAGCACTGGGACCCGGAACTGAGTTGCTGCCAGTGGAGACGGCCTCTCCAAACCCGCTTGGAGGAAACTACTGCCCAGGAGCCGCACGTGTTTATCGACACAGCCTCAGAGACAAGAGAATGAAGGGGACTGAGCCCTCGCTGGGGGCTCCTCCCCGCACCCCTGCGTGAGGATCCCTCTCTCTGCTCTCTCGGGCGGCACCCCTGCTTCTCAGCTCCAGGGCCCTTGAGAACCAGCACGGGCCCCCCAGGGATGGACAGGCTCCCACCACTCAGCATGTGTTTTCCAACTTGCTGCTTTCCATCTGCTCATTTTGGCCTCTTCACCTTCCAGGGGAGAGGTATGCTTTAAATTTTGCCCACTAATCTATTTTCATCACTTTCTCCTAAAAACGAAAACAAAAACAAAACACCAGCAGTCTCCCCACAGAATGGTTGGCGTGAAGCCGCGTGGGGAGGTTTGAATGCTTCATGGGTGATTTGCTGGCTGTGTTCCTGCTCTCACGCTCAGAGCAGGGAGGCCATGGCGCCTCCTCCGCAGCAGGCGGCCCAGGGCCCCAGTTTCGGTCTTGTCTGTGGAGACTGGACTCTGGTGCCCAGCCCAGGCTGGATGGTGCTTTCAGTGGAGGCTGGATCCTGCCCTTCAGCCAGCACCCCAGAGAGGGCACTGCTCCAGCCGGCCCCTCCCAGGCTCTGCGTCCCCACAGAAGCAGCGGTGGGCAGAGGTGCAGGTACGGGGCGCAGGGAAGGGACTGCCAGCTGTGCGGGGCCAGGTGTGCACATGGGTGGGGTGCAGCTCTCTGCTTGAGGGCCTGGCTAGCTGTCGTTTTTGTCTGCTCTGTAGGCCTCGGAGACGATCACCCCTCTCCCACACCCCAGCCCGTTGTCTGCCTGTCTTCCATTTCCAGAGGACAGCTGGGCACGTGGCTCAGAGAGGCTGCGGGGCGCTGGCAGCATTGTGGCCTGAGGCTGTCATGTCAGGCCGACAAGGACACTAAGATTGTCAGGCGTGTGGCTCACTGCACTCCCGTTAGGAAGAGGGCCCTGACTGCACCCATCCAGGGCCCTGCCAGGGTTTGGGGGAGGTGTCCTTCCCTCCTGGATGACAAGGGCCCAAGCCCTTCCTGGCGGTCTCCCGAATCGGTGTTGGCTGCAAGCCAAATTCACGTCATGCGGGGCCACTGAGGACTCTGCCCAAACCCACCTGCGCTCCAAGCCCTCCCCACAGAACTTCCCTCACGCTCTGCTGACAGCGTAAGAAGGAAACACACAGGCATGGCCGCTGGGAGCTGTGTCAGAATGGGAAGACCCAGTGAAAGGGCACCTCAGCCACCAGGGCCATGGCACTGGTGTCAACCAGTTTTATTGGCTTCCTGTCACTGTCACCATTTAGTTTGTAAACACCTAGCTTTACATTTAAATATGTGTAAATGTTATCCCGGCTCAGCCTCAGCATTGGGGCCGTGGCTTCCTGTCCTGGGTCCCTGGACCCCTCCCAGGGCCTGCAGGGGCCTGGCTGGCCATGTGAGGCAGGGGCAGATTTGCTGAATGTACATCCTCCCAGCTGGGTTCCCTGGGGGCAGCCTGTGATCACCAGGCTGCTGTGTCTCCTCAGGAATGCAACTGGCCTCTGCTGGCATCAGAGGACCCTCTGGGCCCGGCCGCTCCCCCTCCCCCTGGTCTCGAGGGAGGGCGGAGTGGCCGTTCTCACACAGGACCCAAGCACGGGGTCCCTGGGCTGTGAGGAGCAGCTCCCGGTGACGTCAGGCCTGGCCATCCCTGGACGCCAGCTGGACAGTGCAGAGCGATGGCTTCGATGTCACCTCTACTCTCATCCAGGAGCCCAGGTCCCAAAGTCACATTGTGACCAGGAAAAGACGAGGGCCAGGGCGGGTCTGGCAGGGCCAATGGCCAGGCTCGCTGACACCAAGTCCCACTGGAGGCCAGGGGTGGGGAGGGCCTGCAGGTGCCTGCACCAAGCCTGCCCCAGGGGACACTGTGTTTGAAGCCTGAAGGCCTGGCCTTGGACTGGTCGTGGCCCGTGTGGGACAGGGGACAGGAACCAGGGACTGGGCTGGAGTCGGACCTGCCTGTGGCCAGCCCAGGAGGCTTCCTGGAGCAGGTGTCTCGGAGGTGGGGGCCATGAGAGGCTCTCGAAGGGCAGCTGGGTGGGTGGGTCAGCACCTCAGGATGCCCCCAGCCATCTGACAGCCCAGGCTGTGCATGTACGCGTGCGTGCGTGTGTGCAGATGAGTGTGAGCGTGAGGGTGTGGGAGAGGTAAGTGTAAGGTGCCCACAGCCACCTCCCTTCTCTGGAGGGTCTGGGAGGTGAGTGAAAATAAAAATATAATTTTTCCTCCATCCAAGTGTGAAGACCTGCAGAAATCTATTCATGGCCTCCTTTGGCTTAATCCTCCTGTTTTAACGGTATAGCTTTTATTGCATTTCTCAAGCCATATGACATGTATTTATTATTTTACTAAAATGTACATATCGTTACGTGAATTCTTTGTACATATGATACATTTAACACTGAAATTGTAACTATAAAGAATAGATTATTTTGGCCTCCACTGGCTGTTCACAGTGGGTCAAGGTGGGACATTTCCAGTGGGCAGTGAACGGAGCTGGCACTCCCGGCCCAGACACGGGGTGGGTGTGGGGACAACTTGCTTTCCTGGGCCGGGGGGGACAGGCTGGGCTGCAGGGAGCCCCGCAGCCCTCTCTGCACCCCCCTCCCCAGGCCTCTGTCCCCTGCTCTTTCTTCCTTGGAGGCCGGGCCTGGGCAGCTTCCAGGACCCTCTTCCTGATCCTGGGTCCCAGTCCCCCATCTTGGGGGCCCAGCCCAGGGCCTGAGCATGAACATTTGGGAAGAAGGAACCACTTAGTCTGCATATACGAAAAGGGAGGCCCGTGATGGAGCGACCAGATGCCAGCCCCAGATGCCAGTGCTGCGCTCCGGAGGGGCCCCCACGGAGCCTGGGCACATGGCTGCTGGGTCAGGCTGCGCAGGCTTCTGTCTGAGGAACCTGGGGTGGGTTACAGAGAGAGGATCGGGGGTTAGAGGACTCGGGCTGAGCAAGATCCTGGCTGTGAAGGGGAAGTGAGTGTCGCCCCTGGGACCTGCCTGCTGGCTGGAGACCTAAGTCCAAGGCCCGACCCAAAGACGGCTCGGTGCCCCTGTGAGGTGAGCGTTGGGGCCTGTCCGCCCTCCCCCTTTCCCACTCCAGCCCCACTCCACTGCCCCTTCTTCCCACGCTTCTCCCCAGGGGCAGGAAACCACTGTGGGAGACTCCCTCTGGCACAGTCCCACGCCGGCCTCGGGGTGGCTGAGACCAGGACTTCAAAGGCCCCGAGGAGGCCCCACCTCTCCCCCCGGCCTCTAGCACAGAGCCCCCTTGTTTCCCTGCCCCAGGCCCTTCCTGCCCCCTGCCCTCGAGGTCACCAGCCTAGGGGCTCCCCAGAACCACTGCCTGCACCAGTCACTGGTCTCACACAGGACGCCCTTGGGCTGCTTCTGGGCCAGTGTTCGTGAGGGGTGATGGGCAGAGAGGGGGCCCCTCTTATTCCTGTGATGGCAGCTCCTGTACCAGGTTCCAGAAGCTTCTGCAGAGACCACCTGCTGAAGACCCAAAGGGGTGGGGACAGCCTCAGCCTGGAACCCAGCCCAGACCGGCCGAGCTCAAACCCAGAGCTGAGGTCCAGGCCAGGGGGGTCCTTGCAGCCCCCCGGGGAAGCAGGTCATCAGGACCAAGTGCCAAGTCACGTGCTGCCCGCCCCATCCCGGGAGCACCAGGTGAGTGGTCCAGGCTCAGCTCCACCCACTCGACCCTGCCCCTCGCTCCACCCCCACTCCAGGCCGTCAGCACCTGCGCCTCTTTTGTCTTCCACACGAGTTCCAGGCATGGCTGCTGCTTGGCAGCACCCCCAGCAGGTTTACCGTCAGAGTGAGAGGAAAAGCCCCCCGACCGCCCCATGTCTTCTGGCCCCCACCACCACTGTTAGCCATGCTGCCTGTCCCCTTGCTGTCCTGGAACAGCCCAGCACACTGCAGCCCCAGGGCCATTGCACTTGGTGCCCATCTGTCGGGAACACCGTGCCTGGCACACGCTTGCCCCCTTTCTCTCCTTCTGGTCTCTGTCTCACCCCCCAATTTAGCTGAGTTGCAGGACTTTGTTGCTTGTCTCCCGACTGGCAGAAGCCCTGAGAGCAGTTTGGTGGCTGCCCTGTTGGTGGTGCGGGTCCGAGAAGCTGCCCCTCACCCTTTCTCAGCCCCACTGCCCCAGGACAGCGGCCTCTACTGAGTGCGGTGAGCCTGGCCTGGCTGTTGCTTCAGGCGAAGGGTGTCCTGGGTCCTGTGGTCTGCCAACGGCCCCGCAGATCCCGACGGCATGGACACTGCTAGAGGACACCCCAAAGAAAACCACGAGCCCCAGAAGACGCAGGGCCCGGATGCCGGCTTCCCCTAGTCCTTCTCTCCAGAGCACGTCCTCATGGGCCCGGACCGGGCATCTTGGGGTGTGTGGGTGTCCCCAGAGCTGCAGTGGGGTCCGTGGTGGGGGCAGCAAGCGAGAGCTTGTGTCCTGGGAGGCTCAGAAGCGTTTGTGGAGAAAACATGAATCACAATTAAGAATGAAATGAAAATTCATCACTCACTGTTTTGGGTTTAGTAAATCTCTCCTGAGTTCACAGAGACACCCCTGAAGGAAGCAAGACGGTCTTCTGCCTGGGGGTGTGGGGCCACAGTCCACCCCGAGGCCGTTTCAAGGGGTGGCAGTTCCCCTCCCGTATCCCAGTGCCCACCTCTCCTCAGCACTGGGGGCGTTGGGGCCAGGTTGCCTGACCGATCCAGGCCAGGCGAGGGGCAGGGCTGGTTCAAGGTAAGTGAGGGACACGCAGGGTGGGAAACGGTGGCCCTTTCTGGGAGCTGCAGAGAGGCTGGGCTCCAGGCGGTGGGTGGCCCTGCAGCGTCCTCGCCCCTCTGCTGAGGCCACATTCCGGCTCTGAGCCGAGCAGGTGCGGCTGCCAGACAGCTGGGGCTTCCGGGGGTGCTTGTGGCCTGAAGTCAGCTGCCCTCCCTCACCACTGGCCGCACCCTGGGCTATTTTGGGAGGTTGAGCTCAGAGCCCGGCCTTGCTGCTCCTGCCCCTGAGTTCCTGGAAGTCTGGTCAGGAGTGTGAGTGGTTTCCCTCTTGTCACGCATCTGTCCTGTCCCCAGAGCCCCTCCAGGGCACAGCTGTCCCGGCCGGAGTGGGGTACGCTGCTATGGGCCATGCCCTCCCCCCCCCAGCTGCTGCTCCTAAACCACAGAGCGGTCCCCCAGGACGCTCTGGAGCAAGGCCTGTGCCCCTCTAGCAGGGAGGCCTCTGGAAGTGATCAGGGTCGGCGAAGGCTTGCTGCACTGCGGCCCAGCCCCGGGTGACGAGTGGCTTCCCCTGGCAGGAAGCCCAGCCAGGCCACAGGGAGAACGGAGCAAACAGCTGAGAAAGCCCCGTTTATGCTCCGGCCGGGCCCAAACCGCACCCCAGATCTAGGGCACAGCCCAGAGGTGCTGCTGCTGTGGGCACCTTCCGTTATGGGGTCTCCCTGAGCCCCCGCCCTGCCTAGATGTGGGTGTGTTATCAGGGAGGTGAGGACGCTGTGACCTGACAGCCAATAGGGGGGCGGGGCCGAGCAGGCTGGACCCAGGCTGTGGCCTCCCTGTGCCCCGTCCTCGTGTGCAGACAGAGGTTGCAGAGCGGGAGCCTCAGGAAGTGGCCGCCTAGGAGGCCAGCTCCTCTATCCGTTTTCCCAAATAGACCGTGTCCAGTTCCCAGGACAGTAGAGGCGAGGGCTGGGGGGGTGTAGGTGGCCTTGGTGACTTTTGGTGGTGGGGGTGCAAAGGGTGTGGACAGGAGTTCTCGTGGGCACCTGTGATGGCGGGGGGTGGGGGTGGGGGTGAATGATGGTCTCAGCCCCAGGGCCACCCTTCCTCTGTCCCCTCGCTCGTCATCAGCCTCACTGAGAGCCGCGTTCTATCCAATTACAGGCTGACGAGTCTCAGAACCTCGGGAGAGCTGCCCAAGCGTTCTGTTCTGACCACAGGCGGCTCACTGGGCTCCTGGCTTTGCTCTGCAAACCGAGTGGGAGGGGCCCGAGGGGCGGCTGGGCTGGCCCAGGCCAGCTCGGGGCATGAGGTCAGCCCCGTGCTCTGCATCCAGGAGCAGAGCCCTAGCAGCCTGGCCCCACACGCTGCCAGGCCCCGTGAGCACAGCACGGGAGAGGGGCCAGTGGCCAGTGGGGCCGGTGTCTGGGAGAGGCCAGTGGTTGGTGGGGCCGGTGTCTGGGGGATTCTGAGGCTGGGCAGGCGAGGCCAAGGATGGCTGTGGCTGGAGACTCAAATCCAGTCCAGTCCCAGCAAGGCCTCGGGGTGCAGGGGAACCAGGGCAGGATGTCCCTCGCCCACCCGCGGCCGTGCAAACCATGGGGAGGCCCAACCTCTGTGAACCCACTTCCCCTTTGAAGGTGGGTGAACTCCTGCCTCAGGGTGCTGCGAGGTGCCAGGTGCTGGTGGGGAGCTCTGCGCAGTGTGCTGGCTTGGGCCGTCTCAGGCAGGCTGGGGGATGCAGGCAAGCACCTGTGTGCACAGCGGAAGGTGCAGCACACCAGGATGGGGGGAGTGGCAGCGCTCTGCCTGGCGTGCGGGGGGGGGGGGGTGGCCCACAAGGAGACATGTCACCACCACGGCTTCCCTGCTGCCCACACGGCACTGGGCGTTGGCCTGAGTCATGCATCTGGATGAGGGGGACTGCACTGGGTCCCACCGAACGGTTCAGGCCTGCATTCTGAAAGCAGCGGGAGCCCGCCAGGAAGGTCCTCCAGGACACTGTCCACAAGGGACCTGGGGGCCGGCAAGGACACACTGCCAGCCCTCTGCCGGGCCCGGAGTGGGGGTGGGGGATCGGGAGGTAGACTGGCTGGAGAGATCAGCCAAATCCTGAAATTAGACCCTTGAAATGTAAGGACCACAGAGTAAAAGAAAATCAATTTCCAATTACTTTTAAGACTCAAGGTTCCACAGAGAGACGAGCATCTCGGAGGGTTGAGAGCGCACCCTCCCACGCTGCCCTGCGCTCCCTGTGACCTTGGTCAAGGCACCCCCAGCCCCCGTGTGCCATGATCTCCTCTCTGCTAGAGCCGGCCGCTGGTGGTCTGTTGGTGGGAGCGGACCCCGCGGGTCCCAGCCGGGGCCAGTGCTGAGCCTGTCTGTGCCCCTCCCCATAAGCTGGGGTGAGACAGGCTCTGAAACCCCTGACTGCAGCCGCACAGGGAAGGTTCCCCTTCTTTGAAGAAGGTGCAGCAAGAGGTGCCTGACTCCTGGGATGGGATGTGTTGATGGGGGTGCGTCTTCGAGGTGGGGGCTCCTCTGTGGCCATCGCAGCCTGGGAGGCGGGGAGGGAAGCCCCAGGTGGAGGGGGTCCAGGCGGATCCCTGGGTGGGGTTCCCACTTATCCTGGTTCTGCGCTTCCTCCAACAGACTGCCCACACAGCACCTGGGTATGACCATATTTGGGGGTGAATTTTGGATGTGAATCTGTGAACTTACCCAGCAGAGCTGGGGGGTCCCCGAACTTCTTCATCAAATGAGATGACTCGTCTCCATCTGGGAGTGAGGAGTGCTGACACCAGGTTTGTCCTGAACTTTACAGGGCTTTGGGGAAGCCGTCCTGTGGTTCTCTGCCTCTGTTTCCCCATTTGGGGACGATGGTGGTAAAAGCAGGGTGAACCCTTTCCGGACACCTGCGTGGATGCTATTCTGCAGGAATCCAGGCCTGAGGGATTTGGAATTTGGTCTTAATACCACTGCAAAAGCACCAAGGACACCTGCCAGGCCACCAAAAAAATTTACTAGGAAGAGCAGTTTTTCCATTGACAGCAGTAATACTTGCTCATTTTAAACAACCTGGAGAATGAACACAACACATGACGCACACACAAGCCACCGTCCTGGTCTCGTCCCCTCCCTCTCCTCATCGCTGGAACTCCCGGCATGCCACCCTCCCAGCCTTCGACTTCTCACTGCATCCAGATATACACACATAAAAATAGACTCGGACTGTACACGCTGCTTTGGGGCCCGACTTTGTCACCGGCTTGGTACCCCAGCATCTCTCCCTGTCACCATGCCTGCCAGGCCCGCCCTTCCAATGGCCAACGGCATCTGCTGGGGGTCGCCCGCCCACTGCACAGCCTGTTTCCGACAGCCCCCAGCATGGGGAAGTGGCTGGAGGGCTCTTGGACACCCATCTCTGCCCCCTTCTTGGATTACTTGCTTACAATAAATGTCTAGAGCTGGATTTTGGGGGTGCAAAGGGTATGTGCCCCTTAAAGACCTTTAACATTCATTGCCAGAGTGCCCCCCACAGAGCTGATTGGACCTCAGTCCCGCCCACGGGTGAGGATCCCTGCCCACGCCCCAGCCTCATGGCGCAGGCGGGCGGCAGGCGGCCCTCGGTGAACACTTTCCCGGCGTTAGGGCAGCAGGTCTTAGACCACATGGCACTCCACCAGCTTTGGTCACAAGTGCCCCGGCCTCCTGGGGGCCCGTGCCCCTGCGTGGCCCCCGTTTTGCTTCAGTTCTTTGGATGCTGGTTTCTGATCGACGTTGGGTCAGCCTGAGGCCTCATGCGCTGCCTCGGGAGCCGGTTGCCATCACAGTCAGACCTTGGTTTGGCTGCACTTGGGATCTGGGTGAAAAGTCAGTTTCCTCTGAACACGTCTGTGTTTTCCTCTGGTTCTCAGGTTGCCTCGGCAATCTGATAATCCGCTATGGGCCCTTTCGGAGGGTAAGGACTTGGAGAACACCGGGGAGTTTACCTTTCTCTTTGATGTCCTTAAACGTCTGTTCAGCGTGACCGTGTGTCGTCTGCCGCCCTTTCAGTCTGAGGCCTCTTAGCATCCTTCCAGGTGAAAGAATTTCCGTCATCTAGTTCCTGAAATCCACACTCCTTTTTGTCTTTCTGCCTCCGAGACTTCCATGCTGTAGATGGTGACCCTCTGTGTCCGTCGTCCATCTCTGCCCCCTCTTACTGCCCTTGGGGCATTTCTTGACCTGGGTCTCGCGTCCCTGAGGCTCCCCTGCCTTACTGACCCGTCGATCAAGCCCACCACGCAACCCTGTGTCTTCTGACCGTTTTTCCGCTGGCTCTGCTGGCCACACGTTTCCAGTGGCCTCTGGCCTCGCCTGGGAGGGGTATAGGAGCTTCGTGTCAGTTCCCGCCCCATCACCCGTTCACGCTGGATTGTGTGTGGGGACCTGGCTGGTGCCTCTTCATGTGGCATCGTTTCCACGTGCATTGGACATTCCCACGGGTGAGGGGAGGCCTGCCTCAGCCTCCATGGCTGTGAACAGGCTGCACCCGGGTCTGCTGGGGCTGGGGACAAGTGCCGCAGGGAGTGCTGGCTGCCACCTGCTGGGGCCTCCCCAGCACCCGCTGGGCTGCCCTGGCCCCAGGCCTTCTTCACCCTGCCCCTGTCACTGCACTGTAGCTTCTCCTCAGCTGCCTCAGCCCCCTCTCTCTGGCAGGGGACCTCCCCTCCAGCCGCTGTCCCTTTCTGATCTGTCACGTCTGCCCCTTGGTTTCTAAGGTTTGTGGGGTGTTGTGGGGTTATTTGGGGGGAGGGGGCTGGGAGTGCATCAGCGTTCGCCCTGTCTGCTTTCACAGTAATAATGCTGTGACCCTCGGTTTGTTGAAAGGAAACACAGGGACAGCTTTAGACTCCATTTGCCATTCCTGCGGCAGGTGGGCTGAGGCTTGGGGGCAGGGCTGGCTGGGGGCAGGGCCTTTAGGCTGGGAGGGACCAGCCTGTGACACCCGCTCTCTCCCTGAGGGTGAGGCTGGGCAGGCAGAGGTCCTGGCGACGTGGGCAGGGGCTGCAGGGTCATCGGGGGCCAGGGAGCGGACTGCCAGCCGGCTACCTGGAGGCGGCCCCTTCAGGCTCAGACATGCCCTGGGCACGTATTACTGGCTCTCTCCAAAGACAGCCCGCCACTCTGGGAGGGAAAGCTCTGGAATGTTCTGTCATGTTCTGTTGGATTCAAAGTAGGACCGGGGATGATTGTTGGCGTCTCCTCAGCCCTCGTTGCCAGCTGCTGCTTCCCCTTAGTCCTTCCAGGCTTCTCACCTCGGACCCTGAGCCGGAAGGTCCCAGCCTCCCTTTTTGCGTCTGACACGGAGTGCTTGTCCCCGCAGGGGCACGGGGACGCAGAGCCCAGGACAGTGCTGCTGGCCTCGTATCATTCAGCGGATCCAGGGAGGCAGCTCTATCCTGAGGGGCACGTGCCTGGGCTGGCTGGGGGCGGCCACAGAACCACCAGGCTCTTTCCCCCTCGGCCTCTGGCCTGCGGTCAAGCCTGTCCAGCAGGAGGGTGCAGGTGGGCGTGGGGAGGGGCTGGGCTTCATGGCGCGTAGCTGACTATTGCCAGCAAGCACATATCCCGTTGAGAACTTCACAACCCTGGATCGGGGGTGGGTGGACAGCCTGGATGGATACTTTCAGAAACAGCCTCTTAGCTCGTAAATCACCTGAGCAGGTCTGCCCAATGTCAAGATTCTGCGATTCAGCTGCCAGCTTGGGGTGGGGTGGACTCGTGTGCTTGTCAAGTCTGCAGGATGCCCATGGGCCCTGCTCAGAGTGCCGCCGGCACCACCCAGAAGCTACCCCAGCAGGACGCCTGGACACCGTCCTGTCTGTGGCTGCTCCAGCAGCACTGCTGTTCTTGCTGAGGCCCCCACCCCAGGTCTCTTCTTCCTCTGGGAGACTCCTACATGCGCGTGTGAGTGCAGGGCTCAGCCATGTGGGCATGTGGTATGCACCTTACCTGTAACCTGCTGACTTTGGGCCCCTTCCACTCTCACAGAGCCCTACATGGTCACAAAGCGATGCTCGCAGACCCCTGTGCTGGTCTTATGATCATAGTGTCAAACAAACAAACAAACAAACAAACAAAAAATCTCTCCTGGCTTGAGAACAGAAAAAATGGTCATATTTTTTCAAGCTGTCGTAAAGCAAAGACATGAATTCGGTTTAAAGAACAAACATTTACCATTCTTGATGCTATTTCTGAAAGTCTCATGAGCAAGGAGAGATTCTGAGCTGAAATTACACTGAATTAGGATGCAAGGGATGTGGTAGCCTGGGTACACAGCTGCGCCACCCGTTGGCCATGAGAAGCAGGCCGGTGGCAGGGCCGCAGAGGGAGGTGTGTGCAGGTGGGTCTCATCCACTGTTTGCTGAGAATGTGAAGGTGCCTCTTGGCTCCTGGCACTGAGAAGGCAGCTGCGGTGAAAGCCTGGATGGGGCCGTGCGCACCAGTCAAAGTGCATGGGCCGAGGGTTCTGGCCACTGCCCACTGCAGCTCCTCTGCAGGACCCACGTGGGCGTCCCACCTGTGCTTGCACACCTCCCTTGTCAGCAGGCTCACTACTTTACAAAGGCTGAGTCCGTTAGGGGCGGTGTCCCCGGGATTGAACGTAAGGAGCCCCAGACAGTGCCTGCTCTGTGCTGCTGTCTGGCCCAACAAAGAGGGAAATCCCCAGGAAAGGAAACCAGACTGTTCCAAAGGCTGGGGGTGCTGACTGCTAATCCCCAAGCCAGGCCTTTCATCGGTGATAGGGTCTTCCCAACTCAGCCATCATAAAGCCACACAATGGCTGAAGACAGCAGAGTGACGTCTCCTTAGATTGCACTTGGACGTAAATCCTCTCCACACCCTCTCATCTTGCTACTTCAAAGGAACGGAGCCTGTCCCTCGACCGACCTCCTGATCACCATGTAAGACGCATGGGGAAGACGCCGGCACCCAGCCAGGATGCCTGGGCCTCTGGCTCCCCACCCCGGCACAGCGGGCTCGTCAGCACGTCCGGCCATCCGCGTATGCTGGGCCCACGAAGGAGCAGCCCTGGGAGACGTGTACACAGAACGAGCAGACTTCAGAAGACTGCAATCGACACGACACAGACGGGGCTCATCTTCCTCACGGGCTTTGCTGCAGGGAGTCCAGCCAGCATCGGATCCTAACAAGATGCAAACAGTTTGCACAGACGTCAACGAGAGACGCTCGGTGTAATGTCTTGAAAATGGTGGCATGCGATGACAAGGGCTGTCTGCACACAGCTGAGGGGGTGTCCGCCATCCCCGCTGCTGCTTCTCATTTTTTCCAGAGCGGCTGCGTTGACTAAAACGATCTCAGTTGTAAGCTACTATTAACATGCCACAACCTCGACGTATTTTTTTTTAACAAAAATAATTCAAAACAAATGTGTCAGCCCTGGGAGCAGCGAGCATGTTTGCAACATTCTGATATGGGAGCACAGGGAAGGTCCCTGTGCCACCAGCTTTAATGTGAAGCAGCCACCAGGCCATGCGTAGTTCCCGCTCTAGCAGAATTGCAGTCACCTCCACCCTGTCCATCGCAGACCATGGCCACACCTGGACGTGTCCTCCACGGACACACAGCAGCCTGCTTCCTGCTGCTGCTGCACAGACGGCCACAAACATGCAGATGCATCACTTCCAGTCTGGAAGTTGGAAGTCCTAAGCGTGGGTGCTGCCGGGGAGCTCTCAGGGAGAAGCCGATAACCTGCCTCTTCCAGCTTCCAGAAGCACCCACGCCCCTGGGCTGGTGGTCTCCTCATGCACAGACCCAGCAAAGCGACTTCAGTCTCACCTGTGCTTCCAGCGTCACACCTCTGACGCGGACGTGCCATCTCCCTCTTTCCCTTTTTCTTTGCTTTGACCTCCCTTTTTCCCCTCCCCCCTTTTTAAAGAAAATGTAGTGGCTTAAAACCACGATTTATTACGACCTCCCCTGCTCCTGTGGGTTAATCAGACTCAGCTCTCCCTGCAGGCTCCTGCTGGCTGTGTTCAGATGCAGCTGTCATCAAGTCAGGAACAGGACACAGTACGTCCAAGGAACCAAGCGAGGGCCCAGTTCCTTCCCTGCCTGCAGCTTTCCTCCTTCTGGGATTGTCAGCAATAAGAGTCAATCATGTCCTAATTGCTTCAGCCCCTAGGAGCTGTGTTTTCAGTTACTGACCACACCCCACGTCCCATCTGTCAGCCTCACTTCCTCTGGTAACCTGGGAGGGTTTCCACGGAGGGCCCTTCGAAGGGTGTCCAGGACAGGGGTCCATCTGGCTGCTGAGAGGACTCACGTTATAACTGGGGGCCCTCCCGCTTTCGGGAAGGAGAAAACAAAATTACAAACACACATTAGATAAGGGCTGTATGCAAACGGGGGCCTGAAGCTTGACCTGCAGTAAAATCCACCCCTGGTCCTGGTCTGCGGACACAAGTGGACAGAGCAGGAGGGCCCTTCTCCCCACTCCTGCTCTGCCGAGATTCCCCGCCAAGGACTCCTTCTCAGTGCAATGGGGCTTCCTTCCTGTAAGAATTTTGACCAGCTTTTATCATTTTATTGTGTTTCCCCCACAATTACAAGCTCTTTAGAAATGTGCCTCTTGGGATGTAAGGAAGCGACACAGGGCTTCAGACATGGCAGCACTGTGGTGTGGCTGGCCTGGCACAGGAGGGGGCGCGTGGGAGGTGGAGCACCTGGGCCCCCACGTCTATTTCCCTGGACGAGAATGGCTGTGACCTCTCGAGGTGAGTTGTGCAGGCTGCTCTGGTTTGAGTGGGTGTAGGTTGGGGCAGCTGGTAAGTCTAACAAGGGCTGGTGGGCCAGACCGAGACCCAGGGCCAAGGGGGTGGCACTGGGGGTCCAGGGAAAAGGGGTCTCCAGGCTGCCCCTAGCGTGGAGGCTGAGTTTCTGCTGGGCCAGACCCTCCAGGGGCCCTGGAACTGAGCACCCCCTTGGACTCAGTCTCAGCCTGTGGTAACTGCCCACCACCTGGGTTTGCGGTACAAGATGGTTTGGGGGTCCCCTGGCCCTCTCCGGAGGTGGGAGCCCTGTGGGAGGACCAGCCGCCATGCCTGCCTCATGTCCAGACTGGTGTCCTCGCTGGACTGGAGCCAGTGACCGCGGGGCACAGGAGGCTGCTCCCCACTGGGAACGCTGACACTCTGCGCCCCGTCCTCCGGCCACTGACTGGCACCCATGTTCAGGGAGGTGACAGCATTCCCATCCAGAGGACTGTCCCTGTGCCCCTCGCTGCCCAGTGGAGTTGACCAGGAGGCAGAGGTGACTAGAAGCACTGCCTCAGACTAGAGAGGTTCTCCTGGTGGCCCCCAGGGCTGGGCATGAGGCCACTGGCTTGTTTCCTGGTTTGTCACTCTGATGTAACCTTTGCTGATGGAGAAAACTGCCCCACTGTCCTCCCCAAAATGTCCTAGGACCCTGGCTGGAGACCAGGACTGCAGTCACAGTGCTGGACGCTGCTCCTGTGTCTCTGAATTGCAGAGACGGGCCCCAGGTGCCCGTCAGCAAAGCACTAGAACCAGGGCTTCATGCAGGGGTCGGCCTCACACAGAACGGGGGTCTGGGCGGGTCCTGGCTCCGAGCACCGCCAGTGGGCAGGTGGGGCTGAGAGGCTGGAGAGGGTCTGTGGGAGCCGGACCCCCGGGCAGGTCTCGGTAGAGAACAGAGCTGCAGGAGGGGCAGCTGCTTCTGTCCCCAATCAGATCGCTGGCCCTGCACCTCCCCAGAACCCGACAGGGACGGAGCCCTGGAACGTGCTTCCTGGGGCAGCACCAGCAGCCCTGGAGCCTGGAGAGGTGGTGCCCAGAAGGGGTGTTTGGGGGAGTTCCCTGAGAATGACAGTGAACTTTAAAACTGGGGTTCAGCATCATTTTACCAACTAGTCATTAAAACAATGACAAAAAGAGAGGCAGTGTGTCTGAGACGAAGGGGTGTGCCCCGGCACAGGACGACTCCTGCTCTGCTCCACGTCCCCCATGTCTGTCACAAGGACCACCAAGGGCTCGGCCGCAAGGGACCCTGGGAGGATCCTGACATGGTTCAGGGTCATGGGGAGGCTGGCGCAGTGTCAGGACGCTGGGGGGCGGGGGGGCGTTGACTTGTCCCCTGCCTGGGGTGGAGCAAAGCGGCCGCAGGAAGTCACAGAGGACTCGGCCTCCCCTGGGAGTCCTCCTGCCTCCTCCCAGCTGAGTCCTGGCCCCTAGTTCCTGGGCCTCTGGCCTTCTCTCTCTAATGGAGGAGGGGGACCCTCGCCCTATGTCTGTAGGCCGGCGGCTTCGGGAGGCTTCCTGCTCTGCTGTGCCCTGTGCTCTGTGCTCGTGGCCTGGGGTGGGCACCTGCCCTGTGGCTTGGCCCCTCCTTCAGGGGCTTGCTTGAAAAGCAGTGCTCACCTCATCCTTGAAAGCCAGACCCAACAGTGGGCACCAGGGGCATCTGCCTGGGGCTGCCAGTGCCAGGCCCTGCATCCCAGGCCACACCCTCCTGCTGTTGAAACACTGTCCCACTGTCACCCTGGTATCGGTCTTGCCTGGGGGAAAGCCTCCATCTTGGGGTCGGACAACTTTGAAAGGTCACGTCCGCCTTTGAGCATGGAAAGGGGGCAGGAGGCCGCCCCTGGGTCCCCACCCTGCTCACACAGAGTCCCATTCATCCTGTGCACAGCTGCGACGGCAGGGCCAGCACTCCACCCAGGAAAGGCCATCTCACCACACCCCCCGCCAGGGAAGTGCTGACGAAGGGTCCCTTTAACCAGAGCCTGGTGGACAGGATGGTCCTGAGGATCCGACGTGATCAGGGCCCAGGTGACGTCCTGCTCCTGGAATCAGAGCTGTGTAGCCCACGGGGAGAAGCTCAGGGGAGGGCCAGCATGCGACCCCTCTTCCTGTCACAAGGCCCTTGCCCAGAAGTACAGTGACCACCACTGCGGGAGGAGGGGGCTGATGGTCAGGGAGCCACGTGTCTCAGCGCCTCTCAAACCACCTGGCAAGGGCTGGCACCTGGCTCCTCCCCCCCTGGAGACCTCAAACTCTTGTCCCAGGACCTCTGCCAGACACAGGCTCCTGAGGGGTAACGCTCAGCTCTGACCCTGGGAACCCAGGAGGCATAGTCTAATTCCCTTTGTGAATCCCTGCTCTTCCTTCCAGGAGAGCCACAGACCGTCCCGTCCGGGTGAGCCAGTGCCCACGTGCACATGCAGTCACCCAGCAGTGGAGGGCAGCCTCCGCCCCGGGGACACTGCCCCTCGGCTGAGGGCTCTGTGCCCACCCAGGGGGCTTGGCCATCAGTCCAAGCCATCCTGAAGGGGAGGGTGGTGCTGGCCAGTGTCTTGATCTCCACCAACTTGATGGTGATGACACTGGGGCCACTTGTCCCCTGTGAGCAGTGGGAAGTACGGGACATGCCAAAGCCAGATGCTGCTTGTTTGGGTTTTGTGATCCTTTGAGAGATTTGCAGGAATGTCCGCAGCATGAGCCAAGGCGGGCCATTTATACATAAAAACCGTACACTGGAAGAAGTTTGGATGTATCCGAAAGTTGGGTGCGGTGTGGTCTCAGCGAATCATTAGGGCAGAGCAGACAACAGGTGATAGCCTGTTTGATGGAGACTCAGGTATGACGTCTGCCTGCGTCTGCACGGAGAAAGGGGTAGGGGTCAACAAAGAAACAATGGCTTCTGCCAGCTCCTCCGTCCAGGAGAAAGCTGCCCCTCTAGCTCTCAGCCTGAGGCCAGACGACTCAGTTCCTCCCCATATGTCCCTGGCACCCTTCAAGCTGCTGCCCCCGCGCTGGAGCTCACAGCAGGTAAGGCTGTCAGTGAGTAAGTCCACGTGCAGGCCCTTTAGGAGGAGCACCTGGGACTCCAGCTGCCCTCCGTCTCACTCAGCCCCAATCTCTGCTGGTTTTCACAACCAGAAATTACGAGGACTTCTCTCCCTGGCACTGGGGCCCTGGGCTGGGGAGGGGCTGGGACCCCTTGCTCCTCAGAGCGACCCCCGAAGCCAGGATATCCCTCCTGATTTTTAATGGCCACACACGGATGTGGGACCAGCCCGTTCTTCATCTCTGCCCCTCCTACCAGTCTCGAGGTGGCTTCTCCTGTATGTAGGTAGTTGTAGGCTTCAGTTCAGCGAGACATCAGGAGGTCCTCAATAATCGTTGTTCTATGGTTTCGCTGTGATTAATGTGGTTGTGGGAGGAGGTGAGCACAGCATTTACCTCCTTGGCCATCTTGACCGGAAATCTCCCCAACTATCTTCCTGGTAATGTGTTCCTGGTAAATGCATCTGGGATTTTAATAACAAATGGTAGAATATTTGTATCTCTCAATACCAAGTTTTTCAGCTGATGTTTGTGTAGTGGAAAGTTGCACTGCTCTCTTCAAAATGCAATGTGATATTTTAAACAAAACTGTGTTCGGGGCTGCTGACCCCTGTGACGTAGCTCGGGCAATGCAGATACAGGAGCCAGGTGGCCTGTCTCCTCTCTGGTTTTATCCACCACACGTTTCCAAATAGGACATGATGGTTTGGTGACAGTTGAGGTCAGGACGACGGAGGAGTTTCTGTTTCTCAGCTTCTGTTCTGCATGGAAGGGGCTGTCAGGTGATTAGAAAAGTAAAAAGGAAACTCAGAGGTGACAAGCACCTCCTCCTGGGCATTGTAGGTGGCTCTGTAGAAGCTCAGGGAACTTGGCTCAGTCCTGTCCCGATTCTCCCACATCCCTGGGGGTGGAGAAAGGGAGCCCCACTCTACACGCCAGGAGTGGGTGAACACGATGCATCCGTCCTGCCGAGAACAACGCTCTGGACAAACGGAAATCACGGGGGCCACAGGCTGGAAGTGCCTGCGTTCTGGCTCCCGCAGGTGCCACCATTCTGACCACACAGGCAGAAACCTAACTCGCAAATGCATGGACTCTTGTGAGCACAGGCTCAGGTTTTCCAGCACAAGACCGAGTGGTTGAGAGGGAACCCGGAGACCTTGGTGAGTGGATTCATGGTGTGAGGGGGCTGATAAGAGTGGCATGGGAGAGGGACAGGCCCAGGACGCTCCTGCTTCCTGGTGGGAAAGGCTCTTGCGGAGTGCAGTTCTCTTTCATGGGCAGATTTGCTCAGAAACCCAGTGTGGTGGGCTGAATTGTGCCGCCAAAAAGACAGGCTGACATCCTATCCCCAACTACCTGTGAATGTGACCTTATTTGGAAATAAGGTCTTTGCACATGTCACCACGTAAAAGGATGTCATGCTAGGTGTCGTGCGGGGAGGCCTGCGGGGTCTCTGGTCCCGCTCCCCATACAAGAACGCAGGATACGGTGAGGCCAAAAAGGAACACCCACGGAGCCATAGGTAGGGCAGTCATACCACTACGGTCTCACTGGAGGCTGGGTTCACTGGACGTGCGACCTGCTGTCCGTTTTGTCTGCAACCCACCGACGACTCTCTTTCACTCTCCTCCACTCTCCTCCGTAGCCGCAGCAGTTATATTAGCGGCTAATTGGCTAACTGGCTACAGCTGACGGCCAATCAGCCACAGCTGACGGCCATCTTCTACCTGAGCCAGCACCCCTCCACGTGAGGCCGAGAGCCTGTAAACTACTTTCTGGGGCTCTGTCCTCACACTAGGTTAGTTAGGGTGGGTCCTAGGTCCAAGGACTCAGGGAGAACGCCTTGTGACCACAGAGGCAGAAATTGCGGTGGGCCCAAGTCGCAGCAGAATGCCAGAGCGCTGGCTCCATCACACTGGGGAGGGGGGACGGGGTTTCCTGCCCCCGAGGCTTTGGAGGGGACTGCCTTCCGCCTTTAGGCTGTGAGAGAACAGATTTCTGCTGTTTTAAGTCCCCAGTTTGTGGCAATATGTATGGCAGCCCCAGGACACTAACATACCCAGATCAAATGTCAACACTTCTGAAGACGGGGCAATGTTATAAAAATATCAAGAAAGTGTTAAAACGAGGAAGTAATTCTTTTCCTTTCAGTTGCTTACTTCAATGTCAGCTCAGCTGGAGAACTGTGCAAACGCTGGGGAGTGACTACCTTGCAGCCTCCTCCCCTAGGCGAGGTCCCTCCTGCTGCCACCACACAAGGCTCCACTCTAGGCATGTGGGGGCAGAGCCCCAGAAAGTAGTTTCCAGGCTCTCGGCCTCACGTGGACAGGTGCTGGCTCAGGTAGTAAATGGCCATCAACTGTGATTGCATGGCCATCAGCTGTGGCTAGTTGGCCGTCAGCTGTAACCAGTGGGCCATTGGCCACTAATATAACTGCTGTGGCTACGCTAGCAGAGAGAGAGAGGAGAAAGAATGGGGGCTAGCAAGAAGATGGCGGCTGGGCTGGCAAGCGTGGATGGCGGTTTGCGGACAGTGTGGATCCAGCCTCCAGTGAGAGTATAGTGCCGCCAGAGAGAATATAGTGGTATGACTCCCCTACCTATGGCTCTGTGGGTGTTCCTTTTTGGCCTCACCATGTCCTGCATTCTTGTATGGGGAGCGGGAGCAGAGACCGAGCAGGGTCTCCCGCACGACAAATGGCGCAGCGAGCAGGGTCTCCCGCACGACAAGGCAGCATTCAGTCTGGAAGAATCCGAGTCATGTTGTCGGCAAGGACTGGATGGACAGGTGGGCTTGCCAGAGGGCAAATACGGTTCTTTAGGTTTTTCTGTATTTTCTGATTTTCTTTGGTAAAGACATGAAATTATTTCAAATGAAAAAAAAAAAGCAATCGCTGTTACTTTTAAGCGCAAAAGCAAAATTTAAAGATGCCCGCCAGTGTGGATTTTTCTGCATCGACTGTCATGCTGGAGGAAACTTCAATGATGGGGATGGAGGCCAGTGTGCCTGTCGGTCCCTCCACTCCAATTCCCAGCTGATTAGTCTGTTAAACATCAGGCCTCTCCCTGCCCCTCCCCAGTGCTGGCACATTGCCTGACGGTGACAGGCTCCCACAGTCTGCAGACCCCTGAGACACGGAGATGCCTTTGCTTTGATTTCACAGCGCCGGCCGGGGAAGCTGGGGGCTTCCTCTCGGTCGCCTGCCTGAGGCCTGGGCTCCGGGGTTCAGAGCGGCCGGTCCCACCACGGGCCTCTCTGGAGCCTTCCTTCCATGCCAGGTTTCACTGAAACCATGAAGGTGAGCAGATTCCCACTGGGACAGTTGTCCTTGCGGTATAGACACCTGAACCAGCTTAGAAGGTGCGTGGCTGAGGTGGCTGTTGGAGCGAGGCGGGAGCAGGACAGTGGAGGGGCTGCTGCCTGAGGTCCTGGGGGGCCACGGGGTGGGGGCAGGTCTGCAGGAAGTTGGATCACTTGCCGCTGACAGACACGCTCACCTGCAGAAAGCCTTCTTAACACCAAGAGGTTTGTCTTCTCCTGCCTGAGGCAGCCCTGCCACCCAGGCATGGGTGGGCCATGCTGAGCACACTGGGGCCCCCCTCATCTGGGGTGATACCTGGGTGTGGAAAGAATGTGGCAACCAGTAGGGGTGCGTGTAAGCACCGTGCACACTCTGCTTCGGGCATTCCAGGGTTGGGTTAGCAGTCGTGGTTTCCACTCCTCGTATGCGACGCTGAGCTCTGGCCATGTCACCTGCCCCTTTCCACGCAGCCCAGGTCACATGGGCGTAAGGCTGGCCCAGGGGTAGAATTCATTCTCACTGCCCTTGGCAGGGGCACAGGGCACTGGGCTGCTTTTAAGGTCCTGTTGACAAACTCAGCACTGCTGCCAAAGGACGCCCCGGAGGGTGACACGGGGCCTTTGATCCTGTGGCTTCCAGGAGAGCAGGGGGCCTGCGCTGTGCGAGCAGCACGGGCTGGGCTGGGGGAGGTGTCCGCGCCACAGGCTGAGGGAAACCCAGACCAATTTGCTGACGGAGAGATGTTTTAAGAGCAGCTCAGTGTAGAGATGAAGATAGCATCATGAGTCTAGAAACTGGTCAGAGAGGCTCTTGCTGCACAGGGCAGGGGGCAGCCGCAATGAGTCCCCTCGTGACCAGGGGTAGGATGCACGCGCTGACATCCTGCAAGGACGAGACCCTGAGGGAGACTGGAGGAGCTTTCCTGACAGAAGGACGTTCCTCAGCCTTGTCCCCAAAAGGACAGAGCCAGGGAGGCCAGCCTCCCCGTCACCATCGCAGCTAAGGCTCCTCCCAGGTGTCATGGCCGTGCGTTTGTCCCTGTTGGGATGGGCAGAGTCTCTGGCCGTTTCACAGTGAGGTGACTAAGTGTTGCACAGTGTATTCTGCACGGCTGGACGTGTGCGGCCACTGTCCAGCACACAGAACACCGGCCCGCCCATGGCCCTTGTGTGATGCTGGCTCCCGGCCTGCAGAACACTCAGTGCAGGCGTGGAGGTAGGAGGGCCCCCTTCCTCCCCGTCACTCGCTTTGTTGTATTGGTGCTTCTGTTTCCCACAGATCCAGGCTCTGTAAGTCCTGGTCCCACAGGGGACACGGCAGGAGCCTCACCATACTCTGAAGCGTAGCTGCCACCAGTCACATCAGGCTTCTTAAGCCAAGAGACCAGCAGGCCCTGGATCTCGGCCATCAGCAGGCGGGGGGGCAGGAAGAAGAAAACACTGGGCGTCTCCTGGTTCTTTGGACGCCCTCACGGCTTGGCAAAGGCATGGTGAGCAGGGCACAGACCTCTCAGGAGGGCCGGGTCACCCTCCAGGTAAGCACCTCCAGCAGGGCTGTGTCCGGGGGGGGGGGGGGGGACCTGGGTGGGTGTGATGGGTGCCAGCCTCAGTGTGTCCCATGGCCCTTCCTGTTGTAAGTCTCCCGAGGAAAAGAGACCAGCCAGGGGCCGGCAGTCGCTGCCGCCACAAGGCCACCTCCCTGTACGACTGTGTGGGTCCGAGCGGTGCAGGGAGTGGACTGTAGTGGACGTGGGGCCACCCTAGATTCCTGGGATGGAGAGCCTGGGAGTGTTGGCACTGGTGGCTCATGGCTGAGTCCCTTCCTGCGGGTTTGCTTTGCCCAAAAGGAGATGCTTCACCCAGTGTAAGGCCCCTCCCGAGGAGCTCAGCTCCAGCGACTGGGCTAGGCCGTGGTCCAGCAGCCTGGTCTGGCCTGGCCTCAGCCTGGCGGTTCTCTGAGGTTGGATCCCAGTTCCAAGCTCCCGAGATCGACTGAGGCTGGTGTTCCAGCGACATCGTCTCTCAGCTTCTTCCTTTGCCCAACCTGCTTCTCTTATTCCCTCAGAGATGTGGCCCTTGAGCACATTTCCCACAAGCCGTCTGCACAGAAATGTCCACCAGCATCCATTTCTGGGGATCGTGGCCTGTGACGACCAAGTTGGCACACTGTCCACCATCTCCAAGTGTGACGGTCACCGTAGGCGACAATTAACTCTCTTTGGCCACACTCACTGTCCCTTTTCCTTCCTTCTACTGAAATCATATTGAAACCAGAGGCCAAATGAGTCTGGGGCTCGAGCTGCCTGCGCCGCTCAGCCAGTAGACAGGAGTCGGGCCATAGAATAAGTGTTTGTTGTCAGAGCACCAGTGGCCTGAGACGGCAGCGGGTCAACACCTCCAAAAACTGCCTTCACATTCTCAGACCGGCTTGGGGTATTAAATGGAAAATCTGGACATTCTTCCAGAGGCCACGTGATGGTTCCAGGGGTCTGCATGGAGCCGTCCCTCTGGCAATGTGGCTCTCCAACGTGGTCACCAACCCAGGAGTAGTGATGACAGTAACCTGGAAAGAATGCTAGGCCATAAAGATTATAGTCGGCAAGTGCAGGGGGCATTGTGACTAGTAAGCAAGCATAAGTTTTAGGGCAATTATGTAAAGCAGGGAACTGGGACAGGGGACATCCTAAGCTCAGAAACTGGGACGGGACAATCCAAGCTCAAACCGCAGGGAGGGGGTTGATCAATTGTCAAGCTCGAGGGCAGCGAGAGTGAGGCCTCTTTGTGGGGGTCCCAACCGGGCCCTTTTTCAATATCAACTCTTTCGACCTTTGCAACGATGAGTGCCTCCCACAACGACCACCTCCACACCTGCTTTTATGTCTCCCACCACCAATCGTCAGCTCTGCTGACGATGGCTTCTCTGCCCCAAACGATTCTTTGCCCGGACCTCTTCCTCCATCTCCTAATTTGTTTTGTCCTCTGCAATTGATTTTGACGTCGTCAAGGCCTAAGACACTTACATCCTGTTCTGTAACCCAAATCCAGTCCTTTCAGTTTAGATAGTTAGATAGGTAGATAGAAAGATAGATAGAGATAGATAATTCTAAATTTTAAAGTAAAGGAAATGTTTACATTTTGGGTTGAGTCAATATTAGTCACAGAAGAACCCGGGAACACAAAGTTTTCTGGTTTTTCCTGGAGTTTCACATCTATCGTGCTTTTCCTTTTGTTTAGCACAGGTTGCTTTACGGTGATGGCCGCTTTTCAAACTTTGCCCGTAGCCGAGCTCCTGTTCCAGAGCCCACTTCTGGGGTGTCGCTCTGACGTACAGTCGAGCGCTGTCCAGCCCAGCTCTCCCAGGGTCCCTGCTGCCCTCCTGGGGGAGACAGCGCAGCATTTCTTGAATCCCATGACATCCTCTTTCTGGGTTTGCCTCATGCTTTGCTGCAAGTTCTTATATGACTTTTCTGGAAGTCGTGTGGGGGGTGTGGGGAGGCAGCCTGCTCCGAGGCTGGGCCGTCGCCTGTCCACACCCTCCTCGTGCCAGACTTCTCCTGGTCTCTGTCAGGGGGACAGACCCTTCTCAGCAGCGTTGTCCTCTGTGCAGTGGCCAGGCTGGGCCTCTGCCTCACGGTGTCACCCACTGTGACTTCTCCCTCTGCACTCAGACTCCCACGAATGGGCTGAGCTCTCGTGCCTGAGAAGGTCCCTCAGCTCTTCTCTTCGTGGCCAAGTCTGTCTTGTTTACAACCCCTTCTGCCACCAATCATTTCAACAGGCCTCTAGGTGGAGAGAAGCTCAGCAAATGCTTCCCAGCTGCCTGGAACTGGAAGTCGCACTCCCACGGCCGCTCAGGAGGACCCGCCAAGTACGCACCACCCCACCTGGCAGGTGTGGGCACTGAGGCTGTGAGAAGCTACACATCTGAAGGGCCTCGAAACAGCTCACCCACGTTGACACGTCTAACATGTGAGGCTGTGCTTTGGCCCCAGCTGACACCGGCCCCGCCTGACACCTAAGTCAAGGGTTTATACCTGGCAGGCCATGCCATCTGACTCAAAATCAAGCAACCCTTCACTTCCGGCAGGTCCTGGCTGAGCACGGCTCCCCTTGAACTCTGAGGACAGGCCCTCTTCACTTTGCGAGGACACTTCACACATATGTACCCTCCTCCCCCCTCACTCGCTGCAGGCAGCAGTCTGGGCTTGGAGCTTGCCTACCTTCCCCCGGGTGGTGCGTAGGCCATAGATGGTGTCTGTCAGGCCCTGGCAGAGTGGGGCCATGTGACAAAGGCCTCAGGTGAGTTATCGCAAAAGGTCGGGGGTCTCTTTGCCTGAGTGACTGAGCACCACTGTGGGGACAGAGCCAGCAGCGCAGCTTCCAGGCTCTCGGCCTCATGTGGAAAGGTGCTGGCTCAGGTAGTAAATGGCCGTCAACTGTGATTGGATGGCCATCAGCTGTGGCTAGTTGGCCGTCAGCTGTAACCAGTAAGCCATTGGCCACTAATATAACTGCTGTGGCTACGCTAGCAGCAAATGGGGGCTAGCAAGGAGATGGTGGCTGGTTAGCAAGAGCGGGTTGCATTTAGCAAGTGAGGTTGGTTGGCAGAGAAGAGGACAGTGGATTGCAGATAGTGTGGCTCCTGCTTCCTGTGTCTCCAACCCAGCCGCAAGCGAGAATATAGTGGTATGAACCCCCCATCCATGGCTCCACTGCTGTTCCTTTTTGGCCTCACCATGTCCTGTGTTCCTGTGTGGGGAGCAGGAGCTGAGACCCTGCATGACAACTGAGGACCCACTGACACAGCCTTGGTGTCCTCCTGTGTGCTCACCTGTGTTGCTGCCTCTGCTGCTTTCCTGACACCCATTTTTAACAGATTTCAAAAAAACAAGAGGCCGCTGAGTCTGTGCCCCACCTTTACAGGGGTGTCGGGAATGGGGGCACACTCCCCCCGGCTAGTTCAGGCATGTTGGGTGGGACCTCTCTCCACATCGCACCCTTCTCTCTCTGGCCTGCTCTGCCCTCAAAAACTTTCCCGCAGTTGCTACCCAAGGAGTCTCCCCTTCCCTCCCTCTGGGGTCACATATGCTGACTCAGGTGCATGAAGGGCCTTGGAGCCCATCCTTGCTGCCTCATAAAGGTGAGGCACACCTGACCTGTGCTGGACGCTGGAGGGAGGCAGAGAGAAAGGGCTCCCCAGGACGCAGTCTCCACATGGCAGACTGTAGGGCGACGCTCCCCCGTTCCCCCCCACCCACCCAAGCCACAGGTGAAGAGTCCTTCCATGAGAGGCATCTGCTGTCCTGAGGGCTGCAGGGGAGCTCTCAGGCTGTGACAGGGACAAGCCCAGAGCTGCCTCAAACAGACAGATGGCACATCCTGCTCTCTGTTCTGGGCCCAGCTGAGGACCTGACTGTCCCCAAGGCCTGACCACAGTATCTGCTGCCCTCCCTGGGCCACCACTAACTTGTCGTTAAAAGGTCAGGATGAACCCTCCGAAAGCTGGCCCCCTGAGCCAGGGGCACGGTCCTATGGCTGCTCGGGCAGGCACGGGTGAGGCCAGGACGCACTCACCCCCAGGGCCAACCCTGTACCTGCCTGAGCCTGAGCGAGAACGAATCCCCCTGAAAGTGCCCTGTTTAATCAGCTGTGAGACCCCTCTGCTTATTTCTTTATTTCAGTTACTGGGTATTTCAGTTCCAGAATTTCCATTTGAGTCTTTTAAAATCCGTTCCAGCTCTTTGGTAAAATTCTCCATCTTGTCATCTATTCTCTTGATTTATTTTAAAATAAGTGTGATTGTGGCTTTGTTTTTCTGGCTGTCTTCTTAGCAAAGTCTTTACTATCCCCAAATCAACAGTATTCTCCTATATTGTTTCCTTTTCATGTTTGTCTTTAGTTCGTCTAAAATTGACTTGCAGTGTGGAGTCGGGAGGGGCTGGGAGGGTTCAAAGCAGAAAGACCCAGAAGAGGGACAAGTGTTATTGCTTCTCCCTGTGATGCCTGCGGAGCCGTTAGTCTCCCGCTGTTTCATAATTCTTTTGTTTTGAAAATGCTCATTTGTATACACATTCTTCTCTGGATTAAAGCGGCTTTTTTTCTTTCTGGCTTTTTGACAAGACAATTTATAGAGCCCTTGTCACTCTTGCCACTCACCTGTCTCAGCCCAGGACCCACCGATCACTGTGGGGAGGACAGTGAGCCTTAGCCCGAGGGGGCTCCTGGAGGAGGGGCCTGGACAAAGCTTGGTCAGATGTCAGGATGTGGAAAAGTGTTGTAAGCCGCCCGCCACTGGGGATTGGAAAGCTGTCCGCAAGGGGCCACGGGGACCAGGGGAACCCCGCTCAAGTTCAGGGCCTGGCAAGGGTTGTTGAACAGCCAGGACCCCGAGGACCTAAGTGGGCATGGGCCATCCAGGGGCCTAAGGGCATCTGCCATACTGACAAGAAGACGGGAGTAAGGGGTGCCAAAAGGGACCTCCCTGTACCCCATCCGCTCTGCCATGAGGGAGTGACCCCGATTCAGGCCTCAGCCTGTGAAGGGCTGAGCAGAGCAGCTTTGGGGTGGGCAGGGCAAGAAGTCGACTGAAGAGTTGAAGGTCCCAGGAGAGGGTCCCCGAAGCTGTACTCGTGAGCCCTCTCTACATTGCCCTGCACTGTCCCGGCCTCACCTGCAGGCAGAGCCAGCAACGAGCCCAGGCCTCTCCCATCGCCTACATGAGGCTGTTGGAATCTCCCCCCACCCCCACGTGGCTGTGAACCTCGCGGGGATGGGACCCACAGGCAGGCAGGGGCCAATATGCCACTGCTCAGCGGGAGAGTGTGGCTGAGACCTGCAGCCAGAACCAGGCCTCCTGTTCCTGACTCCACCCCTCTCTGCTGACCAATATGGGAGCCCACTTGTGGGCAGAACTGGGGGTGGAGAACAGGTCACGCAGCAGGGGGCTCAGAGTCCAGGCTTCACAACCCTGCCCGGCACAGCGTGCGGCTCCAGTGCTGTGGTGCGCAGACCCTCCCCCCCAAGGTCCTGGAGGGCGGTGTGAGAGAGGGCGGAGCCTTCTGGAACCGTGTGTCTAAGTTCCTTTGTCCAGTGCCCCCCAGCAGAGAAGGTCTGCTGTGCTCTTGGCGAGCAGGACAGGGCCATGCGAGGCTGGGGAGGGGACGAGGGCTGGAGGCAGAGGTGGCTCCCTGATGCTGCCAGTGGCTCCAAGGTTTGGAACCAAAGGCGGTGGTTCAGGACGGGGAGAAAACAGCTCTCCCCCCTTCAGTTCATGTCCACCTAGAACCTAGAGTGCGACCTTGTTTGGAAACAGGGTCATTTCAGCTGTAAGTGGTTAGATGAAGGTGAGGTCACGTGGGAGTAGGGCGGGCCTCATCCAATGATGGTGCCTTATAAGAAGAGAGAGAAAAGGCACACACTCACTCACACACACACTCATGCACACTCATACACGCTCACACATGCTCACACACACACACTCACACACAGGCCATGTGAAGACGGAGCAGAGGTGGGTGATGCAGCTACATGCCCGGGAACGCCCAGGACTGCGGCTGCCCCCAGAGGCAGGAGAGGCCCAGGACACATGAGGGAAGCAGCCCGGCCACACCTTCACATCGGACCTGCAGCCTCTGAGCTGAGAGAACGAGCTCTGTGTTGTAAGCTCCCCCCCCCCCCGCCCCCACAGTTCGTGGTCTTTGCTACAGGAAACAACCATGCCCTTACATCGTGCCTCGCCCGCCCCGTCTGGAAGATGACCAGGGCAGTCTGTAGGGCATCCAGACCCCCATGGTCTGCTTGGGCTTGGGCTTGGGCTCGTTAGGGATTCACGTGGCTGGGACGTTGGGATGCTGAGAGCATGAGATGAGACATGCTCGGCCTCTGTGCAGCGAGGGTCAGGCCAGCATGGACGGCGCACAGCCAGCTTCTCAGCAAGGACACTCGCCTGTACTCTCCAGAAGTGCCCTGCGAATTAGATCGTCTTCAGAAGACCAGCTTCCAGAGAGAAGGGCAAAACCACCTTGAAATGCTGAGGCCCCTGGGCCCTTGAGCGGAGAAAGGATGGGTGTGTCACGTCACACCCTGGCACCAGGGGACAGAGGCCTTCTGAGATAGTCAGGGGCCTGGCATTAACTGAGGGGTCATATTAAATAGCAGCCGCCTGACAACAGACTAAAACTAGCTGCACAAAAGGTGGGGAGGAAAGCATGACAGAGGCCACCCGGGATAGTAGAATGTGGGGTTTTTCTCTTACTTGTCTGTACTTTCTAAGTTTTCTATAATGATATGTTTGGAAAATGAAAACACACACATGTATTTTCCTTTTTTAAAGGGTCTCGGTCAGTGGGGATGAACAGTACCTCTCACAGGTCACAGGAGCCACTTTCTAGGGACAAGACAAAGACCTGGCAGCGTAACCGTGAGGGTGACTTCTGCCCATCGCCAACATGACCGAGCAGCCTGTGGGCAAGACAAGCCATTTGCTGCTCGGACGCCAGTGATTTGGGGCCTTAGATCAGCAGTTCTCAGAAGAGTTCTCAGCTGATCTTAGAGCTTTTCTGTGTGTGTGTTTTAACTCGTATTTACAGTATTGGGAATTACAGAAGAGAAAAAATTTAAACATGTATTTTTAAATTCATTAAAAATTAACCACAACACACCCATTACATGTCAGCATAAATAACTCTTTTGAGGAAAAATAATTATGTTTTTCAAAAGACAAAAAAAGGGAGAAAGTGACTTTAAAATTGATTTTATTTTGCAGGTCTCTTCAGTGTCTGGCGTGATAGAAGTCAGCTGGATTGTCACTTCAGCTTCTGCAGTCAGTCTGTTGCTATCGGTTGTCCGGGTGGAAGGGTCTGAAGGACTCTGGTGTCTCACAGATATGTGGTTGCAAAAGAGAGGGATGTTTTAATAGTTATTTTCAGATAATTATGAATATTGTTCTTTGATACAACTCTGGAACTCAGCATGGAGTAGTTGCTCAATTAGTGCCCATGGGGGCTCTGAAACCACAGCAAGGCACCGTTCTTTCTCTTTACATGAAAATCCATTGATCTGTCTTCTAGCATTTTGACTGGCTCTGTTCCCCACGTGGGGTTTTCTAAAGTTACCCTTCGGTCATTTAGAAAATACGGGGTAACTGGCGTATGTAGACCTTCCCAGTGTCGACACACTTCATCATATCTAAAATCACGTCAACTAACGACACCACCAGCTTACTGGGAAATGCCTTTAATTACTGGGATGCCACCAGGCTCAGGGTACAAGTTTTCCAAAATTCTAAGTTTTGCTTGCGAGGTTGAATTTTATCACTGGCAACAGGTACTATAAATTTCTTTCTTCGAAGGGAAAAGCTCATTTCATTCATTCTTGAGAAAAATATCTGCCAGGTACCTGAGTTTGATTATCCCGGTTTGTCCACAGGTCATTTGTGTCCAAGGTGAACAGTTTGCCACGAGAAAGGGGCCGGTGCTACCGGCAGCTGCAGTGACCTCATGCTTTTCCTCGGGTCACCGTGGGAACACAGCGCAAGCACTCCACGTGCAGCTCCCACTGGGTCACACAGAGCATTAGCAAGTATGCATTTAAGGGGGGAGACTTTTAAAAATTAATAATCTTTACTGTTTCATCAAGAGCATCTTCTTTCCTGGAAAAGTGTGGTGGTGACCACAGCGATGAGCACTGGCACTTTTGGGTACCGCCGCGCTAGTTCATGCTATGTCACCAGCATTTGAATCACCACTGTCTTTACATCCTCACTGCAAATGTCACACAGTGATGTTTGTCTCAGTATCATTATGAAAACAGTTATGAGCTGGAGGCACCCATGAAAGTTTCCCGGGAAGCCCCCGGGGCCTGTGGCCCACACCTGAGAACCTCTAGTTTAGATGATGGTGACATTGCCGTGAGTGAGTGTGTGCACGTGTGTGTGTTTGCGTGCATTTACGGGTGTTCTTCACCTGCTGCAGCTTTGTTCGTCTGTAGCCCGAGAGCCACTGCTGCGTTCTGATTGGTGTGGGCCATCGGTGCTGCCTGTCCCACGACACCGAGTCCAGCTCACTTCTAAGTGGTCCAGAGCAGACAACGGCCATGTGCTTCTGTCACTGCCCCTTCTTGCCGCCCTTCAGACTCACCCTCTGCAGCCCCGAGTGAGTCTGGTAAAGTTCCACATCTCGGCATGTCCTTAGCAGGCAAAAGAACGGTTAGGGTTTTAAAGCACCCCCACTGGGGCCGATACTAAACCTTCAGGACTTTCCAGCTCACACATTGTCTTCACCCCAGCGAGGGGCTGTCAGGAGTGGGGGGCCTCCCCACGGGGAGGAACAGGCTGACTGGGCTGGACCATGTGGAGGTGGCAGAGGGCCGATGGGCACTTGCTGGGACACTGCCCAAGGTCCTGTGGGAACCGCTCTGTCCACACTGAAGAGCCTCTCCTCTGACTGGCTGTGCGACCTGTCCCCCTACCCAGGGATCCTGCAGGTCTGGCCCCTCCTCTGCTGGGTCGCCTGGATGACCCAGGTGCCCCCAACCTCTGTGAGGTCCACGTTGTCCTGCGTCCATGACCAGGGCATCATTCCTCACTTGCTCACATCCGCGAGACCTCCTCTCTTGGCTCTGGTGACAGGGCAGCTCTGCCCTCTTCTCCCATCGTGTCTTGGAGGCCAAGTGGAAGCAGACCACATTGATCGCCTTCCAATCTCTGCTGGACTTCTGGCCTTCTCCATATGGCTGCATTGGGAGAGTGAGTGTCACAATCTCTGTGGTGGCTTTCTTTCATGACGGGAGGGGACCTACTTGACCTTCTGTTACCCTGCTCTCCTTTCCTGGCCAATGTTTTCAGCAAGCACTAGGAGAAACCAGACGTGAGCCCCAAGAGTCCTCAACGGTCCCACAGCCCCGGGTTAAGCCTTCTGTAGACAAGCGAGCAGGTGATGTGTGTGAGGATGGAAGGTCTAGGATGGACCCCGACACCAGCCCTGAAGCTGGTGTGTGGCCGCTGTGTCCGCAGGCTGGGACTTCCTTGCATCGAGCGTCCTCTTAGCTTTTATGAGGTATTAGTGAAGAGCTGTGAAGACATGAATCTAATTATTCCAAAGCACCTCCATGGCTGGCCTGTGGGTGACACCGGGTGAGAGCTGGGGGCCCCAGAGAGAAGAGCAAGTGACAGAGCCCTCAGCGGGCATTTAGGGCAGGATGCAGGGTCAGAGTCTGGGGGGGGGGGCTAGCTGGGTTCTAAGTCAGATTTCCCGGCTGTCGGATGAGAAGGCCACGGGACGAGATGGGCGAGGCAAAGCTGGCGAGTCTCAGGGCAGCGGCGTCCTCACACTCATGGGCTCATGCGGGCCCACCCGTGTTCGGCTGAGCGAGGCTGAGCGCTCGGCTTCCCCACCAGTCTGCCGGATGTGCCTCTGCACTGAGCACTGGGATTCCGCCTGTTCTGCGTGGATTCATTTTGGGGACCAGGATGAAGAGACAATGGCAACTTGGGAACACTGTCTCATGGCAGATCACAGAGCAGCGAGATCCCTGCTAACCTCAGTGCATGTAAGCTTTGCTCATTCAGTCTGCTACTGTCCCACTGGCCAGGACAAGTCACAGGACCAAGCCCCAGATCAACAAGAAAGGAAAGTTCATGCCTTGGAGTGAGGCAATCTCGGACACCCACATCCACCCACACCCTTTGAAGAGGGCCAGGTGGATGAACCCGGGTTTGGGTTCCTGTGTCTTCAGCTGGCCTGTGGCTCTTGTTGCCCTGGATCAAAGTGGGTGAATAGAAGTCCCTACAATCAGACTTGGGCCAGAGTAGGAGGAAGGGGATACACTGAGCCACAGGCACACAGGCCATTATCTCCTCTGGAAGGACAAAGAATGGCCTCACCTAGAGCTGGTCCATGGATACTGCACTGTGATGTCACAGGGACGATGGAGCTGGTCCATGGGTGCTGCACTGTGATGCCACAGGGACGATGGAGCTGGTCCATGTATGCTGCACTGTGATGCCACAGGGACGATGGAGCTGGTCCACGGATGCTGCACTGTGATGCCACAGGGACGATGGAGCTGGTCCATGGATGCTGCACTGTGATGCCACAGGGATGATGGAGCTGGTCCATGGATGCTGCACTGTGATGTCACAGGGACGATGGAGCTGGTCCACGGATGCTGCACTGTGATGCCACAGGGACGATGGAGCTGGTCCACGGATGCTGCACTGTGATGCCACAGGGACGATGGAGCTGGTCCACGGATGCTGCACTGTGATGCCACAGGGACGATGGAGCTGGTCCATGGATGCTGCGTTGTGATGTCACAGGGATGATGGAGCTGGTCTATGGATGCTGCACTGTGATGTCACAGGGACGATGGAGCTGGTCCATGGATGCTGCACTGTGATGCCACAGGGATGATGGAGCTGGTCCATGGATGCTGCACTGTGATGCCACAGGGATGATGGAGCTGGTCCATGGATGCTGCACTGTGATGGGTCAAGGACAATCGAAGCGACTGGTCATTCTCGGTAGCCTCAGGCTATCGACTTGAATAACTGGAGGCAGCAGGATTACTTCAGGAAGAAGGAGCACAATGGACCCTGGATTGAGTGTTCCCAGCGCTGCTGGTGGACGATGCTCATGGATTCTTGCTCCTTGCTTGCAGAGAACACTTGAAGCCTGGACGTGGAGGCAGGGCAGCCCACAGCATTAGGACCCCAGGAGTGTTCTCAGTGTCCAGAAGCCAGCTGTGCATGGTCATCGGCATTGCCCAGAGGAGCAGGGGTCTCTGCAGACTCAAAAGTGACCTGCAGGTGGGAGCAGGTGAGGGATGCATGCTAGGCCCCATGGTGTGTGTGGCTGAGGATGGGGACAGGGGAGTGAGAGGGAGCCTGAGCAACAGGCAGGCTTCATCCCAGGCCTCCCTCCTCTCCGGGCTGGACTCCTGGTCACCTGAGCACAGAGAGACGTTGGGTCCTGTTGTCCCCCCATCCTGCCCGGGGCCACAGCAGTGTCTGTGGAAAAGGTAAATGAACGTGTGAGCGACTCTTGAACATATTAGGAGCTATGCTGATGGAAGGTGGCGGGAGAAGGCCAGGCAGGGGTCTGAGCCTGCAGGGCCGGCGCCTCATTCATGCTTCTGAAGGCCGCTTCTGCGCGCTGGGCACTGTCTCCTCCTGCCTTAGCTCCGGTTCTTATCTATGGAGATCCCATACATACTGGGCAGTAGGTAGGAAGGGAGGACAGGAGAAGGGGGGAAGGAGGGGAAGAGAGGGGGAGGGTGGGGCAGGGGAGGGAGGGGGGAAATGTGCTGGCAAAGCCTCAAAGGCTCCTCCTGAGCCTCGGCACTGTCAGCAGTTCCTGTGTGTCTTAGAGCAGCGCTGTGGCCTCCATGGGCAGCTCTGTGTTGGCACATTGATAAGTACACACAGCTAACGCTTTTCAGAGTCTAGCTCGTGGGTCTTCCTGCATGTGTTCTGCACCCAGGCAGCTTTCCACAGGAGTGCGCTGCTCTAAAGACCTGCCTGAGAGGCATCACCATTTATTAAGCCCAACCCTTTCCAGGACAGCGTTTGCAGAACAAAAGCACTGCGCAGACGACATGCGAGCCTCACCAGTGACCTCTCTGCAGCCTCCCTCTGCCTAAGAGGTTTTGTTGGCTGAGGTTCTGGGTCAGAGGGCAGTGCCCTGTGGATTGGGGTCACAGCCAAATTAGAGTGTCTCTCAGAGGCCGCTGTGTGCCATCAGGAGTGAGAGGACATTTTGGCGTCCTCAGGGCCCTGTCCACTTTGCCAGAAGCAGTGATGGTGCATTGTCCCCGGCTCATCATGCTGTGTAAAGCTGCGTATTCTTTTCCTCTTTTCTGTCCTTGGGCAGAATTTCAATTCCCGTTTTTTTGGCCAGACTGCTAGAGCCTCCTTCCAGGGCAGGACAATCTAATTAAGTTAATTCGAGCGCCCAGAGACGGACTTGCTGCAAGCAGAGCTGCAGTGGTGGCAGGGTCCCTCCCGAGTGTGATCACAGAGTCCTGGGGGAGGCCTGGCAATCCGTTTATCTGGAATAAAGGTCACTGGGGTCGAAGGCTAAGGCCTGGCCTTCCGCCCTGACCCTCAGGCGGTGCCCTCCTGCTTCTCTGGGGAGCTGAGCCCCTCCTCAGTCCCCCCACCCCCACCCTGTGGACTGCCCCCAAACCACAGAGCCTGCCTCCCTGGCTGTCACCACACGTTCCCCTGAGACCTCTGTTCCTGATGACCTTGGCCTGGGCAGGTCCCTCATGTGGGCAGTCTGACGCGGTGCCTCTGGCCAGGCTAGCTGGACCCCCACTCTTGTGGCAGCTAATCCCAGTGGGACCTTTCTCCCCAGGGGGATGGTGCCCTGCCATCCACTCAGGTAGAACGGACCCAGCAGAGCACGGTCCAGGCTTCCAGGGCTCCCTGCTGCCTGGTCTCCCTGTGGCCCCACCTCACCCCACAGCTGAGCAGGAGCCCTTATCCTGTGTTCTCACAGCACCATCCACACCATCCACCCGGTGCTGCACACTGAGGGTAAGGGCAGGGTCACACAGACCCCAGGAGAACGTGTTGCTGCTCCCACACCAGCTCAGGCCCCAGGAATGGGAGGGCGGGGTGGGGACTGCCAGTGTGGCCGGGCCTCCCTCCACTGTCTCTGCCACTCCATCCACCCTCTGTCCCTGGCACCTGCTGTTCCCCTGGCAGACTCCAGGCCTGTGTGTTCCTCGCCCTTCCCCTCAGCCTCTGCAGCCGACCACCATCACCTCTGACTGCTCTGTCCTTTCTGCAGGGCTTCCCGGCAGGTGTCATTCAGGATTGCGATGGCCTGTTCCCTGGCGGAGAAGGGAAGGCAGTAAGGTGTGGCCGTCCTCCGCAGCACCCGGCACAGACAGCGCCCGGCACATAGGAGGGCTCGGCCCGCAGGGTTGGCTGAATGACCGATGCACAAACGTTGACAAGGGGCGTCTGATAGCGTGGGGGCCAGGGCTGCAGGCTGAGGTTGGGGCTCGAGCTCACATGTGCTACGGCCTGGTTTAAAGATGGCAAAGCCAGTAGGAGGAGGGCGATGTCTGCCTCGTCCCCCAGAGGAGGAAACGGGGTCAGGAGAGATAAAGCGACTGGGCTGCAGAAGGGGGCTCCCCCTTCAGCCTCTGCCACACTCTGCACAGATGGCGCTGTCACGGCCGGATGAGAAGGGCGTGCCCCCACCTCCAGCCCGAGTGTCCCCACAATCCTCGTGCCAGATCCAGCGGGAGACAGGGGATTTCCCTTTGGGCCAAGTATGCCCCTTTTGGAATCACCCAGACACTGGGAGGTGGCAGCGTCACCCGTCCTCAGTGCGAGCCCTGGGCTCTGTCCGCTGCATTGGGCACCCACGGATGGCCCAGGAGGCAAAGGAGGCACCTGCACTGACCTGGGTGGGAGGGGCTGCCCAGAGCTCTCGGGGGCAGGGCCTCCATGGAAGCCCCCCAAGCCCTGCCTGCTCCCCAACAGGGCAGCTGAGAGCAAAGGGACTCTTGAAGTGGTGGGAATGGTGAAGCCGACAGGAGCAGCAGCCAGCAGCCTCCTCTCATGAATATGCACAGTGAGGCCCACTCTGCTGGCCCCCCCATCCTCACCACCCCCTCCCCAGAGACACTTATCTCCGCTGGTGAATGGGGTGCTATTGTGGGCAGGACTGCAGAATTTTAATGACTTGCAAAATATAGTTAATTATGCAAAAAGACATCTTCTGTGCTTTTTCATGTAAATGAGACAAATTAATTGGTGTTCAGTCGTTGTGAGAAGGCCCTGTCTGTCCCAGGAGGGGCGGGGACTGGGGGGCAGCCTTGCCTTCTGAAGTAGGTGCTCTCCAGACAGCAAGGTGCAAGGAGGAGCAGAGCAGGGTGATTTCTGATCCATCCAGTTAATCCCTCGCTGGGCGGCTCAGGGTTGTAACCCAAACCGTGAGAAAGCGCGGCCCGCAGGTTCTCGCCACTGCTGCTGTCACGGAGAAGCCAGGGGACCTGGGGAGAGGGGTCCCTGGGGGGCGATCGCCCCCTCACCCCGCTGGTCCTTAGCTAAGCTCAGAAAGTGGCCTGAGGGTTGGTGACAGTCTGGATTCCGTGGGGGGTGGGCAGTATCCCCACTGACTCCAGGTCAGTGAGAGCATTTGAGCCCCCAAATCTGCCACTTCAAAGGACTGGAGCAGACATTGCTCCAAAGGAGATGCACGAATGGCCCATAAGCCCATGAAAATACGCTCAGCATCACCGGTCATCAGGGAAACGCAAGTCACAACACCACAGGCTGCCACCTCACACCCACTAGGCAGGGTAGAGTCAGGACAGCACTGAACAGCCAGTGGTGGGGAAGCTATGCAGAGCCTGGAACCCACAGGTCCCACGGGCAGCCGCTCTTGTAGAGACTTTGGTAGTTTCTCGGAAGGTAAGACACAGAATTACTGCGCAATCCAGCAGTCACACCTTGGGGCATATGCCCGAGAGAACTGAAGGCAGGGTCTCAAACAGGTGTTTACACACCTATGGGTACGTTAGTGCCACTCGCAGCAGCCAACCCAAGTGTCCACGGAGGGGTGAGGGGGTAATGGATGGTGGTCCACTCTCACCAGAGAATGTCAAGGCCCGTAGCCTGCTACTTCCCGGATAAATCTTGAGGACAGTATCAAAGTGAAACCAGCCAGACACAGGAGAGATGTGATAGGATTCCACTTCCATGCAGGACCCAGAGTAGTCAGATGTATAGAGACAGAAAGTAGCCTAGAGCTTTCAGGGAATGGGGGCGGGGTATTAGTGCTTAGTGGGACACAGTTTCCATTGGGGATGATGAAAAGTTTTACGTGTAGACAGTGGTGAGAGCTGCATAGTATTGAAATGGATTTAATGCCACTGAACAGCACACTTACGATTACTACCATTACTGTTTTTAAATCAGCCCCTCAGTCAACATTTGCTGAGACAGCCCCCACCCCCTCTCCGGCCATGCAGGTGGGAGGCAGGAGGAGGGAGTGAGGACGCCGTGGGCACCTCCTCTGATTTCCCACAGGGCTGCTGGGCCCTCTCAGCCTCTGTCCTGGGCAGCTGCTGGGAGTGAGCAGCCAGGAGCAGTCTCCATGCTCAGTGGGGACCCTCTACCTCAGCCCCTCCTCCTGGCTCTGCTTCCAGAAGCCACCGAGGGTCACCTTACCACATTCCCAGCCCCGAATCAAACCAGATCTGCCCCACTGGCTCATCTTTCTGGAGCCCCCACGGCTCTCCCAGCCCGGGTGGGGTGCTACAGCCCCCAGAGGCCTCTGCTGTCCCTGGGAACCGCTGAGGGAGAGCTGGCCAACAATGGGCTTCTATCTCCGGGGAGAAACCAGAGCCCGCTCAGCTCGGCTTCCAGCAGCCCCACATTCTTATCGGGCCTGGCTGCCTGGCCAGTGCCCCTTCGGAGGAAACCTGAGCTGCCACGGCTGTCGCTGGAGTCTCCCTGGCTTTGAAAACGAGAATGGGTGAACGCACCGACCCCCTCAAAGCCTGACTGGAGCATGGTTCCCCAGATCTTTACAGAAAGCTCGCTGGAGCCCCTGGGGAGTGTGGTGGGACCCTGGGGATTTGAGTGCCAGGACTTGGAGCCGAGGCTGCCTCACTGGCCCTGGGCAGAGCACACCTGCCGCAGTCTCGGGTTTCCAGCGAGATTCTCGAGGAAGCAGGCCTCGCTGCCCCTCAAACTCGCAGACGCAGACGGAGTCGGCACCATGGCGACCAGCATGGAGAGAGGCAAAGCCGAAGTCGCCTCCCCCAGTCGCTGCCCAGCGCTTCCCTAGCCAAGGCCCAGGCGGCTGGACACGGGCCCTCCCGGAGCACATGACACTGCTTCCCAGGGCTCACCTCCCTGACTGGGTCCCAGCACTGCCTACCGGACACTTTGGCCAGACCTGCTGAGGACAGCCCGGCTCCAGGTCCCAAGCTCAGGCCTCCTGAGGACAGAGCTGAGTGGGGCCTCCCAGGCACGGCCCTGCAGCTCTGGCCACTGGGACTTGTCCAGTCTGCCCCAGCCCTTTCTGGGGTAGCCAGTGTCCCTGCCTCCCAGGGCAGCTGCAGTGCTCAGGAGCAACGGGAGGGGTTGCCCTCACTGGCCACAGCCGCCCCCAGCACAGCCTACCCAGGAACCGGACGCAGGTCCTGGGAGAGGGGCTCTTTTCTCCCCTTCCTCTCAAAGACCTGAGCCACACATGCCACCTGCAGGGCGGGGCTCCCTGAGCTGTGCAGGATGAAGGGCTGCCGGGCGGAGCTGCCCACCCAGACCGAGGGTCCAGCAGCTTTGTCCACATCAAGGCGGCCGAGATCAGCCACAACTGTACTGATTTCCTTCTGTGTGACGCTCCCGGGCATGAAATCGTCAGATCCAGGAGTCAGAAGAAGACCCTAACGGGGGACACTGACACATGTGGAAGATGTGTGCTCTGAGCTCATGGGGCCGTGGAAACGCAGGGAACCACCAGCTCGCTGGATGAGGACAGTCCCGGGACACACAGCACTGTCCCAAGTCCCCGTTTCTCCCGAGAGGCTCTCGCTCTTCCTCTTCCTTCATTGTGGCCCCGATTCCAAGCGAGTTTGAATTTTGACTAATGAATACAATATCATTCTCTGCTAAAAGTTAGATTATTCTGGTTAAAAACATATTCGCATCATAACTAATTACCTTTTGTGTTAATTAAGTGATAATTCAAGGTAGTTTTCTAAAAAGGATATTGAAAGAGGTGCTTGCTACAGACCTGAGCCCTGCCTCCTGTGCTCCCAGCCCCCACCTGGACACCCCCACCCCAGGTCCCTTTTGGTCGTCCTTGGGGTGCCTTGTCCTGGAAGCTGAGGTGAAGACTCCTCGCTGAGGAGTGGAGTCCCTGGCCTGGGTCTGTCCATCTCGGGGTCTGCAGGAGCCTCCCCCCGGGGGCACCCGGAAGATGGGAGAGGGAGCTGCCTGAGGAAGACACCTGTGGGAGTGTTGGGGCGCCCGCCCACGCCCCACCAGGCATACACGGCCTCTGGGAAGTCGCTGTGCTTCCCAGGACGGCTTCCTCCTCCCAAGACGCCAGCCTGGCTCCCGGGTGGGCATGGGAAGGGTCTGCCCAGGGCCGGCATGCCCTGAGCGGGTAGCTGGTGGGGTGCAGGGACAGAAACAAATCAGCGCTGGCAGAGAACATACCCCCATTCCCACCCCACCCCCACTTTGTTTAAAGAAAAGCGGCTGTGGGTGACCCAGCACCTTGACACACAGGTTCGGCTGTTGCACACAAGGTGACATTAGATGAAACCTGCTTTTACTCCACGTTCCCTCAGTGCGGCCTCCCCCGCCCGGGAGGTGTCCACAAGCGGGGCCCTGGGTGGGGCTGTGCTTTTCAGCAGGTGAGGTGCTTTCCAGATCCTGCCCAGGGGCTCCTGTGGGAATGAGTGAAAACAGCTGAAATCAGCCTTCAAAGGAAAGGGAAGTGGGGGTGCAGGATGTGTGCTTTAAAAGAAGAAAGTTTCCCATCCGACTTGAAAGGTATTTCAAGTCCAAGAGTAATGACACAGCCCTGAGGGAGAGGGAGAGTCAGCCGTGAGCCCCTTCAGAATCCCGCTCCCCCAGGCCCAGCAGGTGGGTGCACAGAGGTCAGGCCCTGGCAAGGGCGGAAGGGGATGCAGGAGGGCACAGACCTGCCTCAGAGGCTTTGACGTACGCGGTCAGAACGCCACGGAACAACCTGGAAGCTGCTGTGAGGGGCTGCGGCCATGAGTGTCCTGCAGCGGGTCCGGCTGAGACTCACTGTTCAGGTCAAGGAGCAGCGGTCAGTGCCAGGCCCTAGGGCTCAGGGACGTCAGAATGTGAAGGACGCATGAGCTCTGGGAAACACCGCGTGGCTCAAGTCCCAGTCTGAGGATGGAACCCCGCGAGCCCTGCGTCCTTCCCAAGTCAGGCACCTTCACGAGGGGGGCTCCTCGCGTTGGTGTGTTCCCGTACGTGTGAGGAGGTATGCACACAGCCAGACTGCACATGTGCTGGCTTTTCACGGTCTGTATCAGCTGACCTAACTCAGCACCTGTGCGCTCCGTGGCACAGATGTGCGGTAACTTACAACGTGCACATTTATGAGGGCTCATCAGCGATACGGAGGCACCGCTGAGGGCTGTGCATTGTGATTACGCCTTGGGGGCACCTCACGGCAGGGCCGGGGACTTGGCTTGGCTCACGGCAGTGCCCCCAGCGCCATCACGGTGCCTGACTCGTCACAGACACAGCCAACAGCGCTGGGTAACCGTGTGTGCAGAGGTTCATGGAATGGACGTGGTTAAAGGCAACTACGGGATGAACTTGGACAGAAGCTGTTGCCTGTTCAAGGCTGTAAACTTAATGCTGACGAGAACGGCTGTCTCCACACCTGTGCCATCAGCCAGTACACTGCGGCCAAGCCCACAGCCGACAGGCTGCTTTGGTTCCACCTGCGTCCCCCTGGTTGCCCCACGTCAGTAAATGTCCAGTCGCCCAGGGCAGGGGCTGCTTCCTTCCGGGACCCCAGGACAGGGCTGTCGGCTCACCCCACCCAGTCGGCCCTCCCTTCTGCCTTGGAGCAGCTCCCATACACGTCAGGACGGGAACTCGGGCCTCCTGACTACCTTGCAGGATGCTTGTCACTAAACCCCTCAGAGTTTACATAAACTTTCATGGAAGAACAAAATCACTGAAATGCCAGAGCCAAGGTGACTCATCACCTAACAAAGAAAGAGCTATTCACGGGCAGAAGACAAGACAGCTAAACAAGGCGAGCTTATTCGTGGCACAGTCGTGTTCTTACATGTCCAGTGAGTAACACTGACCAGTCAGCTAGGGACATAGGGCCAATTGCTAGCCTTTGAGAGTAACTGCTGACCTTTCATCAGGGGCTTGCAATAAAAATCAACTAGGGTTCTGTGTAAACATCTGGTCAGACAGAAGAATTCACTGGGTTGTTGGGTTCACCAACTGGCTGGTCCTTAAAATAGGAGGGGTTCTGCACAGCCGGGTCCCTGAGGCTGAGTGTGGGCTCTCCCGCCCAAGGTCCCCGCTCAGCTTTACTCCCCAGCTCCACTGAGGTATAATTGAGCATTAAAAATTGAATCTATTTAAGGTGTGCGACTTGATGATTTAACCTAAGTATACACTGTATACGTAAGTAACATAAGTAACGTAAGCATACACCACCATCTCGGTAATTAGCACCCATCACCTGGCAGTTACCGTTCCTTCCCTCCCTCCCTTCCTCCCTTTCTCTCCTCTCTCTCTCCTTCCTTCTTTCTTCTTTCTTTGTGGTGATAACACTTATGATCTACCCTCTCAGCAAATTTCAAGGATACAACCCAGTGTGTTAACTGTCGTCACCGTGCTGTTCATTACATTCCCAGAATGTATTCACCTTGTAACTGGAAGTTTGTGCCTTTGATTGACATCTCCCACCTCCCCCTCCGCCAGGCCCCGCTAACCACCCTTCCACTCCCTGCTTCTAAACTCTGACTATTTCAGATTCCACATGTAGGTGGGATCACGCAGTATCTGTCCTTCTGTGTCTGGCTTATTTCATTCAGCACAATGTCCTCCAGGTCGATCCATGTTGTCACAAATGGGAGGATGGCCTACTTTTTGAGGCTGAGTAAATGTCTGTTGTATGTATGCACACAACACATTTCTTTATGGTCCATCCATCCACGTCCCCTGCAGCGTTCCTCACAACAGCCTGATGTGTCCCTGTCAGCTGTGACGCACTCCCCCACCTTTCACAGCCCCAGCCAGGTTCCCACCCAGCCCCCCTCCGACTTCCACCCCTCAGCTGGGCCCCCACCAGCTCTTACGTGTCCTCTCTGCCGAGGTTTACACCACGTTGTGCCACGTCACCTCTGGCTCAGGTCATTCTGGCAGCCCCTATCGTCTTGGTCTGGCTAGGGACCTTCCCAAAACCCTGGCCCAGGGGCAGGCTCTGGACACAGTGCTGGGCAGTGTTGGCTGGAAGTGACATGGGCTGGGAGGGGGCTGAAGGGAGAGGCTGTGGCGGGACCAGGCCTGGGGGCCAGGAGCATGGGTTGTGCGTGAGCTGCTACAATGTTCACACAATGTCGGGTGAGGTGGGCGTATTGTCTCTTCAATTTGGCAATCTCTGGGTCCCTCAGTCTGACACTGTGTTGACCTAAGCACTGGACTCTTTCTACAAAGTGCATCCCCCAGAGCTCAAGGGCGGGGACCCTGGAGGGCTGCCGGGGACACCTGACCAGGAAAGTCCCCATCACCAGCCTGACGTCCATTTGCTCAGATTAGACTCTTCCTTCCAAATGGCATGTCAGACAGGCATTTCCATCACTGCACTGCAGCCAAGCACAAAGCATATTTCACCGAGTTTTTCAGTAATGACACTGTCAGTGCCCACCCACCACCACAGCTGGCCAGCAGGAACCCTGCAGAGGGGGCAGAGCTGGTAGAGGGGGCGGGGACTGTGCCCGGCACACTCGGCCCCACCCACCACCTGGCTCAGGGTACCGCCCACAGACAAGCTGGAAGCCACACGCCTCCATCTGATGACAACGGGCCAAGAGTCATCTCTTTGTTAGTGACTTTGTGAGCCTGTCAGATCCTTCAGGAGCTTCATTCAAGCTGTCTTTTGCTTTCCCTCTCCAAGTGCACCATCACCAGCAAACAGCTCACCCGGACACAGGCACAGACCCCTGGAGCCCCCAGGAGATAGCAGCCTGGTCACCCTGCTCTTGAACGCAGCTCTGCCCGTGTTGCCGAATTAAATACCAGGGACCCAGTGTTAGTTCAGGTCACAGGGTTTGTTGTTGCTTGTTTCAAATGCAAAAGGACAGCCTGTTCTCTTTTCAAAGGGGAATTCAATAGTCTTTCCCTGGTCTTGGGGTAAATCGGTTGTCTGAAAATTGTTGGTAAGCTCTCCCTTTTATTGTTCTGAAGTAGGTCACACACAGAGAAAAACACAGAAAGCTTAAGAGCTCAGCTCAGTGAATGTTTGCAATGCAACCAGCACCAAGTCAAGCTGGAGGACATTTCCAGTATTCCGGAAGGTTCCCTCGCACCTCCTAAATGTAACCCCCATCCCGAGGGAGGAGTCTGACAGTTTTAAAACGTCTCACACGTGGAATATCCTGGGACGGGCCAGATGTGTGTGGCTTTCACTGTGCAGGGCAGTGTGTGTGCTGCTGTGTGTAGCTGTGCTTGTCATGTTTTGTCTCTGTCTAATGCTCCATCGCATGAATGGATGGGGCCAGACGGCTACTCCTTGTGGCATTTGAGGTGTGAAGTTTGCCGCTGTCATTTCACCCACACGCCTCTCGGTGCAAACACTCAGCGTGTGACACAGGCTGCTGACTGTTTCCATGACAGCTGTGCCTGACGCTTGTGCTCCCCTCGGGGTGACAGCCCCATGTGCTGACCTGCTCTCCCTGCAAATTGGGGTGCTAGGCGCCGGTTCTTATGCTGGGAACTCCCTGTTCTCAACACCGTCTCTTCAAGCCTTTGCTCATGTCCCCATTTGCTTGTCTCTCTTTCTGATTGTGAGTTCTTTCTGCATTCCCCACGCCAGGCTTTTGTAAATATCTCCTTCCATCTGAACTTTGCTTTTCACTCTGAGCGGTGTCTTCTAATGAAGTAAAACGCAGTGTTTGAAAGGAACCAGAGGAGCTGAGTCACAGGGAAACTTTAGGAATTATGGGAATGCAGGGATTTCTGGGAGGAGGACTCTGCAGCCAGGGGTGGCTCTGCGCCCACGGGGTCTTGGTCTGCTCACGGGGTCCAGGCCCCACCACCCCCGGGCCATGTGAGGATGAGGTCAGACCAGGCTGTGGGCAGGCGGTGCTTGAGGGAGGGAGCTGTCACCCCAGCTGGTCCTCTGGGGCGAGAGGCAGAAACCATGCCCACAGGAGCCACTGTGCAACCCTGAGGACGCAAAGCAAACTGGCAGGACTCAGAGGAAGGAGCCCAGGCAACTTACCATGTGACTTTGGATAAGTCACCCCATCTCTGGGCCTCAGTTTCCCCACCTGCACAGCCACGGTGACGGAGATCTCTGAATACCTTCTGGTCCCCCAGCCCAGGCTGTGACCCTCCTCCAGCCATTTCTCTGGCCGCTGATGACGGAACTCGGGGGCCCAGCTGCCTAGGGCTGATCAGCTCTGTGTCTTAGAGGCTGGGCAGGCTGGCTCCATGTCTTGATGTTCTGGGCTGTAGCATGTAGGTGACAATAGTCCAGCCAGGGACACCAGGGGCTGCGTCATCAGGGGTTGGGAAGCCCTCTGGCTGAGGTTAGCATCCAGCCCTCTACCAACCGCCCGCTGTGTGTCCTCAGGCATGTTACTCAGCCTCTCTGGGCCCCAGCCCCTCACCAGTAAAATGCAGGTAAGACTTGTATGCTCAAGGGCGAGTTAAGGCACAGAAGGCACTGAGCACCGCCCCTGCCCTGTGACACCAGCTGCAGGGGTGAGGACCTCTCTCTACACCCAGGCTCCCCGGCAAGGCTGTCAAGCTCAGTGTTTGCTTGTAATTACTTATTTATTTGTAACTTTAGGGAAATCTTTTAAAAATAATTGAAAGTGTAGGTGGTATTTGTGGATGGCAGCATTAGAAGGAGGAAATGGGCCTGTCTATGGAGGAGGAGGTTGGAAGTGGAGCAGACAAGCCTTGTAGCACAGGCACACAGCCCGGGCACCTGTGGGGTGGGGCAGCAATGCCTGTGGGCAAGGCCCCCACTTTGGGTCAGGGTGCTTGGCCTGGGGGACAACCTGCTTCCACACTTGAATGGGGACTCTGGCTGACACCAGGTCCAGATGCTGTAGGACTGAGGTGGCCCCAATCCGGACACAGGGCTCTAGATGGGGCAGGGCTGAGCCACAGGATGGGGCGCTGGGTGGGCCGGGCGTGAGCAGGGGGCGTGGCTGGGTGAGGCCAGGTAGCTCGTGGCAGGGCGGAGTGTGCTCCCTGCACTGGCCTCTGTGTGGGAGCATTGCCAGGTGTGGCCAGTGTGGCCAAGGCGCAGCCAGGGCCAGATGCTTGGGACACAGTGGCCTCTTCTCCAGGGTCACCAGGCCCTAGTGCCTGGCTCTCCCATGCAGTCCTCGGGCCTCAGGGGGCTGGGCGAGGACACCTTCCATTCCCAGACCCATCTGAGCAGCTCCTGTCTTGGCCCGTGGCCTGGCCACTCCGTTTCCTGTTCCTGCTCTCAGGGAGGTCTTGCCTGCTGTCATCCTGGTGTCCTATGTGGAGTGGAGCCCGGGACCCTCCCCAGGCCAATGCACTCCTCCTGCCCCCAGGACAAATGGACAGTGCTCCTCAGTCCTGGGTGCCTGGGCTGGCGGTGGGGAGAGAGGGGAAGGTGGGGTCAGAAATGGCTGAGAACCTGGTGAGATCCATCCCAGTCCCCACTGTGCTCAGGGAAGGGACGCAGGGGTGCCGATTCGGCTGAGTCCTAAACGGCCGGGTCCATGGCCAGCCTCCTAGGTCAGGGCCCACGCACAGGCTGGTGGGCACATGTCCTGAAGACAGGCCAGCCCTGGGAGACCTGAAGGATGTCACCTGTCCAGGCTGAGCCCAGCGGCCAGGGCAGGACCCACAGCCCTCCCCTCACAGTTTAGGCTGGTTGCTTTACGTCGGTTCCCACATCTAAAGGCCGATCAAAGAGCAGTGGTGATGAGGCCTCACGCTGCTTGACTCTTGACTTCACAAACCCAAACCCCTAGTCCTGTCTTTACAGGAGAGTCACAGTGGAGCTGCATGGCGGCTGCTGGCTCACCCCCAGCCAGCCGGTACGATCACTGCTTCTTACTGACGACTTCAACACCAAGACCGAGTTCATCAATGTCGTCCTAGGTCTGTCAAGACACAAAACTGTAGACCCTGTGTTCATCCCAACTATTCAACATTCAGTGTTCAATATTCAACAAGTATTTATCACATAAAAGACTAACAGTCAGGAATGGATGGGACTGCAAGTAGCAGAAAAGAAAAATGAACAATAGTTTACGTAAAAAAGGGATGTGTTTGTCTTGTGAAAATAAGACAAAATATAAATATTTAATATATAATAAAATATGTAATATATAATAATGGATTATTAACATCACATTTAAATACAAATATATAAATAGACCAAAAAAAAAGATGGAGCGAGACCACCCATGGCTGACTCGACAGTGTCTTCGGGGACCCTGGTTCCTTCTGTCCTAGGCCTCTAGGAGGTGTAGCATGTGGCATTTGTCCTCGTTGTTATAATGTGGTTGCCGCACCTCCAGGCATCACCTGTGAACTCCAGGAAGGGAGAAGATGAGGAGGAGGGAAAGGCGAAAGGCCTGTTGCTGCTCCTCGCTGTCAGGTAAGTACAAGATTTCCTGGGAAGCTTCATTCAGAAGGGTTTCTGCTTGGGTCTCATTTGCAGGAACCTGGCAAACGTCCCCCCGCTTCTTGAAGGAGGCTTAGAAAATAAGAGGTGAGGGCGGGGCTTGGGGCAGCCAGCTGTCCCGGCCGCCGTGACGTCTCCACATGGTCCTTTGTGGTAACAAATATCGTCGTGGCCCAGGATTATTATAGCACGTTCAAAGTGCATAATTACGCTAACGAACTGAATCCCTAGTTAGGATTTTATATTTCTTCACAAGGGAATTCGCATTTGGTGTTGTTCTTTGTATTCTGCCTGGTTTGGTATCACAATTAAATTTGATTTGAAATCAGACTTACCTGTAACAGGACAGGGAGTCTTTGGGGGGAATTTTTTATAAACAATATTTTAAGGTTATCCATCTTTGTGGGTTTCTTATGTCTTCAGGAGTCATCTTTGGTAATTTATATTTTCCTAGAAAATCATTTAGTTCATGGAGATTGTAAGATTATGTTCTACAACGTTGTATAGAGCATTCCCTTAGAACTTTTAAGCTATCTGGGGTTATCTTTCCTAACAGTATAGATTTATGCTTTCTGTCTTTTTCTTTATTTATCAGTCTTGCGAAGGTTGTATCTTGCATTTTTTATCTCATATTCTGTTTGTTTTTAAAACATCTGCTCTTGAATTCATATATCGATTCTGCCCATTTATCTTCAGTTTCTGTTTTATTCATATTTGTTTTTCTCTTTACTGCTCACTCCCTTGCTTTCTCACGGTCTATTCAGGTGCTCTCCTTACATTTAACGCTTTGTTAAGTTTGCTTCGTCCTTTCTAATGACGAAAACACTGAAAGGTATGAATTTTCTTCTAATGACGACTTCAGGCTCATCTCACCAGTTTCAGTGTGTGGCTTCATGGCTACCAGGACATTATCAGATTTATCTCAATTTTTTAATTCCTTTTCTGAGCAAAGAGTTAAGGGTTTTTGAAAGCTCCCAAATGGTATTTTTCAGTTTTCCCCCTTTGTGATCAATTTCTCATTTTGTTCCCTGTGTCCGGAGAACTTGGCCGAACCATTTCAACATTTAAAAAAAAATTTTTTTTCATGCTGTTCTTTTGGTCCAGGATCTGAGTTAATGCCCCAAACCAACTCTCCCAGATTGATATAATTAAATGATGCATGAGTGTTTGAAAACATCTGTCTGAAGTGTTTGTGAAGAACAAAGTTTGAACCACAGAGCCATTATGCTAACCCGTTTCCTTCATTGTTTTTACACTTGGTTTCTCCCAGGCTGACGGCCTTATGTCTCCCGTCTCCTTTGCTGCTTCTGACCCATTTCCACGCGCTATGGCTCATGCTCAGGGGCCACCCTGAGGAGGGGAGGGTGGTGTGGACCAGACGAGGGACTCCGAGCCACCTCTCACAAGACAAGCAAGCTGCGAAACTCACTTTCCTCAGGTCCGAAAGGGAGAGTCGCTGTGAAAGCCTTGTCTGGAAGATGAAATCATGAACCAATGAGTGGAAAGTGCCACTACCATGCGAGGCACATGGCAGGTGTCGGTTATTTGCTGCCTTATAACTTTCATATGCAGAAGGCCTCCTGATGCCCCCACACACACTTCCAGGTGGTCTCGCACCTTCGCCTGACGGTAATGCTTGCAGCCCTGTTCCTTCCCCACTGGGCCTTGTGAGCTCCGGGCTGTGTGTGGAGGAGGGCAGCCCGCAGGGAGGCTGGGCGTGGGTCCTCCCGGGATGGCCTCACCTGTGATCTGCCAGGCAGCTTCACATGGTCCCGTTAGATTTACTTCTCCTGCGACACAGGTTGTCAGATGTTACCTTTGGGGCCATTTGATTGTTGGGTGTCCTCTCTTGGTCTTCTTATTGCACTAAGATTTTCTTTTGTCTTCTTTTTATCACTTGTATTATGTTTCCACAATTTGCTGTCCGCTTGTCACATGGCCCCTGGAGTCCTGGATGAGAACGTGGTGCTAACATTTCTCCTCTGTTATTAACCACTGAGGTTTCTCCCCCAACCTGGATGCCCGTAAAACTTCCATGCTTGAGATGTGGGCTACTTCAGGGCCCCCTCCTGGGTCCGGGACCAGCCCCACGTCCATCGGAGGCGAGTGGCCATCCGCTCACTTTGCTGGGCTACTGCAGTCATGTCACACTGGGCGCTGGTCCTGGTTGCAAAGGTCTCTGTCATCTTTCCCTCCCATGACCCTTGGCAAGGTCTTCAGCTGCCATGAGGCTCTTCTTGCCGTTCTCCTACCCAGCTCTCTGAGAAGTAGGGGGAAGAGCAACGTGGGCCTCTAGTGATACGTTCTCTGTGCATTTCCCCCAAGACTGTCCCCAAAGCGAGCACAGCTGGGGCGAGGGTGACGGTGGGTCAGTGGTCAAGGCCAGCTTTCCAACAGCCAGAACCATGGCTGCTGCCCCACAGGGCTGCTCTTCCCCTGCTGAGTCCTGGCTCCTAGGCAGCTCTCAGGACCCTTGGCAACATCCTCATAGTGCAGAACCCCAACTGCGGATCAGCCGACCTTATGTCTCATGGTGGTTCCAGCCCCATGAGTTAGAGGTTGTGGTAGGAGCCTCGTGGAGTGGCCTGTGAATGTCTGATGTAGCTGTCCCTGATACTCCAGGCTCACAGATCACCTCCAGGGGACAAGAGCCAGCAGAGGAGCAGAAGGAGGTGAAGCAGAGGCCCACCAGGAAGCGTCAACAATAAATAGTTCTCTTGGCATGACTCTCACTTGACAAGTGCATAAGCCTGGCCAGGACATTATGCTCAACATACTTACGAAAAAAGTTGTGAAGTCTGATAATGGTGAAATAGCTTGTATTGGACTAGTTTGCCTTAAGACGGCAATTACAAACTTTGAAAACACAAGCACACACAAGACAATACATTTAAAGGCATTGTAGCACCCCCTAAAGTCATCGGGAACTGAAGGGGTCCAATGCCCAGGACCACCCTCCAGTCCACACAGCACAGGAGGGCAGAACTCAAGGTAAAGGGTGTCTGGCTGGTCCAAGGGCCACAAGGTGGCGTTTGGGTCCCAGAGCACTTAGAAATCATGGTGGGAAATCCAAGAAAATTGGGAGCCACAGAAGGGAGAGCCCCAGGTCTGAGTACAAACTCTCCTCAATCCTTGGTGACACAGGTAGGGGACACTTGATGGAGTTGGGTGGAAATCACAGCTGGACGAGCTGAGTGGAGATTTCAGCTGCTGCCCACCACAGAAGAGGCAGAATTTGGAGCTTAAATCCTGTCCAGTTGCAGGAGCTTGGTAAAACTTTGCACTTTCCATTGAAATCCTACAAGGGACACAACTAAGGATTTTCCCTATAACAAAAAAAAAAAAAAAAAAAAAAGTCTCCACAAGTTCAAGGTGATTATCTAGTAATTAACTGCTTATCAGAATGAAAATAAATAATCTTCAGAGAAAGATAATAGAATCAAGAATCTGAACAATGTGTCATCAATAAAATTCAATAAACAATAAAAGATTACTAGATATGTGAAGAAACAAGAAAAATGTGAGCCACAGGCAAGAAAAAGCAACCAATATACATACACCCTGACTTGTCCTAAACGTTGGAATTGTCAGACAAGTATTTTAAAGTTCTGATATTAATGTATTCAAGGAACCATGGGAAAAATTGGTCATAATGAGTGACAAGATGGAAGAAATCTCAACAGAAAAGGGAAACTATAAAAAGAACCAGATAGATATTTGAATACTGAAGTGTAAAATACATAAAATGAAAATTTCACTGGATAGGCTTAACAGAAGATTGGAGATGGCTGAAGAAAACGTAAGTAAACTTGAAGGCAGGTTTTTTAAAAATTACCAAATATAAAGAGAGAAAATTAAAAATAACAATGCCTCAGTGACCTATGGGACATTATCAAGTAGTCTAACATACTTGTAACTGGAGTTACAGAAGGAAAAAAAAAATACAGAACAGAAAAGGCAAAATATTTGCGGAAAAAGGCAGACTTTCCCCTATATTTGGTGAAAAGCACAGATTTGCAGATTCAAGATCAATGAGCCCTAAACTGTATAAATGCAAAGAGAATTACCCCTAGGCACACCACAGATAAACTGCTGAAAACTAAAGATAAAGAGAAATTCAGAATGCAGCCAGAGAAAAAGACTCATGACATCCAGGGGAAAATGATACAAAACACTGCTGACTTCTCACCAGAAACAATGGAGGCCAGAAGACAATGGAACCACCACATCTTTGAAAGACAACTGTCAACCCCAAACTCTCTGTTCATCAAATTAGGTGACATGAAAAATTCCTTCAAAGCCCCAAGTTACCAGCAGGGACACCAGAAGACACAGATAATCTGATTAGCCCCATATACAGTAAAGAAATTAAATTTTTTACCCAAAACCTTCTCACAAAGAAATTTCCAGGCCCAGATGGTTTCATTGTTAAATTTTATCAAACATTAAAGAAAAAAAAAGCAATTTTACACAAACTCTTTCAGAAAATCAAGAAGGAGGGAACATATTTAAACATATTGTGGGGGGCCAGGATAATCCCAATACCATATCTGATGAGGACGTTATAAGAAACGACTGCAGACCAATATGCTCATGAACACAGATGTGAAAATACTTACTAAGAATTAGAAAATCAAGTCCAGGAATAGATGAAGAGAATAACATACCAGGATCCAGTGAGTCTCATTCCAGTAACGCAATTCAGAACATGAACAAGGAAAGAAGGGAAAAGACATAAAATATATATATATGTTCATCTTAATAGATACAGAAAAAGCATTTGACAACACTCACCATCCATTTATGATGAAAACTCTCACAAATGAGCAATGGAAGGAAATATCCCGAGACCAATAAAGAGCATCTACCTAAAACTTAGTTAACTTCATACCGTGTTTCCCCAAAAATAAGATGGTCTTATATTAATTTTTGCTCCAAAAGACGCATTACGGCGTATTTTCAGGGGATGTCTTATTTTTTCATGTACAACAATCTACATTTATTCAAATACAGTCATGTCATCTTCTTCTGGAACATCGTCATAACATATTAAATGCATCTGTCTGGCTAACGATCTTAACTGGGGCATATTTTCGGGGAAGGTCTTATTTTGGGGGAAACACGGTACTAATACCGAAATATTGTGTAGTTTACCCCTAACATCAGCACTAGTGCAAGTATGTGTGTGCTCACCATGTTTATAAGCAATTGTACTGTGAGTCCCAGCCAGCGTCAAAGGGCTCTCAAAGACATAAAAGTCACAAAGTCTGCAAAGAAAAAAGTAAAATGGTCTTCATTCACAGCCATCACTGCTGTTTACACGGGAAACCCTTAAAGAATCAACAATAAAACAACTACTCTAGACATACCACTAATTTAGAAGTTCACAGGATACAAAAGCAACACACATGATCAGTTGTACTTCCTTATCCAAGCAGCAAATACTTGGAAAAATAAAATTTAAAACTCTTACTACAATAGTGTCAAACAAATAAAATACTTGGGAATAAATTTAATCAAGTACATTAAAACTCCTCAAACTATAAAACACTGAAAGGTACTGAAGATATAAACGAGTGCAGAGACACACCGTGTCTGTGGGCTGTAGACTCCGTATTGGCAACTATCCTTTCTTCTCAGGGTTCACATAGCTAACAACTGAAAAGGTAACTCAAATATCCTTCTGAAAAGGTAACTCAAATATCCTTTGGCAGGGAATTGGATGGACGCATCGGTTCTATGGTCATCCAGTGGAATATTACTTGGCAACGAAAACAGACATGTGACAACGTGGAATCGACTCAAAATCTATTACGAGAAAGAAGTCAGACACAAAATAACGCCTCCTGAATTCCTTATGTACAAAGTGTGAGGAGAGGCCAATCGAGTAACTGGTGACAGAAACCAAACCAAGGTTTCCAGTGGGGTAGACCCTACTGGAAATGCTCCTTATCTGGATTGTGGGGGTTCATGGGGTGTCTCCACTTACAGGACTCATCAGACTGTGCCCTGAACACGTGTGCTTTATACCGTATGTAGAGTTATTTCTGGAAAAGTAATGAAAATGAGGTCACCTGTGTATATTAGTGCCCCGTGACTTGACCTGGTGATGTACTGACAGCACCTGTCATGCTGGGACCTGGCACCTGGACTAACTCCTTGGCATCAGTGGCAGTTGCTGGCGAGCACTCACTCCAATGTCTGGTTTATGTCACCAGCCCCAGGATGGCCTTGGGGACTGAGTGGGAGCTGCCTCTTCCAAGAAGTCCACCCTGCTTCACCCTGTCTCTTCCTGGTGGTGGGAAACAGTGCAGACCACCTGGCCAACTTTCTGTTTATGGAAACCTTAATTGGGCTTCTGACTGAAGGGAACCCGCCCGCACGTGGCCCAGTATATTAGGCTGGAAGTTGCAGACCACCAGGGTCACCCTCACCGTGGACAAGGAGGAAAGCTCTGGAGACAAGATCCATGTCAGGCTTTGATCCGCTGGGCAGAGGGAACACTTGCTTAGCGCCCCTCGAAGGAAGAGCTCCAGGCTGCCCAGGTCCACACTGCTCAGACGTGGCCCATGCTATCTGCCAGTGGGATCCGTGACCCCAGTGGGGGCCTTCGTGGGGCCAGCTCAATAGCACTGTGTGGGCTTGGCCCCTGCAACCAGCCTGGGACACTCCAGGCAGGAAGTGGCAGCTGAGAACCTGCAGATGGGCTCCTGAGACCTCAGTGGGGTCATAGGGCTACAGTGTGGCGTCCTTCGAGCTGCGGGCCTGCCAAGCACATGCCCACTCCAGGGTGGCCGTGGGAGAAAGATGATGATGCCATCAGGGAGGCAGCCGGCCATCTCTGAGGTGTCCAGCAGCAGTGACTGTGGTTGCAGATGGGCTATGCCTGTCCCTGGTGGACACAGTGGCCCTGGCAAGCCCTCACGCCCGCCGTCACGTCCAGCACCGCCAGCCCTGCTGCCAGCCCGGTGTTCTCAAGGCCTTTCCTCCTCCAGGTTCTCATTTCTGTGCTGGAGTCATTTGGTGGATTCACTCCTCCCAGGTCTCAGGGAGATAAACTTGTCCCGAACAGGTGGTCGTGGTGTAGAGTTCAGCTGATTCCAGGCCCTCTGACAGGAGAGGGGGTCTTGGGCACTTGCCACCGTGGGGAGCTAGAGCAGCTGCCCACCCAGCAAGGCTGGCTCTGCCTGGGGCTGGGACGCCTGGGGAGGACCCCCAATAACAGTGAGGGTGTTACCCAAACAGTGAGGACTCCACAGCGCTTGTGACAAACATGCAGGGGACGCCTGGCCTGAGTCAGGAGGCCGGCTGGCAGGGGTCCTTAGGGCTTTCTGGGAGGGGTTGACTCAGGCGTCCAGTCCCTCCCCCAAACCTGTGCCAAGTTGGGACTGTGAAGGGGGGCACAGAGCCCAAGGGCACAAAGCCGCCTCTGTAGCAGTGCCCGCTGTGGGCAGCAGAGATAAGTCACAGCGGCTGCCCTGCTATGCTGTCAGAGAGCAGAAATAGACCCATCTCCTTCCCAGAGGGCCTGGTGCGGGGTTGGGCCAGGCTACTATCTGCACTTGGCCTTGAGGTCGCGGGATGACAGCATGAGTCAGGCCTTTCCTCCTGGCTCCCAGGAGGCAAGAGGCTGTTGAGGCTGCTTCCCTTGGGGTCGCAGTGTGTGAGGGCCAGGAAATGGTTGTGCTGACGAAGTGGGCAGGCATGTCACACAGCACCCACACCCCACATCCACCTCCTGGGGCCTCAAAGACTGCTCCTTGCAGGGCCCCAGGACCCAGGCCCAGAGACCAGAGAAGCTGGTCAGTGCTGCAGGCTCGGGGCCGGGGCTTCCAGCAGACACTGACCAGTGCTCAGGTCAGGCACTGACAGTGACCCTGGGTGTAAGCTGGGGCAGCGGGGAACACTTGGCTACTGGAATGAGGCAGGTATCTTGTCATGGGAATGAGTGATCTAAAACTGTCCCTGGCCTGGCCTTAGTTCCCACCCCTTCTCACGTGGTCCATCATAGTCTCCTCACAGGGCCTGCCGCTGGCCTTCCCACATGTACTGCAGGCTCAGGCTGGTCCCTGACAAGCCCCCACTGACCTCGGGACACAGGGCGCTACACGTCCACTGCTGCCCCCTCAGCCCATGAGCGCAGCCGTGGGGCGGGAGGCGTACCAGACGGCTGCATCTCAGCCCCTTGCAGGGCTCCCCCTTTGCCCACCAAGGCAGGGAAATTCTGGGAAGTTCTCTTGGGCAGCGACTGCAGGAGGCCGCAGCTGCTGGTTGGTGAGGGCCTGTCAGCGCCCAGCGCACCCAGCTCAGGGCACGCTCTGCTCTGCAAGCCACAGTCACCCACAGGCCTTTGAGGAGCACCCCGATGGTTCTGAGGCAAAGGCAAGGGAGGGTGGACGGCAGTGGGTGACGCTGTCCATCTTTGGGGCTCTGTGACCAGTGTGGCCATATGGCAGGAAGACACGTGATGGGGACATGCCTGCCCACTTCGTCAGCACAACCGTTTCCTGTCCTGCTGGCCTGGGACCCTGTCCACTCCCAGCATCTCCCCGACTCTCCAGACAGATAGCGCTAACACACAGCACTCACGCACCAGGGGTGAGTGGCACCCCACTGCGCTGGCACTCATGGGGGTATGCGGAGGGGGCAGGGGCAGGCGACCACTCCCAGAGCTGAGACATCGGCGCCCACCCCTCGGGGACCCTTGGGGTTGGGCTTTCGGAGGCCATGGAAGGGGCATCTAGGACAACAAGCTCTGGAGACAGCTGGGGCCTGGGCGGTCAGTCAGGGTTTGCTGGGAGCTTCCCAGACTGGCCAACAGGAGGCGTGCTGCCCTTGAAGAGGCAATGACTGGAGTCCTGAGAAGGGATGTGTAAGTGTGTGTGTGTGTGTGTGTGTGTGTGTGTGTGTGTAGGGGACAAAGAGATTCTAAGTGGGCACCATCAGCACTAGTTCAAGTTCAAAAGGAGACACTGCAGTATGGAGAGTTATCCTAGAAGGCTTCCTGGAAGAGGCGGGCCCAGGGAGGAGGGAGCTAGGTGGGGATTTGACCAGAGGCAGAGGTGGCACCGGGCTCACACAGTTCAGACAAGTCCCTAGAAACTCAGGACCCTAGCAGAACCCGGTGGTTGGGGACACTGGGGGGCTGAAGCAGGGATCCCTTCCCAGCAGGAAACACAGGTGCCAGCTGGGTGGAGCGAGCATGTGACAAGGGTTGGGCCCAGCGGGGGCTGTGTCCATTCCAGGAGCCCGAAATGTAAGTGAAGCAGGGTGCTCCGGGTGTCGGCACTGTCCCCACACCCTGGTGGGGCTGCCACTGCACGTTCCACTGGAGCGGGGTTGGCCAAACCCCACGGGTGGACCTGCAGGGACAGTTGGCTGTTGGGTAGTCAGCCTGGGGGAGCGGGTCTCCTAGGAAGGGGCTCCCCATGGCTTCCTTTGAGGAGTAGCAGTGGGGCCCAGGAGGGGGGCCACAGTGCGCCCCTGCTTTGGGATGTCAGCACTTTGACCTTCGGGCTTTAGGCCTTCACCAGGCCTAGGCAGATCCCCACCCTACTGAGCTGGGGTGACCATCATGGGCATGGGAGGGCCCTGGCCCCGCTGGCCCTTCCCCCAGCCCCCAAGTTCCATTCAGGCACCCATTGGGGGTGGGGCTGCCTCAGGGACTCCCTGGCCAAGGCGGGGGCTGCTGGCTGGACAGTCAGGTGGAGAGACAGGACACAAACCAAGTCCCCTCCAGGGGACCCCACTCTGCCATCATGCAGTCCTCTGGACCGACGCTGCTTTGGGCTGTGTCCTTCCCAGGCTGCTTCAGCCACCACATATGGATTCTGGGAGCCCCAAGGCCTCGGCAACTCCCCTCAGGCAGAGGGAGGAATTGCCCTGACTCAGGGAATAGGGGACGGTGAGGGGCTCTGGCTGAGCTGGGGCCTGGGGTCATAGCATCAGGAGCCCAGACAGGGCTCCAGGCCCAGGCAGAGAGCCTGGTGGGGACTCAGTTACCCTGACAGCACCCCAACAGGCCGGTGGCTTGGCTTTGGGGTGAGGCTGTCTGGGGCCCAAGTTTGTGTCAGGAACATAATGGCAGCTCCACCCACCGGCACAGGGATCGTCACCATCCACGGTCCTGCCTGGGTCCGGGTGCAAGCCCCTGAAGGGCCAACACGGAGACAGGTGGGGGCCCTGCGAAAGCCACGGGCCTTGCACCCCCAAATGCTCCATCACCGCAGGGGAAGGGAGACTCCTGTGAATGTGGGGTGTTGACTAATCAGAGCTCCGGGGACTCCTGCTGGCTTCGCCCTCTGCCCCTCCCACTTGTCTTTAGGTCCCACTTATCTCCTGTAGCACATTTCAGAGGTGGATGTAAGGAAAATTCTGATCTTCTAAAATAGATTTCACAGGGGAGAGGAAGGGAAAGGGAGAGATGAATTCATCGTGCTTTTGCTTTTAAAATAGGCCAGCGAGATCCCTGAGTACTTAGGGTGGCCGCTGTGTCCCTGTACCTTCCATCCAGCCCCCAGGACAGTCGTTTGTCCCCAGCCCCCACACTGTGTCTAGACTCTTTGGTTCTCAAAGCCGAGGGTCTAGAGCTGCGTGGTCAGATGATATCCATGGCTGGGTGCGTGTGTGGGGGGGCTGGGGGGTTTGGGAGGTGGCATGTGCGTGTGTGTGGGGCTTGGGAGGTGGCATGTGTACGTAGGGGGTTGGGAGGTGGCATGTGTGTGTGGGGGGGTTGGGAGGTGGCGTGTGGGGGGTTCTGGGGGTTGGGAGGTGGCGTGTGGGGGCTTGGGAGGTGGCGTGTGTGGGGGCTTGGGAGGTGGCGTGTGTGTGTGTGGGGTTGGGAGATGGCGTGTGTACGTGGGGGTTGGGAGGTGGCGTGTGTGGGGGGTTGGGAGGTGGCGTGTGTGTGGGGGGTTCTGGGGGGGTTGGGAGGTGGCATGGGGGGGGCTTGGGAGGTGGCGTGTGTGTGTGGGGTTTGGGGGATGGCGTGTGTGAGGAAGCTGGAAGTATCCCAGGACTTAGCCTGCAGCTGAGTGAGCCCCTAACGCGTGTTCACACACGAGTGCAGACATGGGTGTGGCTGGAGGTAACCAGGGAGGCGTGAACAGCATCTGGAAGGGCCTCCGTGCTTGTCAACACCTGGCCAGACCCATTCTAGCCAGTGAGGGCTGAGCTGTCTCTCACACACACGACGCTGCTGTGGATCTTAAGGAACCTCTTGACAAAACTGTCCAATGAAAGCTGCAGCCTGTTTCCAGGTTCAATAGACAGATTTATAACTGCTTCATGGTTATTCGGGGCCGGGGGCCAGGACACAGCAAGCACCAGGCCCCTGGAAGAGGAAGCTTCCAACAGCCTGGAAGGACAGTGCCTCTGTGGGTGCCCCTCCAGTACCAGGAAGCCAGCAAGCCAACCACCCGGCTCCAAGTCTAGCATCTGTGAGAGCCATTGCTTAGTGGTCAGGCATCACTTACATGCAAGTGACACCTTTCTGCTCAGAGAAATAGGACAGTGGATTGAATTATAGAATTGTTAAGTCCATACGAGCTTCAGGCATAGCTGGATCCAGGAGGCTAGACAAGGTTATTAGAACCGCCTCTCCCCCCTCTGCTCTGATTCCCCTGATGTAGCTTTATTCTCAGGTGAACTGACTCCAGGTGAACAGAGAGGGCCATAAGACGCTCCAGGCCCACAGCAACCCTCTTTTCAATAAACTTCTAAATTTCCCACAGGACTCAGGTTGGTGGCCTGGGTTCTGTGTCTGTCTCTGGGCTGCTCAGTGACTCAGGGATTGGGCAGTGCTGATGGGCTGGCCTGGGTCACGTGCCCACTGCCACATTTACAGTCCCTCCAGGATCTCCGGACTAGGGAAAGGGTCATTTTCAGAGGAAATTTGGCGAATGAGGGGTGGCTGCGCAGACAGCACGCCCACCCACTGCACGTGGCTGTTCCAGGGTGGCCAGCGTGCGCGCCCACGGAGAAGTATGTATGAAGGGAAGGCCGTGCCAGGAGGCTCGGGCTCCACCCATCAGCCTCTCAGTTTGGAGCTCAGCACTGGCTGCCAGGGCCTGCGTCTCAGAAAGCCCCGTCAGCTTCAAAGGGGCCTGTCCACCCGCCAGCTTTGATCTCCAAAGGGACTTGCTAAGAATCGGGATCAAAAGACGTGTGCGATTCTAGGTATGTGCAGACACCGTCTCTGGGCGCACATCAAGGCTTTCATCGCAGGCTGCTGAGTCACTGTCTAAAGAGACTTAAATGTCCGTAAAAGTACTGTTCTTTTCATGCTTGAAATGCAGCAACAGAAATGTCTCTGGAAGTCAGAGGATGAGAACGTGTGGCCCTATCACAGAACCAGACTGAGGCTCTGATGGGGGAGCTGGACAACGGGTCCTGAGTCCCAGCCCTGCTAAGCCACTGTGTGCCTTTGCAAGTTGCTGCCCCTCTCTGGACCCACTTTGAGCTTTGATAACAACCACATTATCCCTGCTTACTCACAGCGACATCACAGGCTGCGGTGTTGGGGGCCAGGTGACCCCTGCAGGGCCTTGCAATGCAATATTTTATGGTTCTGAGCTCCAGGTCAGTTGACCTCTTGGAGAGAATGGAACACACACTTTACACACTGCTGAAAGGTAGCCTTCCCAATTCGAGACTCCAGTCTGATACCAGTTTAGTTTCCTAAACGGGTATAAAGCAGGCGTGAGTCCCAGGGAGGCTGGCGAGGGTGAGGTCTGGTCGCGTGGTCTCCAGTGGCCTCAGCACGTGGTCACCAGTTGGGAGGGCAGCAAACACAGATCATTTTTTTAAGGGCCTTGATCGTGAGGGCTGGGGGAGGGTTGAAGACAGCTGCTGGGTGCAGGTTGAGGGATGGTGCTGAGAAAGGACCTGGACACACAGAGCTGCCTGGATGTCAAGGGCAAAGGCACCGGCACCAGGGCAGGGTGTGGACGCAGGGGTGAAGCTGGGGCTGGGGCGGGGAGGTCGGCCTGAGGAAGGATGGGCCTCTCTTCTACCGCCTGGGGGAGGTGCAGGAGCAGCTTAGGGACAGGAAGTCAAGGCTGTGCTGTGGCAGGAGGTGGGGCAGGATCTCTGAGCACCCGTGAGGGCCCGGCGGGGAGGGACCACTGGTCTGCAAGTGGCTGACCTCTATGCTGTGCTCCACAGCGTCACCCTGTGGGCAATACAGGGCCAAGGACATGGGGACGAAAAAGAACCAGGCCTGCCACTTACAGGGCCTGGGTTTGGGAGCAGCTGTCGTGCCCCGAGGTCACCGTGACTGGTCACTTGTTCAGTGGATTTGAGCCTGAGGACCAGGAGGGGACTCTGGGGGGTGGGGGTCCTGAGGATTCCAGCTCCTTCTCATGCTGCCCTCCAGGTGCTCCCAAAACACATTTCTGATTCCCACGCCTCCTCTAAGTCAAACGGGACCTTCCCACAGTCATGTGACTAGTTAACGGCTGAGATCCAGGCCCAAGAATCTCAGCCAGTGCACTGAAATTGTGCCCTCCTCCATAAACAACGTGACTCGCTCCCCGAGGAGGTGTGCGCATTGGGGACCCTCAGCGTCACACCCCCTAGAAGGGTAAATGGTCGCCCACATGCCCGATTCCAGGACTTGCCGTGAATCGCTCTGGATTTAAGAGTGAGTTCAAAGGACTACTTATTTATTACACTGTGAGACGATACCAGGTTAAAATAAGAGAAGAAATTAAATTTCCTTTGCAGTTTGGAGGTTATGCTCAGTAATCACCGGGAGACAGGACAAGCTGACCTCATCAGGAGAAGATGGGGTGGGGCACACAGTTAGATCAGATACAGTTCTCAGGCAGTCAGGGAAATAGGTCTCATTCTCTCCTTTCATGGGGACGGAAAACACACAAAAGGCTTTAAATTAAAATCAATTCCGTTAAATCTTTGGCTAATTTGGTTTGTGATCTCTTTCCGCTTGGATGCAGGTGCAATAAAGAGAGGGCGTCTTGGATTGAGACCAGGAAGGACCCTTGGAGGTGACCTTGCCCCGCCTCCTCCAGGGTGATGGGCAGGCCTGTACCTTGCCCGGTGATGGACAGGTGGCCTCTGCCCAGGGAGGCTCCTGGAGCGCTTTATGCACCGACAAGCCCCTGGTGGCGCTGGTGGTGTGTTTTCCCATCCAGCTGGTCCCAATTCTGCCTCGCGGGACTCAGAGCCCAGTGAACCCTGGTGCCCACGTGGGGGGTTGCGTGCTGCGGGCAGGCTCCACGTTGGCATGGTTGGCTCTTGTGGGTCCCACACTGACCTCTATGTAAACATATAAATCTTGCCAGTGTTCCTACTTTTTAAATGTTTTTATGCTTTTAGCAGGTAATATGTACAAATGACACAGAATTCAACAGGAAAATATCCTTCGGTGATAGGCCAGTGTCCCCACCTGTTTCCTAGTCATTTAGTTTCTTGAATATCAGGGATTCTTCCTTCGTAGTGTTTTAATCTCTGGTAAGATTAGTTCTTAATTGTTAGTTTTGGGGTGATTTTTTGCCACTTCTATTTCTCTATATTTATCCCTCTATATTAACTTAGAATTGTTTTATCAAGTCCTTACATCTCACACATCCACTGAAACAAGGAACAGATTCAAAGCTAGATGTTAGGACGAGCTGGCGTCTTTATAATGTCTTGTCTCCCTAGTCAGCCATGGGGGGGCTCCCTCTTTATGCAAACCCCCCTTTACAGCTCATGATAGAGGTTTACAGTTTTCCTCATAAAAGTCCAAGAATTTTCTGGTCAAGGCTTTTCGTAGGTAATTTGTTCTTCTGGTGACTTTGAATTGAATTATTTTCTCTTTTTTTCCCCCAAGCTATTTCTAGTATATAGGAAAAAATATATATAGGAGAAACAGGTCTGGATATGGATCTTCTCTATAACCACATTTACTGACTAAGGATTGTACCAGACGGACTTTGAAAATACACTTTCTACTGAGTCTCAAGTAGATAAACCACTTAGAACAATGACATGGTGCCCTTCTTTTTAACCAATACGAGTTTGTTTGTTTTCTCACTGTTTCCACGTGGCTTCAGGAGGGGAGGGCAGCCGTCCTGTTCGTTCTCCTCGTGTTTGTGTGACTCCCTCCTAAGCGTGACGCTTGTGCGGCTGAGGAGGCTGCGTGTATGGGCTACTGCAATGGGGCCGACTTGCTTTTCCTACGGCCTGGATGCACCACCTACCATACTCTCTGAGCTGTGGTTTCAGGCCTGTAGAACAAAGGAGTTGGGTTCACGTTCTTTCTTGAATCAGGAGCAGATTCTAAGCACCTCAGGGGAGTGTCCCAGGGCTGAGCACCTAATCTAAGTCCCCAGGGACCCTCAGCTCTGTCACTCTAAGTGGTCCATGGCAACCGTTCCTTCCACGTATTGTTTTCAAAAGCAAATAAACTCTCTCCTGATCGCACAAACATGTCTGCAGGCTCTCCTGGGGGCAGCTCTGTGCTGGAGGCGCCCCGGGGCCACATACAATCTGCAGCTGTTGGGTGGGGAGGCTCCTCCCAGCAGCTGGACAGTGGGGTTGTGTGTGTGGAAGGACAGCGGGTCTGCAATTAGGGGCACCACAGGAACCCACAGATTCAGGACATTGTGTGGAACCAACCGCTTAGCTGCTCCGGCAGCTCAGGGGGCATGTGTGAACTTGTCCTTAGTTTCCAGAGTTGGTCCCCTCTCCCCACTGCGGCAGGCTGCAGCCCCCACAGCTGGCATGGGACGGGGTGGGCAATGCAGCTGTCCCGGGAAGTGGAGCCCAGCCTGCTGGGAAGGGGCCTGACTTCAGGCTGGAGCTACAGGCAGATGGGACAGGAAATCAGATGACAGTGAACACCATCACCCCCTGTGACACACACACACACCAACCACACACACACAAACACACACACACACAAACACACAACTGTATCTACTTCCATACACACACACACACACACACACACGGGCCTCTTGGCCCTGACCCCTGACCCCTGACCCCACTGGCTCCTATGCCCTCCTGCTCCAGGACTGGACCCCACTCTGTGACTGCTGCACTCCTGGGGCTCAGCTCAACTGCTTTTATTATGGCGTAAAAGCTTCTAGAAGCTCCAAACCCTCCCATGTGGTTTCACTTACTTGTTGGCACCTAAGGCAGATGTGTGGCAGACTCTAGAAGAAACGTGCCCTAGAGCACATCAGAGAGGACCCTACCTGGGGACATGTCACTGTCTTGAGAGGAGACAAATGGGTGGGGGTGCTCTGCAACCCAAGACAAGCAAATGGTTGAGGGGAGGGTGAGGAGCTGCTCCGGGGCCGGGGTGGGTCACAGTCTCCTGCTTGTCTGCACAGGGTGGCTTGGGGTCCCGGGGGCCTGGGGAAGGCTGAGCTGGTGGTGAGGGGCAGACAGTGGTGGCTCTTCCTGTGCCTTGGGACTCTTCCTCCTGGAGGCTCTAGGGCTGGCCCTGGGCCAGTCTCTTCAGGCCCTCTGTCCTCTCAGAAGAATAGAAATGCTGCGTTTTGGCAGACAGCCGCACTGCCCCAAGGCAAGCCTCTGTGGGCCTTTCAGAAGCTGGACAGTCCCCCAAGGGGGAGACTAAGCTCGGTGCCCACGGGCAGGCCCAGCCCCCTATGAATGCTCTTGGTGGCAGTGGGAAGCCCCTCAGGATTGCTGCGGGGGTGGGGGCCATGCTGAAGACTGGCCTGGGGCTGCAGTCTGCTGCTGCCTGGGAAGAGGTCATGGCTGTTGGAGTTTTAGGAACAGAGGGGAGGAAGGACCAAGAGCTTTTCAGGGGCCAGGCCTCCGCCATCTGCCATCCTGGTCCTTCCTCTGAGGTGGCCTGGTCCGTGCAGCCGGTGGGGTCCAGGAGTGCAAGGAGCCGCCTGTGCAGGGCCCCCGGCCGGCTCGGCCTGGCCCCAGGGATCCTCTCCGCAGCATTTTCCAGGATCTGCTTAGAGCCGAGGGGGGCAGGGGTCCCTCTGAGGACAGGACACAGATTGGCTCCAGGGCAGTGACCTCCAGCCGTCACGTGTGTGTGCCGTGGCCATCCCCAGCTGTCCCCATGGGCCCGCACATGGAGCCCATCCTGGGTGCTCAGAGCCTTTCTGCCCTGACTGTCACTGACCCCCAGGGACCAGGGACCCCGCACCTCCTGGGAGCAGCCGAGGCCATGTCCTGACTGGATCGGTCCCCGGGCTCCGTGGATAAGGGTGGCCTGCCATTTCTCCCACAGAGCTGCTTCTGCCCCCTTCCTGCCCCCACTCGGGTGTCTGGCTGTGGACTGGGCAGTAAGGAGGCTGTGAGGGCTGGGCCAGCACACGTGTCTGTGCTGCCACCTGGACACGGCTGGTGCGGGAGCGTTGCAGCCAGCGTCTGCTGCCTTGGGCTGTCTTCCCGCTGGCATCCAGGCCCCAGAGCCACCAGCTCTCGACACCGTCTCACAGCTCAGAGGCCCCCCTTGCCCTGCAAGGGCCCCACCGGGCATTGAAGAGACAGAGCTGGCTGTGTGCCTCAGCAGCACATCGGTGACAGGCTCATTCCTCTCCCCACATGTCCAGGTACCTCCCAGGCCTCCTCCACACCTGCGCAGGTGATCATGAGGGAGCACAGACATCAGTGGCTGACCTGCCCCTGGTCACCCTGCCAGTGAGGGCAGAGCCGGCCCCTAACATGTCTGTCTGACCCCAAAGCTCACGTGTATTAGCTGTCCATGCTTTGTAACCAAGTACCACAATCACAGTGGCTTAAGGTGACACAGTGAGCATCCCACAGCGTCTGTAGCCGCAGTCGGGCTTGGCCTAGCTGGGTGCTGAGACCGCAGGGCCCCCCCCAGGTTGCAGTCTGAGCATCAGCCAGGCAGCACTGTCACCTGGAGGCTGCACTGGGGACAACTGGGCCTCCAGCTCCCTCCGGTGACTGGGGACCGTCAGTTACTTCCTTGTGGCTGCAGGACTCAGGGTCCCGGATTTCTGCTGTCTGTGGCCTGGAGCTCTCAGAACCTAGAGGCCACCCATGGCTCCCCGCCACTTGGCCCCATGTGGTCTCTCCAGCATGGTCACTCCCTCCTCAGGCCTCTGGCTCCAGTGGGGCCATAGGTCATGTAAGGTCATCACGAGGCGATGCCATCATCTCCACATTTCTCTTGGTTGGAAGCAAGTGTGGAGTCTGCCCCTCAAGGAGTGGGGGGCATGATCCGGGGGTGGACGCTGGGAGGGGTCAGGGGGCAATCTCGAGTTTGTCTGCCATGGTTTGTTTGACCAGCACTGTGTGAATTGTGCTGCCTCCTCCATGGTGCAGACTGGCTTCTCCAGACACCCTGCCTCACTCCGAGTCTGTTCTTGGCTGATTTCACGGTCATGGCACCTTCCCTGAGCCCAGCAGCTGCATCTGCAGAGAGGACCCTCCTGCACTGAGGCCACCCCAGGCTGCACTCCCTCTGTGTGGTCGCCGGGCACGGGGCCCCTCCCTCTGCTGCCCGAATCCCTGGGAGTTCCCCCCCCCCCCGAAAGTCTCCCGCCCTCACCCCTACCCCACCCCCAGCTCAGCTGACCTGGCCCAGAGGGTCTGTCCTGCGGCTTCACCTGTGGTCTCCCCAGGAGCCCCATGCCCCTCCTCCTCGCTCCCCTGACCTCTGACCACTTCTACACTGAATGCATTCACTGTGTCACATTTGGTCTGTGAGTTGAGACAGAGCCAAACAGGGCCCGGTTGGGAGGAGAAGGGGGTTCTTGTCTCCACTCAGCCCCTCACCAGCTGCCTGGTACCCCCTCCCTGGGCCCCCACGCTGGTGGGAACCATGGCTGGAGCAGGTTTTCTCTGGCGGCCTTTCCAGGTCCAGCCGTCAGTGATTCTAGGAGGACCTACCTCCAGGTGGGCAGGGGTCTTCCTCCAGGAGAAGAGAGCTGCACTGGAGGGTTCTGTCTGGGGCTCCAAGTGGACCTGCCCCCCTCCTTCCTTTGTGCAATGCCTCCTGTCACTCACACTGCCCTGCCCACGCACCTCCCACTGAGCTGGCCAATCAGATGATGCTGCCCCTTTCCCCCACCCACAGAGAGACCCTCAAGAGTGGAGCGTGACCCTGGGGTAACCAGCCCAGTCTGGTGGTGTTGGGCCTGGGCCCCACAGTCCTGGCATGAAGGAGCTTTCCTGGGGAGGGGGAAGGAAGCCAGCAGGAGAAAGAAGACTGGGCAGGGGCTGAGGGCCCCTGGGGGACGATGGTGAGGAGAGCTCTCGTGGTAACAGCCAGGGAGGGCTCTGTCGCCAGGGCCCAGCCATGTGTATCGGGAGGGTGAGAATGGAGACGGGACTCGGCTCCAGTGCTCCTGTCTGTGGGGTCACAGTGGCTAGCACAGGTGTGCAATGTGGTGCACCAGTGGGAGGTAAGGTTCGAGAGTGCAGGAGCCCGGCTTTGTGGCGGCAGCATTGGGTGATGGGCCTGGGGAAGAAGCACCTGGTGCCTTCTCGGCCACGCTGCTCTGTTCCTGACGCCCCTCCACCCTCCACTGGGGGGGGCAGACAGCAAGTCGCAGCAGGCACCCCCTGACCCTGACCTTGGCTGGGGTCCCACCAGCCCCCACCAGCCTCACACAGACCTCCACCTTTCCCCTCTGCCTCCTTGGGAATCGAGGGTGGGCACACCTCCTGCCTGAACCCACAAAGGGCCAGAGGAGCCCTCTCCCCACTCTTGAAGCCGAGAGGCTCACGGAGGAGAGGCAGCAGGAGGTCAGGCTGGTTCCCAGAGTGTCCCCAGGCACTGAGGACAGGGCTGTGGCGTCCACGTCCCGCCCACCTTGACAAGACGCCTCTGGACTGGTGACAGCTCATCCTGGGCCACAGAGGTCACAGGGGATGGTGCTGTCTGTGCCTGGTGGCCCTGTCCCCTACGGAGCGGCCTCAGAGGCCACCCTCACTGTCCCCACCCACACAGAATGAAACTAAGGCCCCAGCAAGGGCTTAGCTTGTCCTCCTTGCATCCCGGCTCCCGGAATAGCCTGACCTTCTGCCTCCCACCCCACACGTCTGGGTCCAAGGCAGAGTGGGTGGCCAGGCCGCGGTCCTGCTGGACCTGACTCACTCCCAGCCTCACTGCCCATCCCTCAGACAAGGAGCTGGCTGTGCCCCGGCTGGGAGGGGACATGGTGACGCTGTAGGCAGAACACTTGTAGACTGTGAAGCCCTGTGATTCAGTAGGGGCCGTGGTGCCACTGGCCATTCAGTACCGGCTGGAACCAGGCCCACAGGATCCGTGATGGGAGGGGGCGTCTTCCCCTGCCTGCCTGTCTCATGTCACACTTCCCGTCTGCTTTAAAGATAGATGCTTGCTGCTGAGCAGAGAAAGGGGCCGTGGCTCTGTGCTCTCTCCCCCTCCCACATCCAAATTCCCAGGAGGGTGGGCTGGCCCTCGGGGCCCCCAGTGACCAGGCCTTCTCATTTGGCTGTCCCCTGCCTGCCCTCTCAGCCCGGGGCCTACCCGGAACTGGGCTTGGGCTCCATAGAACTTTCTGGGAGACATGTCAGAGTTAGGTGCTATCCAGTCCATTAATTATAATTATTTTAATTAAGAAGATAAAAAACACTGCTCATCAGATGTAATTATAATTAGCAGCAAACAACCCTTGGATGAGTCAGTGACCGGAGTGGTGCTAGCTCACACTTCCTGTTCAGATCGCCTGAGCAATCACAGCAGTGCTCCGAGAGGGGTGGGGGAGCAGCGGCTGTAGTGGGATGGGGACGGGAGAGTCCCACCAGAGCGCAATGCAGGAGGTGCCGTCTGAAGCTCAGTGTCTGCAGCCAGGCTGCCTGTGTGGTCACTCGACCAGGGGACCCGCTGATGTCACCATCCGGACACCTTTAATCTTTAACAAGGCCCCCACTTTTATTTGGCCTGGGCCCGCTGAGGATGTGGGGTCCTGGCCCACGTCTGTGTGTGGGAACATGTGTTCCCAGGGTGGGACCCCCCCCCCCAAAATGGGTGAGAAGTGGCTCCTGACCTCGGTGGTCTGGACAGAAAATACTGAGGGGCAGGAGTGCCCATAGGGTGGAATGGAGCCCAAGCTGGGGCAGGGTGGCTGCTAGGACCTCTGGGGGCAGGGAGCTGTGGTGCTCGGGAATGCGGAGGTTTCCTGGACCAGGGCATGTGCGCAGGGCCTGACTGATGCAGGGAGGCAGCCTGGTGGTCAGACAGGGGACACTGAGTTGACAAGGTGCAGAAGCAGGAGTCACAGAGCAGCCTATGGGGTGGGTGGGGTCAAGCTCTCACCCCATTGGCTCTGGTCACATGACTTGGGCAGGAGTTTCCTGTCTCTGAGCTGCAAGGACCTGCTGTCACAATGGGAGGGCCCCAGGTCCTGTCCTCATGGAATGGGAGGTGGCTTTGCCTTCCACGCATCAGCACACAGTACGTTGTCAGCACCAGGAAACTCCCAAGGAGGCTGACCCTTGTGGGAGAGCCCCAAGTGAAGGGGGAGTGGGTCCTGAGGGCCCCACTGCTGCTGCTCTGGGCAGTAAGCCTGTGCCCTCTGCAGACAGCCTCTTCCAGAAAGAGCCGTGGGTCCTTGAACAGCTCACCTCCCCCTGCGGAGACCCCAGGTCACCTTTCCGCACGTGATTTTCCTTCTAGCACTTACATGCCTGGTGTCACTCTGCTTTCTCCCTCCCACTGGGTCTCCAGCTCCTGAGCGTGGGGTCCTTGTATATTCCGGTGCCGAACCATGGAACAAGGCTCGCCAGGCCCTGGGGGTGGGTGAGTTATGGCTGTCGGGCAGGTGCAGCTCCCTTAGCAGCGCTGAGTCCAGGATGTGTGACGGAGGGGTGGCCTGTGTCCAGCCAAACACCCCTCCCCACCAGGCTCATCTGTCTCGGCCCCGAAGCGCTACGGGGACAACCACAGTGACGTGGAGCCTGCCCGCAGCACGCAACCCCCCACGTGGGCACCAGGGTTCACTGGGCTCTGAGTCCCGTGAGGCAGAATTGGGACCAGCTGGATGGGAAAACACGCCACCAGCGCCACCAGGGGCTTGTCGGTGCATAAAGCGCTCCAGGAGCCTCCCTGGGCAGAGGCCACCTGTCCATCACCGGGCAAGGTACAGGCCTGCCCATCACCCTGGAGGAGGCGGGGCAAGGTCACCTCCAAGGGTCCTTCCTGGTCTCAATCCAAGACACCCTCTCTTTACTGCACCTGCATCCAAAACTGTCTTTGAGCTCCTTTCACCCCCACTGTTCTTGATGCTGAGGATTCATCACACATGAAGCAATTTAAGCCAGTTCTCTCACAGACCTTACCTTCCAGTGAATATAACGTAAAACAAACATCCAAAATAATTTTCATAGAGATAAGCACCATGAGGAAAGTAATGCAGGGGAGCGGATGGAGACAGTCTGGCGGCCAGGGATGCGTTCCCTGGGGAAGGGTTTGAGCTCAGGTGAGGAGGAGCCGTCCACAGGAGGTGTTGGGGATGGGATCCAGGCCGAAGGGCCAACGCGTGCAGAGGCCAAAGGCAGGAATGAACGTGGCTTCTTAGATGAACAGAACAAAGGTCAGGGCCCCTGCAGCTTAGTGACTGTGTGGGAAGGGGACATTCGTGCTGGTCTCAGAGAATGAGAGTTTGCCAGGCAGAGAAGCGTGCTGGAGTAAGACCTGAGATACGCAGGGACTTGGTGTCTGTCCAGTAGGACCAGGCACTTTTAAATGTTTATCCTTTCACAGGGAAGAATAAACAGGCAGGAACCGCCAGGAAATGCCTAGCACGAAAGAATAAAGGGGGAGGGAGTCCACCAGATACATTCCATGTTATAAGCCTTCTTCTGAAAACAGTGTGGCCTCAGTTCATCTATAGACAAACAGACCACTGGGATAGAGCAGAAAACCCAGAATTAGGCCCAGGAACATGTGGCACGTGCTCAAGGGATTTCTCAAGTGGATGGAGAGAAGATGAACTTTTTAATCAATGGCTTGAGGACACCTGAATAGCCACAAAGGTAGTAGCATTGGGTCCACTGCTCACAACAGGTGCCAAGTGGATCAGAGATGAAACCAGACAAGCACTAGGAAAAAAAAAATTGGATGACTTCCTTTACAACCTAGGACAGGGAAAAGCTTTTATAACTATGACTCAACATCCAAAAGCAATCAACCAAAGACCAATAAATCTGCCTACATAGAATTAAAACATTTGTACGGCCAAATGCTCCATAAGCAAGGTCAAAAGACACACCAAGTATTGGCAACAAATATCATAGGTGAAAGACTAAAATCCGTGATAGACGAAAAGTTCTTAACAGCAAAGAAAAACTCCAACAAGCCATAGGAAAATGGGCAGAAGATATCAACAACCAGTTCATAAAAGGAAAAAAAGCAAGTCTCTTAAATACATGAAAAGGTGCCCAATCTTGCTCATGTAAAAGAAATGTGATTCAAACAGCGTTGAGATTCAATTTCCCACTTCCCAGGTTGGCAGAAGCCCAGAGACTTACGCACTCATCGTGTTGGTGAGGCTGTGAGAAGCTCGTATTCCCATCGGCTCCATGGGAATGCAAGATGGCGCCCGTCCTGTGCAGGGAATGAGGAATGTCTAGCCAAGTTCCACAGATGTCATGCCTTCGGCCTGCCGCCCCCAGTGCTGTAAATCTATGCCCAGGACACGCGGGGATAAGAGACGAGTACCCAGCACAAGGCTCTTCACTCTGGCTATTCACAGTGATGGCAGATGCCTGTTAAAGGAGATCGCTTGGCTAAATTCAGGTTGTCTCCGTAAGGAGTCTGGTACAGCCATGGGCAGGTGTGAAGTGAGCACTGGGGACAATGTGCAGTGACATCAGTGTCATGCGAATGAAATATGGGGCCATTTGTACATATGGGCAGGGCCGGGTTTAGGGAAGGTTATGAGGAGCGTTTGCAGGTGGACACAGCTGTGCTTCTTGTATTTTCTAAAAAAAAAACAAACACTGCGAGGACAAATCCCAAACTAATAAAAATGGCTGCCAGGGGGTGGGGTGAGACCCGGGGGAGGGCACAGGAGTGGGAGCCAGACCTCTGTGGGCTGCCCTGGTGCGTAATTCTCACTCTGGGCCAGGTGGCCGCTTTGCTGAATAAGGTCATAAAGCATAAGGACTCTGTACAACTTGGACACAAACAGGAACAAAGAACCCAACTATTGATCAAATTGGGGGCAAGGAATCTTCACGTCTCTTTTTTAAAAAGCAGTATTTTGAGTATAGGATCTTAGTGAGATATGTTCTAAGGACAGGAAACAAATCTCTTTAAAAGTTCTGCTAAGAAAAAGGACTAGCAGGAGGAAAGCGAGGGAATATTCTCTTCTCTGGATGCAAACAGGGGAGGACATCACAAGATACCCCCACCCCGCCTTTCTGGGAATCCTCTCCAAAGCAGGGCACAGAGAAGACAGGAAATGGGACAGTCCCGGGGCTCAGCCTGGTGACGGGGAAGCAGGTGTGAGAGGGCATCCACCAGACGTTCAGCTGGAGGCTCAGCCTGGCTGTGAGGTCCTTTCATGGGAGCCACCGGCCTCTGGGTGGAGGAGCCATGTGACACACAGGGGTGTCCAGGAGGAGCAGGGAGACCCCTCTGTGCTTCCTGGCTCAGGAGTCCCAGCTGAGGGACTCCCACTGCCCAGCTCCCTGCAGGCATGCGCCTCAGGCTGACCCCCACAGCCTGTCCCAGGACGCCGCCCAGCCCATGCCTGCCGATGGCGGAGCCCCTCTGTGGCAGCAATGGGAGCAGGGACCCCTGCACGGGGCTGGGACAGGACCAGCAGAGTGAGGCAATCCAGGGGAAAGGCAGGGGGTTGGGGACAGCAGGGCGGGCACTTACTCCCTGGCAGGGCCCCTGACGAGGGCTCCACACCCACGGCCTTCCTCTCATTTCCCAGATGTGGGAACAGAGGATGGGGTGGCGACTGGACTTGGCAAAGGCTCATAGCTGGTGAGCCCTGGAGGGGGTACGTGTCAGACATGCGCCCGGGGTGCAGAGAGTATATAGACTACACCCCATGTTTGCAGATCCCCCAGCCTGGCCTGGGAACCAGGGATCCCCCAGCTTCAGGGCCAGCTCCAGTCCAATCTGCTGTGACAGTGGGAACTGCCATGTCCCTGGGAGCCCTCGGCCCCCTGCTGCGGGTCTAAGCTGGCAGATTCCAGGCAGGCAGCCCGGTGGGGAGGGGCTGGCCAGGCGCAGACACTGCCCTCAGCTCAGCACTGAAGGGCAGAAATGATGACAGGTGCCGTGGCCCCCGACCGCCTGTCACTGGAAACCAGCTGCCTCCTGTCACAGCTCCTGTTCCAGCCCAGCCCCCTCCTGGCAGGCCCCGCTTCCCGGGGACAGGCAGAGCCCAGCGAGTGCCACACTGCCAACACACACTCCCGACTCCAGCTGGGGCCCAGGGGTCTGGGACAGACAAGACCCTGCTGTGAGGTGGAGTGAGCCTCAGGCATGAGATGAGTGACCTCAGGGAAAGGAGTGTCCAGGTGCCCCCGGGAGGCAAATAGCTGCTGGTGGGTGTGTGTGTGTGGGGGGGCTTCTGGGAAAGGACTGGATCCTGGGGGAGCAGACTGGAGGAGGTGGGTGTGTCAGGCCAGCAAGGGCCCAGCAGGCTGGGAGGCAGACCCAGAGCAGGTAACTCCTGGAGACTTTCTAGGAGGGCCAAGGGGCTTGGACAGCACCACCCCTGGGGGGGCGGGTCTCTGAGGGCTCTGGCCAGAGTTGGTTCAGGGCCACGGTGAATGAGAGGCATGTGGGGGGCCTGGAGCAGGGAGCCGGTTAGGTGGGGTTCTCACTCTGACATGTGTGGAGGGATGAGGGCGTCTGTGCATTCGGTGGGAAGAAATGGCATCTGCCCCCCACTAAAGCCCTAACCAATTTGGAGAGTCCTGCTGTTGTGAGCATGGGTGGAAAGTGACGAGGCCATTGTGTCTGCCTGTCACTCAGCTGTGGCCAGAATCACAAGGTTGGTCAGCCCAGCGGCATGGGAGCTGCTGGAAGGGGTCTCCCTGTTTTAATGAAGGAGCACCAGGTCACTGTCATGGTGGGTGGCTTCGGATCACGGGTGATAATTCTGACGTTGTCGTGTGCCCTTTGTGATGCCTGCACTTCAGCTTCCACTCTTAACGTTATTCTAGGAAGGGGCCAGAATGCCCGGAGGATGGAGAACACCTGCGTGAGCTGTTAACGGCTGACAGGCAGGCTGGAAGCAGCAGCTCCATCGGGACAGAGGGCAAGTCACGAGGAAGAGCCGAGTGACTGGGGCGGAGGCCACACCCCTGCCCACCCTGGCCAGGCTCCCTGCTGGCTGTCCAGTGTCCAGCAGCGGGGCCCATTTTTAGCCCTGCTCTAGGCAGGTCACAGCTAGGGCCAGGCAGGGACAGTGACCTGGGTTCACGCTGCACTCACAGGGGCCCACAGCAAGGGGAGGGACAGTCCTCAAGGGTGATGGGGGCAGGGGTGGCTTGCCTGACCCTGGGCAGACACTCCACCAGCCCTGCCCCCACCTGCCCTCCCACAGCTGGTCCAGGGCCTGGGGGTGAAGGCTGCACGTTTTCTATAAGCAATGGCTGGGGGGCAGGAGGGGTGGGGGAGACGGTGATGCTGGGTGTCTGCAGCCTGCGGGCACAGCCAGGCAGCTTCTCTCCCTGCGCGTGACAGCCTGCCATCTTCCCAGTGCCCCTCGGCGTCTTCAGTCCCTGATGCTCCCTGGCTGGTGGGGACTCACAGGTAGGCTCACCACTCAGAGACCGAAAGGTTCAAAGGCATCCTGGGAAAAGCGAGGGGTGGGGGGCATCTAGGGCCACACAGAACTCCCTTACATGTAGGGAATCCACATGCGTCGTGTGCTCAGGGTTGGTGGCCACCCGGCTTTGGCAACCACTTCCGGGGTATGGATGGACTCACCAGAGCAGGGACCATGCACCAGCACGCCCATCGGGACGGCGTTGGCTCCTGCGAGATGCTGCACTTGTTTCAAGTCTAAAGAGAACGCTGTTATTTCCCGCAACGTGCTTCCTCCACTGGCCACTGAACAAAAGGTTTCCTTCCCCCTTTCAGGCCGACTCTGTGACCTGTGTCCCCACTGGTAAGGGCGATCGATGTGAACTGGAGAGGTGTGCCTGCCCTTCCCCACAGGGCTGTCCACTGGTGGGGTCACCATCCCCGAGGTGAGGGGACAGGCCCTGCGAGTGAGGGCTGTGGGCCTCTCCTCATCCCTGCCCCTCCTGCAGGCACTGCACTGATGTGACAGACAGGTCCCACCCCAAGCCGGGATGAAGGCGTGAGCTTGCCGTCCCCATCATTCCCAGATGAGCTGGGCAAACAGGGCCCTTGGCAAACTCAGTCTGGAAGCCGGTGGCCGGCAAACCCAGGGCACCAGGGGCTGGTCCCACACACTTCAGTTAAGAGACCTTGGCTGCTGGGCCTCAGTGGCGCTTTCTGGAGCTTGAGCGCCCCCTGCTGTAGGAGTCAGTCTAAGAGGAGTAGCTCTCAGGTCCTACCACCCCCAGAACCCTGTGTCCTGCCCGGGGTTCCCAGACTGCCTTGAGCCTGTACCCAGGAAGGACGTTAGGGCACAGGGAAGACCCTATGGGACTGGAAGGCAGAGCTAGAGGAGACTTGGGCCTCTGCCTGGGAAGACAGTCTCTGGGAATCTGGGGCCCTGAGCCTTCCTTGCAGCCCAGCTCCATCCTGGGAGCCAGGATTTTGGCTTTGACCCAGACCCAGTCCAGGCCAGCAGGGGAGGCTGTCCCCTGGGCCTCGGGCCACTGGCACCAGATGCTCCCCAGTCCACTCGCTCCTGATACATTGCTCCAAGGCCCAGACTGGGGGCAAGATAAACGAAACCAACAGTAGAAGTCGCTCAGCACGCATAGGGGAACAGCGCGTCCTGTCTAAGGCTCGTGGCCTCCTGGGGAAGGTGCTAGGACACCGCGCATGTTGCTAAGAAATCAATAAGCAGGCCTAGCATGGCCAGTACGTGTAAATTAAGCCTGTGGGCTTGGCGGAGACCAAGGCTCTGGTTTGTAAACAGAGGAGGCCGCCCTGGGGACCGGCACCGGCGTGAGTCGGGAGCACTGGGTCCCTCCCGGGCCTCCTGTTGGACGCCAGCACCCTCCTCAAGGGCAGGGAACTCATGGATTTCTGCGACTGGGGCTCATGCTTCAAATAAGTGCTCTTTAAATTAAAGGGGGGCAGCAGGAGGCAGCTGCCAGGGCCGCTCATGGCCCTTTCTCACAAGCTGGCCCCTGCCCTCTCCTTACCTGCTTACCACTCAAGGACTCAAGGACCCACACCTCACCTTGAAGCGCTGCCTGTTCTGTCCCTCTGTTCGTCTCCCCTTCTGAACACGCACAAAGCAGCGTTACTCACCCAGACACTGAGCGTGGTGAGGAGGAGCTGTGTGTCCTTCAGCTCGAGGCGTGAGCCAGGGAGTGGGGTGTGACAGGTGTGTGTGGAGGCCTGGCTCAGCTGTGCGTGAGGCATTCCGACCCCAGGCTTCACCTGTGCGCAGCTGCTGCTGCAGACCCCTCCTGTGTCTCCACTCCAGTGCCCTGGCCACTCACCTTTGCTCCATCGGAACAAGTGGCACAGTCGCCCACTCACCCTCTGCAGGGAGGGGGCTGTGCTACACAGGGGTTGGCAGACAAGACCTGGGAGGGGCCTGGAGCATACCGACCACACTTGCCCTCAATGAGCTTGGAAGTGACAGGGAGATGAGATCACATGAATTCCAAAGGGTCAAAGGCCAGGGCAGCCACACATCTCTGTCCTTTTCCTTCCCTGAATGCCAAGGCCACAGCCTCCTGCCCTTGAGGCCACCTGTCGGGAGCTGGGGGTGGCGTTTGGGGCATGAGGCTCCGTGTGGGGGAAGCACCTGAGGCTGGGCTCCCAGGTGCCCTTCGGGTCTCAGCCTGCACAGCCCTTGGTGCAGCACCTCTGTCTGCGGTAAAACACAGGGCCTCAGGAGAGGCAGTGATGGGCAAGGTCCCAGCCACATGGTCCAGGATGCGAAGGGTTAATAAAAGCTGCCAGTGGCTGCCCGCAGCGCAACAGACAGGCCTAGAAAAGTGCTGATGCACTACAGTCTTCTGACACTCCCGGGCCTCCCGGGCGCAGCAGGCCCGGCTGTGCAGGGACCTGGCGAGAAGCTGGAAGGGATGCTTGCTGGCTGTGGGGGTCTCGTCGGGCATCTGTCCTTCAGCCTGTCACTGGGTTCATGTCTGCTGAACTTGCTGGAGTCACCAGAGAAATGGGGGTCGGAGTCCACCCATCAGAACCGGCTCAACAGCCTTGACACTGACATTGAATTAAATTATCGATGTTTTATAATGTAATTTTTCTGATATTAAAATCAACGTGTACACATGGTAGCTACAGAGAACTGTTACAATTAGAGATGTGTTGAGACAGGAAGACCCCCCCCCCATATTCTCACCACCCAGACGAGACCACCAGCATCTTCTCACACAGCTGATGCCTCAAGTTGGCCCTCTTCCTCCCCTGCAAAGACTCACTAATTGACAAATCTCAGGCTGTTAAGTGATAATGCTGGTGGCAAACGACTGTGTTTGATTTCCAAAATTATGGACCATTTCTCTGGGGTTCACTATCATATAATGTGGGGTGTTTTCTGAAGTCATCTTCTTTGTCATATTAAAAATATTTCCTTCTGCACCTTGATTTGTATTCTTCTAATAAGGAGCTGGATCTATTGTTACTAAAACCTCCTCTGGTCCGGAGCCCGGATGCTTCTGTATCCGCCTGCCCACCGAGGGGAGCGGGCTCCTTCAACAGAGATCTGAGCCCCTGCCACCAGGACGTTCTCCTCTGCGACCCGTGCTGGCCGCTAGCAGCCAACCCCGGCATGCCAGCCTATAGGCTCCCTCTGTCCCCTTATCCAGGCCTGGGTCCCCGAGCAGAGGGTGACCTCCTCTCAGCCCTCCCCCCAGGGTGCCCAGGGACCCGATGCCCCGTGGAGAATGCACTGCTTTCCCTCTGATCCAACCCCACTTCCTGCTGCAAGAGATGCCCCTTTCCACACCCACAGAATTCACACTGGGAGGGGCCCGCTGTGCCCCAAGGCTTCTCAGCTCCACTTCTCCACAGTCGAGTAAAACCAGCTGTTCCTTTCCAATTACTGCCGTCTGGCTAAGCCACACTCCGCTCTCGGATCTGACGCTTTCCAACGCTGCTCATCACTGCTCCTTTCCTGGGCCCGGGGGTACCTGCATCGTTTTCCTCTGCACCCCAACTCCTCCTGTCACCCTGAGTGGCTGTGGTTTCCCTGAGAATGCTCAACACGCTGGCCTCCTGTGGCCTGAACCGCTGAACTCAGCGACTCTCTCTTCTCTGCCATCTGCTGTCCCTCCTGGACCTGCTTCTACCTGGAAGTGCCCATCATGGAAACATCACTCTCTTCCTGGGAACCCGAGGGCCTTGTTGTTCTCTGGCTGTTTCTGGTCCCTCAGCGTCTTCTGTCATCACTCCTTCCAGTCCGGCCCCGTGACCGTGACCACTCCTGCCTGTAGTTCATCACCCTCGTCCCAGCTTTCCTCCCTCAAGTTCACTGGGGGAAACTATTCCTTAGAGCATTCCAGCTGTTTTTCTGGAAAAACATCCAAACGAACAGTTGCAGTGTCATCCCACTGTCATTCTTCCTTCCACTGGCTCTGGTCACCCTGCGCTGGTGGCCTGAGGAACCAGTACACCTCTTTGGGTGGGTTGTCACAGCTCTGATGCTCGTCCACCTGCACCCACCACCCACCCTGCCCACTTTGCCATCTGAGAAACGGGAAGATGCAAATGTTGGCGGAATCTGGATCCTATGCTTGTACCCAGCTGCCAGGGACGTTAGGGTGGTGGGAGATGAAGGAAGATGTACTAACATTTTGTCACATTAGCCTCAAATCTTCCTTTAGTAAGAAATAAAGCACCACAGGCACAATTTAGGTTGTTACACACACCACTGCAAAGACATCGCTGTGCCCGTGTGTGAAGAGGTAAGAAGGCGGAAGGAAAGCGAGAGGGTGAGACGGATCCCACACAGGATAATTTCCAGCTCCTGACCCATCCAGTGTCGCACCATCTGTTAGGTAGGGGTTGAGTTTTATATATTCTGCTTTGGGTCTTTTGTGCTTCTTAAATTTGAAGACAAATATTTATCAGTTCTGGAAAATTTGCATGCATTTCCTCTGCATACATTTCCTCTCCCTCAATTATCCGTCTCTTCCCTGGGACTCCCCTTATTTATGTGTCGGGTCTTCTAGTTCTTTGTTTCATTCCTTTACTTTGTTCTTTTTTCTATTTCTTCATCTTTCTCTGTTGTATTCTGGAGAATTTATTAAATCTGTTGTATTAGTCTGCTAAGGCTGTCATAATAAAGTGCCATAGACTAGGTGGCTTAAGCAACACAAATTTATTTTCTCACTATTCTGGAGGTTCAAGACCAAGGTGTTGGCAGGGCTGGTTTCTTCTGAGGCCTCTGTCCTGAGCTGTGGATGGCCATCTCCTCTCTACATCTTCCCATGGTCTTCCCTGTGTGTGTCTCTGTTCAAATTTCATTTTCTTATAAGGACAACAACCATATGGGATTAGAGCCCCACCCTAATGACCTATTTTAACTTAATTACTTCTTTAAAGACCTTATATCAAAGTATAGTCACATTCTGAGAGCTAAGATTTCAACAGATGAGTTTTGGGGGGATACAACTCAGCCCACAGCATCCAGCTTCTAGTTCACAAATTCTCTCTTCAGCTGAATCTAATTTACTTTTTAACTTTTGCATTAAGCTTAATTTCCAAACACCGATACTGTCATTTCTAGGAGTTTGTCTTTGTTCTTTTTCAAATCTTATTCTTTACTTAGAATTTTAATTTCTTCATTTTTTATTTATTTAAACCATTTATTTTATATTGATTTTCAGGTTGTTTTAGGACTGCTAATCCTCCCAGTTTTGGTAAATGCTGAGTGCCTGGGCTCACATTCAGAAGAGGTGTACACACACACACACACACACACACACACACACACACACACTGTGGGCAGCCCTGGGGGGACCAGTGTTGTGGGAGCACACACACACACACACACACACACACACACACACACACTGTGGGCGGCCCTGGGGGGACCAGTGTTGTGGGAGCCTGCCTCAGTCATGGCTTTGCCTCTTTTAAGCCAGACACCCAGGACTGGCCTGGGAATAATAAATGTTAACTTCTTAGCTGAGAATTCCATGTGGTATAAACCTGGGTCCCCAAAAATGTTTAAGGTACTGGCATGGGTCTAATATTTCAGGAAACATTTTTTTCCACCTAGAGTCCAGGTGGGGATAAGACTGCAGATTACATCTCTGAGCTGGGGCGTGAAGACTTTCTAGGCCAATTTTCAGACACCCCTCACCAAAGTTCAGTTCCAGTGTCCACAAAACAAATCCAGCAGTTTTACTCCTAGGCCTAGATTTTCACGCATGGACACAAGAAAAGAAGCACAGAAATGTTTCTGCAGAGTTGTGTTTAACAACTTGCATTGCATCTGTGGTGTTTGCTTTCTCATGAAAGAAATATCTGTGGCTAATATGGCAAAGTGTTAATGCATGTTGAACCTGGGAGCGAGTCTGTACTGTTATTTTTTCATCTGCACTTTTTCCCATTTTGACAGGTTCTATAATTTCATATCAAAATGAATAAATCCAATAGGCAGTTTTCACCCGTGACTTGCTGTATTGCTCTCTGGCTTTGGAAACATTGCAGATAACCACAGACCTCCCTTCTCGTGTGGCGTCTCCTCCTCAGGCCTGTGCACCGTCCTTCCAGTAGACACCCCATCACACTGTTCCCTGGGCGTCTGTGATCCCCCTCCTCTCCGTTTCCTTTGCTCCTCATTTGCCCTCGTTACCTTACAAGTGTCCTGAGGGACGAGGGGATGGCGCTGCTCACTCCCAAACACACATCCCGCTCTCTACCCTCCTCCTGACACCCAGACCATTCTCTGTCCAGCTGCCTGCCCTCCGTTTTCACTCGGATGTTTCACAGGCATCTCAACCTGTCCAGGGCTGTACCAGCCTTTCCCGTCACACCCAGGACTCCTCAGAGATGGCTTCTTCTACTGCTCGGATGGAGCAACAAAGTCCCTAGGTGCCCAAGCCAGGAGCCAGGCGTGGTACCCAGCTCCGCCCTGTCACCACCCACCTCCCCCCACCTCTGTGCCCCATGCAACTCGATGTAAACTTCAAAAACTTTGCCCCCCCCCCCAAAAAAAAAAAAGCATAACTAAAGCAGGCCTTGTGAGAGACCTCATTCCCTGAGATGGTGACCTCACCCTTCTAGACCCTGGTTTTGGCTAGAGTCAGAGATGGGTTCTGGGGGATGACACACACTTGCTGTCACGCAAGCTGGCACACGGAGAACTCTGAGTGCAAACGCCCGAGTAGAGGCAGCCCAGGAGGGGGGGAGGCAGCCTTCCCTGCTCCCCAGCACAGACGGCTTCACTTCCTCATGGGAAGTTTCACTTTAACATTTAAGTGATTTCAGTTATGTCAGCTTTGTAAAGAAGATGCATGCACTAATTCTGTGAGGAAATGTAGCAAAATGAAAGAATTACTATCACAGCAGATGGATTATGGGTGACGGTTGCTTTCTTTTAAAAAGTTTTTCTTGTTTAATCTATTTAATAATGAATGTATATGACTTTCATCATGAAAAAATAATTTTCCTAAAAGTTTCTTTTTGAAAATTGGAATATTTGTGAATGATTCTGTCCCTGTAACTTCCCAGCTCAGCAGAGATGCAGGAAAGGGTGCGGATGGAGCCTGTGTGTCTTGAGTGGCCTCAGCCTGCCCGGCCCCTCCCCCACGCCTGACAAGCCCCCTTGACAGGTGTCAGCTCCTCCCTAGGAGCCAGCCACCATGGCCAGCCCATCTGGTACTGGGGTGGTGCCACAGCAACAGCCCTGGAGGAGCGACAGCCTCTGCTGCCCATCCCGGTGCCTCCCTGCAGCCCGACCACCCACCCAACTCCTCCCTTTGCAAAGGGGAAGCAAAGGGTGGGGGCCAGCCCTTGCTGGGTCTGCAGATGCCCCTGGGGAATCTTGGGGGCTCCCAGTCTGAGAAATGAGTCTGGAGCTGCACCTCTGCCTGGAGGAGCTTGCACCCGTGGCCCTGGTGGAGAACCTCCTCACAGTGGAGAAACACAACCTGCTGGCTCGTGGTGGCTGTCTTTCTAGATGTGGGGTTGTGGGTGGGTCAGACAACGGCCTGGAGCCAGGGCTTCACCTGTGAGGCTGGGAGTAGCGACCTGAGAGGACATATAGGCTTCCATGATGTCACTCTGAGCTGCTCTGTGCTGCACTGTGCAGCGCCTGGCTAATGGTGAACGTGCCATGAAAGCCAGCTGTCAGTGTCACCCCTTTGCACGTCACCAGTCCCCTCAGAATGATTCCCTTTGCTTTCTTGTGTGTCTTTATCCAGCTGGACTATGAAGGGAAGAGTGGGGGCTGCAGAAACCAACCCACCCCGGCGGAGACCCTCCTTTCTCTCCCCCGGCGGGTCCCAGGGAACATCTCACTGGGCTCAGTGCACCTTCTTGTGGGCCCTTCCCTGTCTCCCACCTTTCCCAGGGGTGTGGCAACCCAGGTATCGCCGCCTGCTTTTGTGCCTTGTGGGGGTCCAGCCAGTGTGACTCACTCTGACCTCAGACGTGGGGTCCATCCCTCACAAAGGGGCTTCCGCCTCCCCTGATGAAACAGCTCATGCATGGAAGCCCCGCCCCTCCCACCCCAGCCCTGCCCCTCAGCCTGCTCCTCGGCCTCTTGCTGCCCCACTGTGCTCTGGCTGGAGGCCCAGGTCCAGCAGCATCTGTTTGACTGCAGCTCCCTGACAGGTGTCAGGAGGAGCGAGGCTGGTATGCTCTTCCTGCCTGGCCAGCAGCCTGGGGACTGCCCTCGTGGAGTCCGCACATTCACGCCTCCAGTGCCTGCAGCCAGCTGTCAGCACCACAGCCCTGGGCGCCCTGCCGCCCAGCTGGCCGGGGCTCAGAGGGGTTGCTCCATGCTGTCTGCTCTGCGCCCACCCCGGTGTTGCTGTGCAGGGCGTGTGTGCCAGCCTCCCCCCACCCCAGCCCCACTCCCACCCAATTCCCTGTTCTGTGGGTCTCAGGGACCAGAGGTGGCCACTCCGGGTCAGGCCTGCCATCCAGCCACACAGTTCCAGGCTTGGTGGCCCAGGGAGGGCCTGCTTCTGTCTGCTGATACCCTCCCTGAGGTGTATGTGGAATCTCACAGGCCCCCATCTGTCCCCCAGCTCCCAGACAGCGTTCCTGTCCTGCTGCGGCCTGGCCTTGCTCCTCCCCAGACAGGAGATCGGGCCGTTTCAGAAGCAGGGTATTTCCCCCGAGCTGCCCTTGCTGTCCATCTTCCTGGACCTACAGCCCCTGGGGTGGGGAGGATGGCAGGTACCATGCAGCAGGGGCTGGGAGACCCCTCGGTCAGGCTGCTGGGGAAGAGAGAGCCAGCTCCTGCCATCCCAGCCCAGTGCTGGGGGTCCAGGCAACTTTCGGTTCCCAGGGCTGCTCTTTGGGTCAGTCCAGGTGGTCACCTCTACAGGCCACTTCCCACACCCTCACTCAGCCTCCATTCAAAGCAGGGTCCTTCACAGCCCTGCAGAGAGGAACCCACATCCCACTCGTCAGCTGCCCATGGGCCCCTTCTAACCAATGGGCCCCCTCTGCTCAATGGAGCCCATGCTTCAGGAAGCCCAAGAATGGCTGTTAATCATTGTCAGCCACTGCTAACTATTGGTAACCATTGCTAACCATTGTCAGCCATTGCTAACTATTGGTAACTCATTAACCATTGTCAGCCACTGCCACCTGCTATAGCCATGGCCAGCCACTGGGGTTGCATGATAAAAGTCCTCTCGATGTGAACTCCTGAGAAACATGTCCCAAAAAGCCACAGGAAGCAGGGTCTGGAGGGGAGGAGCCCGGCAAGCCGTGTCTCACTAACTCTGCATGGTCTTGGTGACCCCAAAAGTTAGGGAAAGAAATGAAAAGGGCCTTTGAATGGAGGGGGGTACCTTTCTATTGTGGTGTGATCACCGTGTCCTCAGCCATGTGGCCTCTGGCTGGAGAAGGGTTGCTCACGCATATGGATGCAGGCCCAGGGGATCAGCATCTGAGGGGCCCATGAGCACCTGCCATCAAAGATGAACGTCCTCCTTCTCTGGGCCCACAAGGAGTCTGCCAGGCCTACAGTCACCCCAGGATGGGTGTGGCCAGAGGAAGCGGCAGCTTGGTGCAGAGACCATAAGACTAACCCACTGGACAACAGAGACCTCCCTGAGGAAACCGTGATGACTCAGAGGCCACCACATCAGGCCCCCAGTGAGGGAAGGAACCCTGGGGTCTTTACCTACAGCACTTTCCAGGTGTCCTGGGACGACTCCGAGGAGGGAGGACAGCTTCACGAGAGAGAGTGTCCTGCCTGGGTTTAGGGGTCAGATCACAACTTGGGTAAAACAATAAATATAGCTTTCTTTTGCTTTCCCAGGCTGTCGAGGCCTGGGACATAGACACATATATAAATTATGCATGTAAATTACATTCATTATGTATCAATTGGTTGTGAATTATACATACACAATTTATACATAAATTATGTATCATATTTATATATTATCTACATGAAGTGTTTTACCCATATTTATGTTTCATGTATTTATATATTAATAACTTATACTGTTTTTCTGCTTTTTATTTTCACTTAATAATTTATGCTGCAGTTCTTTTCCTACAGGACATATAGCTCTATTTGATCCTTTTAGATGGCTGCATAGCAGGCCGTTGTGAGGACAGTCTGTGATTTATTCATCCACTCCACCTGCGATGGGGATTTGGTTCACATCCAGTTTTTCCCTGGTGGACACAGTACTGCAATGAACACATGCTTCTCTCCTTTTACCTATTAATGTGGAATTCATAGATTTCTTAGCGTTGAACCATCCTTGCATTCTCCAACTGAATAAGGTAGTAAGGCGGGATCCCACGTTTTGCAATGTACTAATAAATTCTACTTTTTAATATTTTGTTTAAGATGTTTATATCAAAAGTTCGTAGTCACCACACAGGTGCCCCAGGGACATGGTTCAGGCGAGCTTGCTCAGGAGTGTGGGGTGAGGATGGGGCTCCTTATCGACTTTGATGTGGGGCAAAATGCTCGGCCGTCTACCCAGACCAGAGGCCAAGCATCCTCCGTCCGGCACGAGACAGCTCTGACCACACCTGGACCTGGAAGGCTGAAGGCAATCAAAAATCCCATGGCCTCTGTTCCAGCGGCCGCTTAATTATTCAAGGCAAGTTCCATTAACGCCAATCCCGTGACCTTCTGCAGAGGAAAGAGGAGCCGACTGGCACAAGGGCAGCTTTGCCTTCGAAGTGAAATGACAGAGGGAATGAAAAGTCCCAGATGATCGGAGGAGGAGGAGCAAGCTCTGAGGAAGGCTGTTTCTTCCCCCGAGGGCACCAGCAGGCACTGGGGCGGGCGGGCAAGGGAAGTCAGCTGTCAGAGCTCAGGGGCTTCCTGTTTTCAGCTGTGCAGAGAGGATGGCACTTAAAGCCATCAGACGGCTGCCACAAGATGCCACCTGGAGACAACTTGGCAGGTGAGGTTCTACTGGCACATGGAGCAGGAAACATTCCAGAAGTCACACATACCACAGGGTGCAGGCCAATTTCCAGGGTCTAGGCCGGCCATGAGGCAGACCAGCTCCAAATGACAGGAATTTTCGTGTCCTCCCAGCATGATCCCCAGTCATGGGCTGCCTTCTGTCCATCTGTCCACAGCTCAGGTTTTGTCCTTTGATGTTCTGGGACTTCCAAGTTTGGTTGGACTTTGAAGGGCAGGGTTCTGACCTCCTTGTATGGGTGAGTGGGCCTGAGACCCTGAGGGTGCTGGGACTGGCAGAGCGGATGAGCTGCGACAGGAAGGACACAGGACAGGAACAACCTTGTGTTGGTGCAGGTCCAGGCAGGGGCACGGGCAAAGGTGTCAAGACGGTTTCTGCTTCAGTGGCTGCCGATTTCATTTTTGTGCAATTGATAGCAGTGCTCGGTGTAATTAATCAGATTCCCAGCACGCTTCTCCCAGCCCCCTCCTCTCCACACCCTCCCTCCGCATTTCCATTTGCCTGCCAGTCCTCATGTCCTCAGGGACCACATGTGACGGCAGAAGCTGACAGCTGTCCTGGGCCCTTGGCACCTGGCGGAGGACGTGCCAACATCTGCCAAGTGTTGGAGGTGCTTCCTGCCCCAGGCCCCCTCTGAGCCCAGGGCAGGCATCCTTCACCTGCAGGAACCCACACAGGTCACCAAGGTGCTGGACATCTGGGCTCCTTCTGCCCTCAGCACATGTGGCCCAGTGAAGGCACGGGGAGTCCTATACCCCCAACATTCGCATGAACCCTACACAGGGTGGGGGCTTGCTGGGCCTCACACACTGATGGTGAGCAGGGGGCCCCAGGCAATTCTCAGGTGGCCTCTGTCGTGATCCGTCTGCCCACCTGTCCCATCCCTGCCTTCCCAGTCACCCTCCTCCGGGAAGCCTTCCTGACCCCAGTGCAGGCTCATGCCCCTCCTGGTGCTCACTGCACCCCGGAGACCGTGGCTGCCCCTCTGTTCCTCCCCACCCGGTGTTCTGGTCATCTAGGTGTCCCTGCACCGAGCTGGCCTTCAGTAAATGGTCACAGAATGAAAGGACACAGTGCTTCCTCAGAGGCCTCTATGTGGGAAAATGAGATGACCTGGCACCATGGACGGATGTGACTGAGTGTGGGGCAGGCATGAAGGCAACGGCTGTGGCTTCACCCCCAGCTTTCTGTCCTGAGACGCCCAGGGTCACAGGGGTGCCCCAGAGGGACAGACGGGTGGAGGCTGACTCCCTCCGGCGGGCAAGTGACCCAGCGTGGCTTGGTGGGCAGCTCCAGGCATGGCCGTCTTCTCTCCTGCTGCTACGACGGAGCTGCTCTCTGATGAGAAAACCCTCCTTACTGGGTGTCTGTCACGCCGCGCCACTCCAGTGGACGTCTGCACAGCTCCTTTGACAATAGCTGAACCGCTTTCATTTAAAGAGAAATACTTGTTCATCACAGTTTTTTAAATATTACAAATTCAGAAAGTGGAAGAAAAAAAAGGGGGTGGGGAATCACTGGGAATCTCACCTGCCGGAGAAAACACTTTGGTGAACTCGCTTCCAGACTCTTTGCATTGATTTTATGGAGACAATTATTTCAGGAATGGGATTAAATTATTAGCACGATTCTAGCAACTAATGCTCACACTTGTGCACAGAAATTATCTTGGATAATTTTCCACAATGATAAATATAAATGCAACTCATATATTTAAAAAATATATAAAATATGTAGTTATGTAATATATTAACATGTGTGTGTTTGCATCACACACTATAATATATGTGCAAACACACCCACACACATCCTATAGTTTCATCCACTTCAAAGGCTGCCTTCAATTATGGATGTCGTTTAGTTAACCAACCTCACTCTGATGGACGCTTGGCTCAGTTCTGCTTATTCAGAATCAAAAACAATGCAGCCATGAGCATCTTTCTGTGCTTGTGTGAGAGTTTGTGGAGATAAATTTCCGGTGGTGGCACTGCTGGGGCAAAAGCTTCCAGTTTGATGGGCGGCAGCAGCTGCATTTCCATCAACAGTGCAGAGGCGTGTGGGCCTCTCGCCCTGTCAGCATCGATGACACCGATCTCTGTCACACAGGCCAATCTGGAGGCAGGAAATGCCTGCTCGTTACTTTCAGTTGAGTCCTTACAATTATTGGTGACATGAAAATGTTTTCGTATGCTTCCTGGCTGTATTTTATGGCCAAACAAGTAAAGACAATGTTTGCTACCTCACAGAAATGAATTTCAACTGGATAAAAGATTTATATATGTTAAAAACTCATACACGTAATGTTATGTGACATAATGGTAAGAACAGAACAGACGTAACAAAGCCAGACAAGATTTTTTAAAGACACAATGTGACTGCATCGTTTGATTGAGTACGGTAAAAGACATGCTGAAGCTGACAGAGAAACAACAAAATGAAGTAATGATTCTAATACAAACCAGTTAGTTTGTTCTAAGTACAAACCAATATAAAACTACAAGTTTGGAAGGGAAAATATTGAAAATCCACTAGAATATGTGGGGAAGGGGTAGAGTGCAATGGATGAAGCAGCCTCCTTGCAGCCTTCTCAGGAGTCCCTCAGACGACAAGCGTCACTGAAAGGAGGGATAAACAAGAGAGCAGACGCCCCACCACTACCAGAGCCCAGCGCGTCCTTGGGGAATGTGGGGCTACGCGGGCCCGGGGCACTGCTCTGGAAGGAGGACACATGGCTGCAAGAAAGAGGAACTGGAACCAGTGCATCTCCGATGTATTCCTGGGGGTGTAGAGGTCTGTCCAAGTCGGGGAAGCATTTCCGACACGTGCAGAGAAACTAGGTAAACGAAACACAGAAACAGCCTATGTCAGAAAAGCAGCATCGTCAGAACTCAGCCACAGGCCGGGTCAGTGGGGAAGCATATTTGCGAGTCGTAACGATGCCAACGGTGAGTGTGGTGTAACCGATGGGGTGAGGGGTGACCGGGTCTGTGTGTGGTGTGAAGGACGTGCCAGGTGGCCGACTTTAGCCTCCGGAGTCAGACAGCAGTGGACCATGTCTGACATGCGAAACCCCCAGTGTGATGGCCTGAGGGCTCAGAGGTGGCCCCTGGGCTGCTGGTCTTCGTCATCAGCCTCATTTCCGCGGTTGTCCCCTTCTTCCTTGGCACCCACAAGTGCCTTTCCGTGTCCCGGGCAGTTAGGGGCAGCCTGGGACTGACACTTGCCTGTGCGGCCTGGCGGTCAGAAGATGGTGTGGCCCCACTGCCTCGCCCCTCCTCACTGCTGGAGCCCATGAAGACCCCATGACCAGGCTGGAGATGACAAGGACAGACAGAAGTGTGTCATAGGTGGCTCCTTTAGGACATAAGGCGCTCCGTGACAAGTAGCTTTTAGTCTAGGAAATATGAGGGAGCACTGCATGACATTAATAGCATAAAGAGAAAAAAGGGATCTTTTATAGACGTTCAAAGGACATTCGGTGATGTTTGACATCTGTACAAGTTATCAACGGCCGCTAGCAAATGACCCTGAACTTAGCAGCAGAAAAAAGCAGATGTTCATTGTCTCACAGCTTCTGTGGTTAGGAATCTGGGCACAGCCTCCTGGGCGCCTGTGCCTCAAGGTCTGGAGAGCCTGCCACCAAGGTGTCCCCAGGCTGCCTGCCACCAAGGTGGCCCCCAGCTGCGTTTGCACCTGAAGGGATGATGGGGGAAGGTCCACCTCGTAAGTCACTATGTGCTTGGCCTCGGGGGCAGTGTTCTCCTCAGTTCCTCACCACCTGGCCTCCCCCCAGGGCACAGAGGGCAGCTGGGCTTCTCCCAGAACAAGAGGAGAGATAGAGAGAGAGACAGAGAGGGAGCTGCTTGAGATTGCAGCTGGCGTCCTGTCACAACCCAGCCGAGGGGCCATCCCGTCACCTTTGCTGTGTGTGACATGCTCATCACAGGCCAGCCTGCACCCAGGCGAGGAGAGGACGGCTCTCTCAGCCACCACACCAGCTTCGGTGGTAAAACGTCCTGTGAGAAGTAGTCTTTCCGAATGTAAGACGGAGTGTATACCACATTACTAGAGCCAGCAGCAAACACTGTACTAAACGGGGACGCACAGAATGAATTATGATGGGACTTAACACGAAGTCTTGGGAAATTAATGGAACTTAATTAAACCATTGCTTAGATTGTATGGCTTCTGTGGTCACATGTAGATGTGACAATGAAAGGAAGAGGGACGGACCTCCTCTCATGGGGTAAAAGATGGTCTATATCCTGGAGGGACGACGGCCCCTCCCTTCAGTGTCCCCACCGTTTAGGTCAGGGCGCTGCAGTCACCCAGATGGAAAGCCAGCGCCTTTCCACGACTCTCAGGGAAACGTGTGGAGAGCCCCTGCAATGTGGCCCATGGCTGGCCATTTAGGGTGTGCCCCAGCAACCCAGCTCCCTGCACACAGTCAAGGTCAAGACTAGGGGTGTGGCAGGGGCCCCCAGATTCAAGCCACATTGTTTGTTCAGCTTTGCTGGCCACTGAGGATGCTTCTTATCAACAGATTCAGAGTCTAGGGTAAGGAGAGGAAGAAACCGAGAAACCCCGCCGGCTACAGGAACACTTCACAGAGGCCTGTGGCCGTGACACAAGGGGGATGGCCGGGCCCAGAGAGATGGCACCCAAAGTCAGAGCAGCCGTGAACACCTCTGAGCAGGCGTCCCCGCCCAGCCCCAGGGGCGTTCTGGACCCAATGGCTTTCTGTTGTGGGGCTGTCCTGCGCCGCTCTGGACCCTGCAAACTAGGTGCCAAATACCTCCCCCAGTTGTGACAACCAGAGATGTCTCAGGCACCCCAGACATTGCGAACCACTGGTTTCCAATCAGGTGGTCTGCCTGTCTTGCAAGGAAGACACGGGCCCATGGCCAGGTCCCCTGAACAGCCAAAGCCTGTGACCAGGAAGACATACACACCCCGGAACCGGGGTTCCACGTCCGTGATGTGGGGTGGAAGCATTCAGACCTTCCTTGCTTACAGTGCAGTGAGAGTTTGGGGGTGGGGAGCTTGGTCAGGGGCCGCTGTGCGCCCACCCCAGCAGTCGGCCGTGGCCAGTGCTGGGCAGGGTGGAGTGGGCTGGGCCTCAGGGCTGCAGGGATGGAGAAGAGAGAGGCCGGGAGCGGGGCCTCACTGACCCAGAAAGGAGTCCTGGCTGGGGGACGGCCAGTCAGCAGCACACAGCCCTGGAAGCTTCCGTCCTCCACTAGATATTTTTAAAGCTGAAAAATCAGAGGGGACGTGAATAACCTCCAAAATGTACCCAATTAACAAGCACATGGAAGCCGAGCCCACAAAGAATTCATTTCCAAGCCCCTAAATGTAACGTCACGCGCCGTGACATCCAGGAGACTAAACACAGAGTACTAACACTGTTTCCAGTACGACCGAGCTGATCGTAATGAAATCTGCACTGCACTGAATTACTTTAGCTATGATTTCCCAGTAGAAAGTATTGTGGAAAATGGATTCTCCCTCCTTGCTTAATCGGATTTCATCATTTTCGAGAGGATGTGCTGGTGGAAAGGCTGTTTGCTCCGACACAGAGGTAGAAAGTGATGGGGGGGGAGCAGGGGTGTCCCAAATTCCTCTCCAATTCCAGTAAAGAAAGGGGAGGGTGTCTTTAATCAGACGGACCATTCTACAGGTTAAAAAGTCAACAATAAGCCAAAGCACGGGAGAAGATACTTGCAGTGCGAAGAACAGTCGATAACAAACAGCTGGACGACCCAATGGACACGGGGCAGGATTCTTGACGAGACGCTTCACAAAACTGCAGGTTGAGGGTGGACGTGTTATGGGACTGTAGCAGCCCTCTAGTGTCACTGGCCAGCAAACTGCGGTGGCTGCTGCAGGGCCCAGCTCAGATCCACTTTACGACCCCCTGGCTGCAGCCCATGCTGGTCCTGGTCACTGGTCAATATCTCCCACCTGCCCCTTCCCAGGAGAAATGCCCCGGGCTAGGCAGAAGCCACCTCATCCCCAAGGGCCAACTGAGGTCAATGAGTAACTGTCGTGAAGGTACAATAGGTCAGGCCCTACCTGGATGTGGGGCCAACTCTGCATTCCACACTCCAGGGCTCCCTGGGGGCCAGGCGGGGGCTGGCTGCAGCTGCGACCACCTCCTGGCCGGCCCTATTCCCACACTCTCCGTCCCCCAAATCACCAGAACCCCCATCTCAGCCTCTGCTTCTAGGACACCAAGACACACATGAAAACTGCCACATTCCCATTAGAATGGCCACTGGCCAAAAGCAGAAACTAGTGTTGGGAGGACGTGGTGAAAGTGGAACCCTGGGCACTGCTGGTGGGCAGGTGAAATGGTGCAGCCACTGTGGGAAACAGTCTGGAGGTTCCTCAAAAATTGAACACAGAGTGATCATGTGACCCAGTGATCCCACGCTGAGCATACACCCAAGAGAAGTGCAAACAGGGTCAGAAACAGGTATCTGTACACACCGCGTTCACAGCAGCAGGGATCCCAGTTGCCAAAAGGCAGAAGCAGCCCAGGTGTCCATCGACAGATGAAGGGATAACACAGCGTGGTCCGTCCACACAGGGATAGGACTCAGTCTTAGAAAGGAGGGGTTCTGACGCCTGCTCCAACATGGATGGACCTTGAGGACACTGTGCTAAGGGAAATAAGCCAATCACAGAATGACAAACAATGTGTGATCCCATTTATACAAGGTCCCTAGAGGAGTCATGTTCATAGAGACAGGAAGTAGCAGGGTGGGTGCCTGGGGCTGGGAGACTGGGACGGGGAGTGAGTGTTTCATGGGGACAGAGTGTCAGTCTGGGAAGATGAGAAGGTTCTGGAGATGAGGGTGGGGATGGCTGCACAGCAGTGGGGGTGTACCCAGTGCCACTGCGCTGTCCCCCTGGAAATGGTTAAAATGGTGACTTTTATGTTATGTGTGTGCTATAGACTGAATGCTTAGGTCCCCCTAAACCTAACCCCCACTGTGATGGGTTAGGAGGTGGGGATTTGGTGGTTGATCACCTTGTGAGGGCTGAGCCCTCATGAATGGAGTTAGTGCCCTTATAAAAGGGACCCTAGGGAGCTCCCCCACCCCTCTGCCATGTAGGACAGAGAGAGAAGACGCCCCTGTGAACTACTAGGAAGGGGCCTGTCCCAGACACTGAATCTGCCAGTGCCTTGCTCTTGAACTTCCAGTTTCCAGAACTCTGAGAGGTGTTTGTTGTTTACAATGCCCCACCCTCTAGTAAACTTTAAAGCACCCAAGACAGAATAGACAGTGCATTTTACATTTAAACATTTTAGAAAGGGAAAAAAAATTCAACCCCAACCAATGTACCAAATAACTAGAATTAAAAAGGCCAACATGTTAGCTGCAAAAAGCTGTGGGACAAAGGGACACATTGGGTGGAGGGCACACCAGTTTGGCATTACCCGGTGTAACTGAGGCCCCAACTGGGCTCGGCAGTGGCACTTCAGGTATATACCTAAAGAGACGCATACTCCTAGGCCTGGGACATACCTGTGCGGTGGGAACGCTGCTGGAAAACGGGAAGGGGGGAACACGTTTCCCGCAAGTTCTGTGCAGGTGGGAAAAGAGGCGGAGAGAGAGCACTGCCGAGCCTGCTGTCCCTGAGGGTCAGACAGATGAGCTGGGGTGGGAACCAAACCAATGGGTGAGCGGGCAGGTGCAGACGCAGTGCCTGCCCTGCGAGCCTCTTCTCCAGCCCTTCCCTGTCCCCTCCTTTGCCAGATTCCAGGCCAGCTCTCAGCTTAGACGTCAACTCCTTGAAAAGCGCCCCCTGCCTTCTCTTTTTTGAGTGGGGTTACATCCCCACAGCGCCAAACTTGGTGCGCTAGTTTCTGTCTTTCTGCTAAAGCTGATTGGAGAGCCACTGACAGCTGACCCTGACCTTCCTGGGCTCTGTGTTCTCTGATCTAACACAGTTAGTGGTCCCCACGTGTCCCCTGAATAAGTGAGTGGGTGTCCTGGTTTGGCCACTCAAGTACACTATCTACTCTAAACCCCTTGGTGACCCCTAATAGTGGAGGAGGGGTGGTCCCAAGCACCCCAGGTATAGCCTACCACACGAGCACCCTGACTGTGGGTGGGGGTGAGGTGGGAGAGGGGGCTTAAGGAGTGGGGGATGGGGTAACTGACAAAATTATATCCATGGATCAAGAGTTCTCAAGTCCCATTTCAAAGATTCACCCAATATACCTGGTCAGCATTTATCAGAAAATATCCTTAGATCTTGCTGTTTTCATGAGTATCAAAAAAAAATCATCAGAACAGTGTTGTGAAGGTTGCAGTTGCCGTTGGAGTGGAGTGCAACCACATCTTAGGTCATGGAACCTACTTATCGATTGCAGCATAAATTGCTCCAAACTTAGCAGCTTAAAACAGTAAGCACTTATTAGCTCTGTTTCTGCAGGCCAGGAATCTGGACTCCAGTTTGCAAGGCCTGTGGTCTCACCTGAAGACTCAGCTGGAAGGCAGGCCACTTCCTTGTGCACCCAGGTGGTTGTTGTTGGGACTTGGGTCTTGGTGGGCCGTTGCCCAGAGTCCTCCCGTGTTCCCTCCACCCACCAGTCAGCTCAGCACTGGAGGTGGTTTCCTTTGACAATCAAGCCTCAGAGCTAAAGAGGGCAGACTGCACAGAGGCACCTCAGAAGGGGCCTCCTACGACTTGTCCATCCTTGCTTCCTGCGCTCACTCAAGGGGAGGGACCACACAGCACAGGAGGGGGGTTTCACCAAGGCCATCCTAAAACTGCCTTTGTAGCAGCGAAACCATCCTCGGTGGAGTGGGAGGTCCCCAGCTGTAACCCCAGTGCTCCAGGGCTCCTCTGAGGGGCTTCTGCTCAAGGGAGGCAGGCAGGGGCTCCGCACCCTCATCTCATCAGCACTGAGACTCTCACTAAGGGTGGTCCCCAATGTCCTCCCCCAACTTCAGGTCTTGGAATGTGCTGCAGGTCCCCCTGCGGGAAAGGCGGCTGGACGTGAGGCTTCGGTGAAATTCAAGCTGAGATATTCCAGGGCTTACATTCCTCATTACGCTGAGGCAGAAGGTGTGAAGATTTTCAATTTTCTTTTTAATCAGGGCAGCATTCACTGGTGAAAACCTGCCAGGTCATTCTGAAGAACGCTTGACAAGTCCAAGGTGCTGGGGAGGCTTAATTAAACGTGTGAAAACACGGCAGGAACCACACCAGTGACAGGGATCCACGCCCGGCAGCTGCAGCCCACAGAGCAGCTGTTCCCGGTGCAGACATGTGGCAACAGGCGCATCTTGAGCTGCTGCAGGCGACACCTGCCGTCACACCTGCCGTCACACCTGGCCTGAGGACCCGTCCTTCCTTCCCTCTTCTCCACCCCTCCCCCCACCCATCGCACTGCCCCCGCTGATCCCATGAGCCTCCCTTCCATCCTGCCCAAGGCTGCCCGGTAGCCCCTCTGCTTCCCATCACATCCCCCTGGTTTGGAAACTGTGTCCACTCAGATCTCCTCTGAAGCCTAAACGCACAGTTGCTGGGACTCTGGTTCGTAGGCCAAGGCAGAGTTTAGATTTAGATGGTACCAGAATGCAGGGGACGCGTCTGGCCAGCCCAGGGCAGAAGCCGCCTTCAGCGAGCAGAGTGCAGCGGAGAGAAGCGGCAGCACTCTTATTTTTCTTGTTTTCTGTCTGCAATCTTTTTTTTTCCGTTAAATAATTTATGGATCCTGTTTCTATATGGTTCTCATGGTGGAAACAACTTTTCGTCAACCTTTCTCTGGTCTTCGACTAGGCTGGGCACGCACGGCAGGGCAAAGAGAAGCTTTCCCACAGGCCGCAGCACGCACCGCATATGCGTCCGCCACGCGTCCGTTACGGGTTTGCGCCTTCGGAGGCTGAGGACCGCGGCCGGTCCTGCACCAGCTCCGGCTGGACTGCAGGCGGCGCAAGAGAAAACCGGCCTGCACCGCCGCCCACTTCCTGTGCACGTCCCGTTTCCGTTTCGGGGACTGCTTCTGTTTCCGGCTAGTGCCCTCGCACATCTGGACCTCATGGCCACCCCACGCTCCGGAGCGCTGGCCCAGACCCAGTGTCTCGCAGCCTTTGGAGGTGCCTTGGTCGCCAAGCCCACTCAGACGTTCTAGTATTTCTCCACCCTCCCCTAGAGCCTCATCCCATCACCCTGTCACCAAGGCAGTCACCTGGCAAAGGAGGAGGCACTTCCAGGCCTGTCCTTTTCAAGACCTCGCCAGCTCACACCTCCGCCAGGGTTGGCAGTGTGCTTTGAAGAAGGAGGCAGCTGGCACTTCCCCCTGATGGTGAGTCTGACGCCCCAGGGAGAATGCTAGACACACAGCTGTTCTGAAGGAGCAGAGGTAGAGGGGAAAACCAGCACACACATTCTTTGCTGTTCACAGTATTCTCCTCTGAAAAGCTTTGGTGGAGAGTGTCATGCGGAGTGGCCTGCGGGGTCTCTGCTCCCGCTCCCCATGTAAGAACACAGGATAGTCTGAGGCCAAAAAGGAACACCCACGGAGCCATAGACTGGGGAGTCATACCACTATAGTCTCGCTGGCAGCTGGGGTGGAGACACAGGAAGCAGGAGCCACACGATCCGCAACCCTCACTCCATTTGTCTCTGCCAACCAACCCCACTTGCTAGCAGCAATCCACCGTGCTAACTGCAATCCGCGCTTGCTAGCTCAGCCACCATCTTCCTGCTAGCCCCCATTTTCTGCTAGCGTAGCCACAGCAGTTATATTAGTGGCCAATGGCTCACTGGTTACAGCTGATGGCCAACTAGCCACAGCTGATGGCCATCCAGTCACAGTTGATGGCCATTTACTACCTGAGCCAGCACCTTTCCACGTGAGGCCGAGAGCCTGGAAACTGCACTCCTGGCTCTGTCCCCACAGAGAATAAAGCTGATAGAAAGTGTAAAGGTGTTGGTCTGAAGTATTGGACCTCCCTGGAGTGCCCATTCCACCTGAATGGTGATTATTCCAGAACACCCATGGTCTGACTGGATGTGGTCATCCAGACTCCCATACCCAACTTCCTTACAGAATACGGTTCTCTCACCCACAGCTGCTCCTCTCTCATCAAGTCTCCTTCAGTTGAAAATGGACCTTTCCATGGTCATTTGCTCAGGCCCTGCCTCAATGGGTGAAAACACTCCCAAACAATGGGCCAACCGTCCCAAGAGAAGGGCCACATTCAACCAGCAGGGATTAGGAAGATCAAACATTTGAATGTCCCCTGCATTTTCTCACCACCTGTCAGATGGGCAGATGAGGGAAACACGTGCTTGCAGTACTCCAGCCTCCATCAATGATTCTGGAAGGCCACAGTTTCATGTCTGTCTTTGTGACTAGTGGCCTCAAACATCGTGTTTCCCTGCGACCAGTAGGGAGCATGTAATACATCCACGTGTGAACTTCCAAGGAAGGGGCTAGGGCGGCCCCATCTTCCCCTAAACTGCAGGCCCCTTGTTGTAGAACCAAGTTCTCTCATCCTTGACCTTCAGACCATGAGCTCCTAGGGTCCCTCCTAATGACTTCTTCAGAGAGCATCCCAGACATGGGCAGCCACTAAGGAAGTCCCTTGAGTACATGATTCACCGAAGGATAAAGAAGCCACTTTGCCACCATAGGGAGAAGTGAGGAAAGAGGGACGGGCAGAGCGAGGGTAAGAATCAGGGAGCCAGGCAGGAATGAGGCCACAGGGGCTGGCCTTGATGCTCAACAGCGACCTCCACACAGATGCTCTTCTCCCTGCAGGGCCAGGATGAGACTGGGCTTCGGAGACAGACTTGGGGGGTTGTAGGGGCACGAGGCCAGGCCATGAGGAAGACCCTCGCCATCGGTTAGGCAGTCCCTAAAATTGGTGAGATCAGGGTACTCTGCCCAGCATTTTGGCAACTCCAAACCAGAGGTTGTTCAGGGACCTCACAATCTGGGGACACTCCTGAGTGAACTCAGAGTCAAGAGAGGCTGGGGGAATGGGCATGTTCACAATAGTTGGCAGAAACACGAAATGACTCAAGCTTTTTAGAAGACAGCCTCCATAATAAAATGGAAAGACCTTTAGCAATGCACCTGGGTGAAACAGACAGCTACCAGGCCACAAACAACTGTATGACGGTGTTGAATGCAGCGTTATTTATAATACTGAAAAAATAGTAATGTCTAATAAGCATTTAATACTTCCCTCTCTCCATAATGTAGACAAACGAGCAAACAAAACCAACCAGGACCCAGCTGACTTGAACACCACTAGCAAACAACTTAACTAACATTCAAAAAACACTCCACGCAAAAACAGCACAATACGCATTCTTTTTTAGGGCACTTTTGAACCAAAATAGACCATATTCTGGAGTGTAAAATGAAGCTCAATAAATTTAAAAATATTCAAGGAATAGAAGGCATGTTGCCTAACAAAAGTGGAATTAAAATAGAAATCAATAGCAGAGGACTATCTGGAAAATTAACAAATATTGGGAACTAAATAACACTCTTCTAAATATCCCATGGTCCAAAGGAGAAATCCAAAAGGAAATACGAAAGAATTTTGAATGAAAATGAAAATACAGCGTGTCAAAATGGGTTAGGGTGCCACTAAGGCAGGACTTAGGTCGCATTCAATGCTTATATTAGAAAAGAAGCAAGATCCCGTGTCAACAATATCAACTTCCACCTTAAAGAGCTAGAAACAATGAGTTGACTCGGTGCAACAGGAGAAGGGAAAGAATCGACGTTGGAGTAAACGTCAATGCTGCAAAAAAAACAAAACAAAAAACAGAGGAAATCCATGCACCAAAAAGCTAGTTCTTAGAGCAGATCAATAAAAGTGAAGTATCTCTGGTCAGACTGACCAGGAACACAAGGGAGAGGACACAAATAACCAATATCAGGACTGAGGAGATGACAGTATGACAGATTCTACAGACATTAAAAGGATAATCAGAGTGTTATGAACAACTTCATGCTCATACATCTGACAGCTTAGATGAAATGAACAAAAGCCTTGAAATCACCAACGCTCACTCAAGGAGAAGCACATATCTTAATAACCTTATATCTATTAAATACATTAAATTTGTAGTTAAAAGCCTTCCCACTAACAAAACTCCAGGTCCAGAAAGCTTCACTGATGCATTCAACCAAACATGAAAGGAGGAAATAATACCCTCTCCCCAAACTTCCAGAAAAATTGAAGGAGAGGAAACAGGTCCTAGCTCATTCTATGAAGCCTGTGTTACGTTGCTACCAAAACCAAGGCATTGTAAGGAGACTGCAGACCAATATCTCATGAATATAGATATTACTGTTCTTAGCCAAATTTTAGCCAATTAGATCCAATAATATACAAAAGTATAACTAATCATGACTTTAAGTGTGGCCTTTCCCAGGCATGTTTGTTTGGTTGGTGTAACATTTGAAATTAATGTTAAACTAAAAATTTATAAAATGCATTTGGCAAAAGCCATTTCTGATAAAACTCTGAGCAAATGAGTAATAAAAGTGTGTTCAACCTGATGAAGGTCATTTATGAAAACCCACTGCTAACACCATCGTTAGTGGTGGAAACTGGATGCTTTCTCTCTAAGATCAGAAACAAGGCAGGGTTGCCTCCTCTCACCCCCCCCCACCCCCCATTCTACATTACATGGAAGGTCTAGTCAGTGTAATACTAAGACGTTAAAGGGATGTAGTCTGGAAAAGACGTTTAACTGTCTTTAGATAACCTGATCATCTATGTAGAAAAAACCAGTGGAATCTACAAAAAGTTACTAGAGCTAACAATTGACTGGAGCAAAGTCAGGGCACAAGATCAACATGTTAAATAAACTGTGTTTCTAATTCCTAGAAACAAACAATTGCAAGAGGAAATTTAAAGAACATCATTTACAATAGCATAAAAAATGAAATAATAAGGGACAAACTGACGATGTGAATACGCTGTACTGTGTAATCCGCTAAACACTGATTGCTGGAAGAAATTAAAGCAATAAGAAAGGGAGTAAGGGGTGGCCCTTTAGCTCAGTTGGTCAGAGCGCAGTGCTCTTAACAGTAAGGTTGCTGGTTCAATTCCCACATGGGCCACTATGAGCTGCGCCCTCCACTAGATTGAAACAACTACTTACTTGACTTGGAGCTGATGGGTCCGGGAAAAACACACTTAAATAAATGAAAGTTGAAAAATAAGAAATGGAGGGCTATTCCGTGTTCATAGGCCAGAGGACTCTCCGTGGTCCGGATACCAACTCTCCTCATTTGGATGGACACTGTCCATTCAGTCCCTGTCAGAAATCCCGACTGAGGAAAATGCCACGCCGGTTCTAGCATTTGCATGGAGATGTAAAGAACCTAGAATAGCCAAACTGAACAGTCAGGGGACATACACTCTCCGTTTCCAGACATACAAAGCTACAGTAAGCAAGGCAGTGTGGTCCTGGCATGAGGATGGATAGATCAAGGAGACAGAACAGTCTACAGAGATAGAACCGTTTTTATGGACAACTGACTTGCGGCAAAGGTGCGAAGATAATTCATTCAGTGGTGAAAGAAGAGTTTTCAAAAACAATCCTGGAACAATTGGTTACCCATTCAAACAAAAAAAAACCTACACCAGGCAGAAGGGGTGGGGGGGTGGTTACCAAAGGCACAAGGAAACTTTTAGTGGTGATGACTACGTCCATTATCTGGGCTGTAGTAAGATTTTCCGAGCTCCACAAGTGTCAAAAATGATCAATTGTACTCTTTACACAGGTGCAGTTTATTGTATGTCAGAAATTGCCCTGACGACCCTCTGTGATCTGTGCTCCATTTACCCTCTGACCTTAACCCTATGACTCTGCCCCTTGCTCCATCCACACCAACCACAGAAGACTGCTGTTTTTCAGCCATGCCCTCACCTCAGGGCCTTTGCACAGGCTGTTCTCTATGTCTGGGATGCTTTTCTTCCAGGACTTGTCTCGCTGTCTCACCACCATAACCTCCTTGGATCTTGGCTCAAGTGTGACCTCTCACAGGCTTTCTGACTACCTTATATAAAAGCAACACTGTCTACCTCCCCCAACAGACACACACACATGCACGCATGCACGCACACACACACACTCGTTCCTGATCCATTTTGCTGCTTTAGTCATCCACAAACATCCTAAATGTTACATTCATTCATTTGCTGTCCCCTCCCCACTGTACACACACACACACACACACACATGCTTATGTATTAGCATATACATACGTATTAGCATACAAAAAGGGCAGGCACTTTTGTCCCTTCTGTTTCCTGCTGCATTCCCAAATCTTGGAATAGGGCATGTCACGTTTTAGACACATATGTGTTGCGCAAAGGAACAAAATAACCAACTAAGCACCCCTCAGGTAGGGTCCCTTAAAATACATCTTTACTTAGTGGGATATCACATAACTGTTTCAAAAGGATGAAATTGATTTACTTATATAGACCTTCCCCTTGGCATGAATGGGGCTCAAGGAAGCCTTTATTTTAACAGCTTCTCCTGGGCTCTGCTGCACAGTTCCCAGGGGTCCCATCCCCAGAAAGCCTCTGGGTGAAGGGCACAGGGCATTCTGCCAACAGCTCAGACATGTCCCCCCTGCAGCGCTAGTGTGTCACCTGGAAGCAGACGCCACTCTTCCTCCCACCCCCCCCTCTGCTCTCCCAAAGCTGTTAGATCAGAAAGGGGGAGGTGAGTGGAAAGTGGGAAGCGGCCAACTTACCATTGTTTCCGGCTCCACTGATTTTTTTTAAATTTAGGCTCTAAAGTTTACTGAATCTGAAAGTTCTTCTGGCTTACTTGTGATACATTTTGAGTCAAACTATATTCTCTCTCTGGACTCTGAATATTAGCAAGAGGGGGGGAATCTAGATTAAAAAATCCCACAGTCAGGTAAAAATCCACTTCCTTAATTTTTATTTCAAGTCCACATTTGGTTAATACCAAATAGACCCTTAACATGCTGTCTCTGCATATAAAAAGGTGCCCAAGGTATAGTAAGAAAATTGAGTAGGTTACAGAAGGAATGCAGAGAAGATTTCAGTTACATAAAATGAATTACACATACACGAAAGAATTATGTTGGTTGCAGTTCACTAGATGAGGGTGAGATTACGGGGGATTTGCACTTTTTTATGTTACACACCCTGCAACGTTTGAACATTTTTCATCAAGCTTGCGTTACATGTATCATCTCTGAATGATAACAGTATTTCTTCCATTTTTGGTGGGAAAGCACAAACAAAATGGAGGAAAGAAACATTTGCAATTATTTTGGACCTTCTAAATATTCCAAGGCAATTTATATGAATCAACTAAGAATGAGAAGATTCTTGTTTTTGTCTCAAAACCTCTTTGTTATTTTAAGAATGCCTGAAAAATCAGTGTTGAAGTCATCTCAGTTTCCCCTAAATGTCCCATTTGGTACGCATTCTTTTCCTCTTGGCAAATGCTGGTTGGCACTTGGCTGGCCAGCGGACACGCATGTGTGTCAAAGATAAGCTCGGGATCAGGAAGAAGGCCCATCCCCCTCCACTGGGAGCCCAGGAGCAAAGCGTGCATGCAGACCTCAGCCAAGGGCACCTCCCTCCCGCGAGAGTGTCTGGTTAGTGGAAGCCGTCCTCGTAAGCCCAGTCTGTCCCTGGGGAGCAGAGCACACAGGGCAGTCAGCATAGTGTGATGGGGAGTTTCTGGAAGGCCCGTGAACCCACACTTCCAATGGTGGGGATGCTCGGAATTCTCCCCCAAAGCCTCACTTGGGCAAACCGCTACCCCAGAAGGATTAGAACATTCAGCTGCCACAGTCCGAGGCGCTCATTGCCCTAGGGTTTGAAGCCACGGGCACGGCCCCACCGTGACTGCTGTAGGAGTGTGACCAGCTCAGAACTCCTCAGGCCACTTCCAGCCATCTGGACTCTGCAGCATGAGTGGATGTGGGGCTGGCTGGGCTCATCCTTTTGAGGTTCCATAACCTGAGGAAAGTCAGATTTCTGGCCCAGCCCCATTGTCTACCTAAATGTATATGAATGCTTTAAAAACATTCCCAAACAATGCTGGCTCCCACTGTTTATAAAATGAAGTCAAAATTCCTCAGCCTGGCACACTCAGGTTTTCAGCCCTACTCACCACTGGCCCCAGGCCCCCTACCCTCCAGCCTGTCCCTCTCTGTGCCGGCTGGCTGGTGTCGAATCCTGCTGCCGTCCTGCCTGGAAACACCCCTTTGCTCACCCCGCCTCCCTGCCTGTGTGTCACATAGCCTAGGTGACCCCCAGCGAGTCACACCCTTTCATAATCCCCTCCCCTTGAGTGTGGCCAGAACTGTGACTTGCTCCTAGCCAGTACAGTGTGACATAGGTGATGGCATCATCACTCCTGTGACTGTGGTCTTAGCAAACTGGAGAAATTCTCCTCCTGGCCTTGAAGAGCAGCTGCCATGAATCCTTCAGCCACGAGGAAGTGAGTCCTGCCAACAACCTGCACAAGCAGGAAGAAAACCGTCCCCGCTCAGGCCTCCAGATGAGACCCCAGCCCCACCGACAGCCCGGTTACAACCTGGTGAGGCCCTGAGCAGAGAACCCAGCTGAGCTGGGCCTGGACTTCCGACCCACAGAAATGGTGGGATCATAAATGGGGTTGTTTCCAGCTCCTGTGTTGGTGGTAGTTACACAGCACAGAGAACTAATACCTACTGCCACCCACGCATCAGGCTTAGTGCTCAACCCACCCTATAAGAAATAACCTATTGTTTCATGCACAGTTAATATCATAAATTTCTCTTAATAACCCAAATGAGCACACGCTCCCCCACCCCCACCAATGTCTCCAGGGCTTGGCACAGGGGAACCTGGGAAGGTCTTGATCAGCTGACATACTGTGTGAAACAGACTCTCTTCCAGGAGGACGTATCACAGGAAGGGACAAAATAAATATATTTAAAATGCAAAAAGGCGGCTGAAGGTCCAATGTGGTTAGTGCCTGCAGTAAGAGACCGGCCCTTAGTGTCCTTTTATGAAAGCTTCCCACCTAAAAGAGACCTCACGTCTGATTCTGTGGCAGTCAGACCCCTGAAGCCCACCTGGGTCTACTTAAAGGCAACTTGGATCAAGCAGCCAAGTGTGTGATTTCACAGGCTAGCCACTGCACAGTCACCCTTTGCTGAATAAAACATAATTTATTGTTTCATGCAGAATTGATGGTGTAACTTTCTCTTGATAACCCCAACAAAGCAACAGAATTTGATTTAACGCGGCATGAAGAAAAAAAACCACTACCAAAAACTAACCCAGCCACCAAAACATGATTCGATCATAGCTGAGTCTTTAATCTTTTAACCAAAAGTAAGTGAATGAAGAAGGTGTGTGGATGACCGAGCCACCTTTGTCTCGGTTAACCTGGTTACATAAACAAGCTTCTCCTTGGCCCTGAAAATCAAATGCTCAATTGACGCAATAATGTTGGTTTCATAAAGCAGCAAAATAAGTCTCAATTTAATAAACAATCCCGTAATCACATTTTAACCACTTGCCACTTGAGACTAAAGAAAAAGCTCTGTACCTCCTGGTACTTCTACTCAAAGCAGAAAAAAGACATGGCCTCTGGGCTGACACAGCTCCTGACAGAGCCTGGCCAGAGGCAGCGGGTCCCACGACGCTGCAAGGAGCTACCTGGCTCCTCTGAGAAGTCCGTGCTGGATTCCAAGGACAGCGGGTTCTCCAATCGTGGAACCAGGAAAAGGGAGGCGGTGTGCGCACAGGGGGAGGTGCTGTGTTGACCCTCCTGGCCTCTCACCACAGGCTGTCACCTGGGCATCGCGTTGAAATTCCACATGCCAGCTGCCCAGGCCTTGGGACGCCATGTGGCTAGTCACTGGGTAGCACACTTTTGAAAGTGAAAGCGGGACTATTACCAATTGTGCCAGGAAGGCAGACATGTGCAGGCTTCTCCAGCAAGGCCTTCCCAAGCCACCTGAAAGATGCATGTCCACGTGTCCTCCTGGCCACTAGTCCCAGTCATGTGACAAGCCAGCACCTGATGGGACTGTCTCAGTGCTGGGAAGAACTGCGTGTGGGACGAGGCCGCCTGGGCAGTCAGCCCCGTGGCATTCTCAGGACTCGCCGGGCAAAGGGCCCTCCCCTGATACTTCCTTGGTGGAAAGGTAGAGCTCCGTGTTTCTAGGTGTCATGCCCAGCTCCTTTGTTTACAGGAATCCCAGGACAGACAGGCAATGAGTGTGCCCAAGGCCCCGGGAGGCAGAGGTGGCCCGCCTCACAGGCTGGATAACCCCATCCTGTGGCCGCAGCTCAGAAAGCTGGGCGGCCTCGTGACCCGGGGAAGCATGGGAGTCTCTGTAGGACATGCACTGACCTAGGCAGGTCAGCTGGGCTTGAGCCTGGAGCAGGAGTCACGTAGTCACCAGCACGAGGGCTGGTCACAGCCATGTCCAAACTCAGTGGCCAGAGAGCAGAGACAAAGGTTGGGGCAGGGGCAGCAGGCATCTGAGAGAAGGGACTGAACTGGCGTCCTGGGAAATGAAGGGGGAAGGGAGGGAGGGAGCAGCTGCCCCGTAACTTCCCACAGGGTCTGGCTGAGAGCCCGGCTGCACATTTGTGGGGACCATCAAAAACCCTGGGTTCTTCCCTCATATGTCCTCTGCGCCCAACTTCCTTTGAAAAGGTCTCTCTTTCTTGTGACAGCGGGCTCCAAGCAGCCCTCTTTGCCCTGTCAGGGTGCTGTCCTTTCTAAGGGGTGCACAGTACACCAGGCCTCACCACTGAACTTGCCACCATACCCAGGAGTGCTGGGGCATTTGTCCTCACCTGGGTGCCGGTGAGGACAGGCTCAGGGAGGTCAGGGAAGCTGCCTGAGGTCTTGCTGCAGACAGAGGGAGGAAGTTGGACTCTGACTCGGGTTGTCCAGCCGGCAGGCAGCCTGCACCCCGTCCACCAGCTGCCCTGGGCCGATCCTATCAGGGTTAGCTTCTGCTGCACCCCCGGCTGGGCCAGGGACCCTCAGGGCCCCGCTGGCCATGCGTCCACCCCCGACTGAGTAGAGCAGCAGCGGGACCACGCCCGAGACCCTTTGCTGGGAGCGGCCCTCCTGAGAGGCCATGTGTCATGCCTTCTGCTGGCTGTCCTTGCCAGGTGGTGCAGTTTTTAGGCTCCAAGTCATGAACTGAGAAAAGCAGGAAATTACTCTGTGCTATTCGGTGGCACTGGCTGTGAAAATGCTGACTTGCATCACGGATCTTGTGTTCCTCACCCCTGCATCACTGCTGTCTGAAGTGGCATGCAGTGTGACACCACCCGGGCCATTGCAGGGAGCCGGCCCTTCCACAGACCTTCTCCCCCCATGGATTTATGGGCCTCACCCTCTCACCAGACTAGGGCAGTGAGAGCAATGTGACAGCATCTGTCAGCGCTCAGGGCAGCTGGAGACAGTTCTGTCAACCCAATGTGCTCGTTAGCTGACCCAGAGCTGTGAGCGGGGAGCTTCTGAGTTGGTGCCCAGTGCAGGGGCCTGAGTGGTGGTGGAGCAGGGAGAGGTCAGGCCAGGGCTTGGTGTACCTCTGGCCACACAATGGGGGGCACAGTCAGCCGGAACCAGTCTCCTTCTGGTTCACTTTATCTGCAGCTTTAGAGAAACGGTGCCTCCCCTCCCCCCAGTCCTTGGCGCTTCCCACCCTGGCTTTGAGTCTCCTGTGCTTGCATGCATCCTGCCTGGCAATCAGCACCCTCCCTGTGCCCGACCCCCGGTGGTACCCCGTTGGCCCTGCCCAGAGCCCAGCAGGGGACACGGGCTTGGAGGAAAGGGTCAGGCACAGGCCATGTCCTCGCCAAACCCTCAGGACAATGTGTATAGTTGAGGGGGCTGTCCCACGGGAGCCAAGCCAGTTAGGACATTAATGGCACATTCCAGACAGAGGTGCCACGGGGAGTATGGCCCCCAGGGACTGCCTGCTCCTAAGCGGCTAGAATTTAGGAGGCCAGTGGGGGAGGGCAGGAGGAAGGGGGAAGAGCCTCAGGGAGAGAGTTCCTGAGGGTCAGAGAAGGGACCCGGAAAGTGTTACTGCTAGGACCTTGTCATCCTCCGTCAGAAAGAAGAAGCAGCAGCCTGGGGCACCGGCAGTTGGCCAGGCCAGCCTCCCCCACACCGATTGTCACTGTTGGGAACAGTCCACTGCTGCATTGGACTCAAGCACCGAGCCCCCACCAGGCGCCTGGGAGCTTGCGGCCCATCTCAGGAAAGAAACTGGCCCCCTGAGAGTCCGTCTCTCCTAACAGGCACTGGGGGAAGGGCCAGTGCACCAGTCTCCTGGGGCTGCGTGTAACAAAGGGCCACAGGCTGGGGGCTTTAAACAGACAGAAACATATTCTCTGGCGGTTCTGAGGCCAGGGCGGGCACGCTTCCTCATAAGGCTGGGTGGGGGGGGCCTTCCTGCCCCAGCTCCTGGGGGCCCCAGGTGTTCCTTGGCGTGGCCCCATCTCTGCCTCCCTCATCACATGGCCCGTGTGTCTGAGTGCAAATGTCCCCTTCTTGTGAGGACACCGGTCACTCTGCATTAGTGCCCACCCTTCTCTAGGCTGACTAATTACATCTGCAGGGACCCTAGTCCCAGATAAGGCCCGGATGGGGTACTGCGGGCTTCAACGTGTCCTTTTGGGGGACACAGTTCAAGCCCTAACTGGGAGGTGCACCTTCCCACCCCAGGCTCCATCCTTCTGCTCCTGCTTGGGGCCTCTGGGAGCACGGTGACCCCCAGGGTCAGGCAGGTGCTTCATCCTGGCAGCAGAGTGACACACAGGGCACCTCCCGGTCCGCATTCCATCTTCACCAGCGTCTGCTCAGCCCCTCACCCTCTGAGGCTGGCTCCTGTCTTACGAATCCAGGGTCCCCTCACTCCAGGCCCTTCTCTCTGCTGCCCCTTCCCTCGGCCACATCCAGAAGGTTCTGCCTCCAACACCTTTAAATCCAGTAATCTCTCTGCAAACTCCCTCCTGTGTGTGTCCAAAACTCTCTCCGCTCAGCAGGCCCCTCTGGCTCCGCCCCCAGCCTGGGTCCCTGGTTGATGGTCTGTGACTCAGGGGGGCCTGGGCTGTGGGTGCTGATGGCAGCCTGGCAGGGCATCTCCAGCCATGGACACCCCCAGCCCAGGCCGGTCACTCCAGGATGAAGGCCAGGCTCAGGCTTCATTAAAACATGAGGCCATCTGTCACCATGCCACCTGGCCACTCCAGAGAAATTAGCCAAAAATCAATTCCCTGAAAGCCAATTTGCTGATGGCCAAGTGAGTGATCGATTGCTGAGAGCCACCAAAGCCTCCCACTGTGTGGGGGGGAATGAGGGGGGCACACGTCAGAGAGACGAGAGAGCCATCTACCACACGTGTGTGGGAAGACTCGGGCACTGTGTGCGCGGTGGGCGGGCTGGTACTCGGCCGGCCGGTGCCTCAGGGAAGCTTGGGAGATGGCTTTCTAAAAGAGCTCCCGAGGGTACAGAGGGCTGTCTGGTCAGTCCCGAGCACTGTCATGGGAGATGTGAACAGTTCTGTGATCTTAGAACAGGCCCCACCTGGAGCCCCTGCCACCAGCCAGGGCAGGAGGGGTGGGTGGGAAGCAGCCCCCAGGAGGGCTGGCCTCCCTGGATGGCCTGGTGGTTCCACCTCACCCTCTGGCCCTGTAGTCAGAGCCAGCGCCATCTCTGGCACCCGGGTAGCCTCCTCTCTAGCAATGCCCCCGACCTCCCTGCGGCAGCCCCCATTCAGTGCTGAGACCTCTGGCTCTTCAACCATGAGGCCTCTTTCCAAACCTAAGTCCCATCACGCTCTGGCCAGCAGCCGCGAGGCAAAGAGCAGGACCTGTGTAGGCAGAATGACAGCCACAAAGACGCCCACATCCTGGTCCCCAGATCCCGGGACTATGGAGGTCACGTGGCAGAGGGGGTTTTGCAGCTGGGTTAATTCCATGAAGGTTCACGAGAGCAGAGACTAACCTGGGTTGTCCGGGTCACCCAGTGTCCTCACAGGGCCCTGAAATGTGGAGGGGGGCAGATGGGGGTCAGAATCAGGAAAGGAGCTGTGACAGGGCCGGCAGGTCAGCGAGTGGCTGTGACAAGGATTCGTCCTGACATCACCGCCTTTGAAGATGGAGTAAGCGAAGGGACCATGATTAAGGAACGCGGGGTCTTCCGGAAGCTGGAAAAGGCAGTGCAAAGGACCCTCCAGTGCTGTTTCCACAGCGGCTGCACCAGTCTGCATTCCCACCAACAGTGTATGAGGGTTCCTTTTTCTCCACTGCCTCTCCAACATTTGTTACTATTTGTCTTGTTGATGATCGCCATTCTGACTGGGGTGAGGTGATATCTCACTGTGGTTTTGATTTGCATTTCCCTAATAGCTAGTGAAGTTGAGCATCTTTTCATATATCTGTTGGCTGTTTGTATGTCTTCTTGAGAAAAGTGTCTGTTCAGGACATCTGCCCATTTTTTAACAGAACTGCTTGTGTTTTTTTTGTTGTTGTTGTTGTTGAGTTATATGATTTCTTTATGTATTTTGGAGATTAGTATTAGCCCCTTATTGGAGGTAAAAAATTAAGAGTTACCACATGACCCAGCAATCCTCCTGGGTATCTACCTGAAAATTTTGAAAACACTTATCTGTAAAGATATACATACCCCAATGTCCACTATAGCATTATTCACGGGAGCCAAGACATGGAAACAACCAAAGTGTCCTTCAATGGATGACAGGTGGTACTTATACCCAATGGGATACTACTCGGCCATAACAAGATGAAATCCTGCCATTTGCGACAACATGGATGGACCTTGCGAGCATCGTGCTAAGTGAAAGAAGTCACATGGAAAAGGACAAAACCATATGATCTCACGCATATGTGGGATGTAAAACAGAGCAACAAACAAACAAAACAAATAAACTTACAGACACAGACAACAGCATGGTGGTCAGGAGGGGGGAGGATGAAGAGGGTCAAGGGGGTCACATACGTGGTGACAGAAGGAGCCTAGACTGCAGGTGGGGAGCACACAAGGCGACATACAGATGACAGATGACGCATTTCAGAACTGGACCCCTGACACTCGTGTAATGTTATCAACCCATGTCACCCCAATACATTTACTTTTGAAAAGGCAACGAAGGGACATTGTCTGGGGGAGTCAGCCCTATGGCTCCTTGACTTCAGCCCAGGAGACCTGTGTCAGACTACTGACCCCCCAAACTAAGAGGTAATGGGGTTGTTTTAACCACCACGCTTGACAGAATTGTTACGAAAGCTCCAGACGCGAATATCAGCTTTGGACCCTCTTCCTGGGTAAGGAAGCTTGGGGAGGGGGCCTGGGCAGGGGACTGTTAGCAGGAGCTGGGGAGCAGAAGGGCGCCAGCCTCGGGGACCTGTACAGCCCCCTCTGAGGCCCTGGTGGCCGGCCGGCCAAGAGGGAGGGTAAGAGGACCTCTCAGTCCCTTCCTTGTGCGTTTTCTCCAGGTCTGGCTCCGAGGGGCAGTGGCACCCAGACAGGAGCTCTGTCCTAGAGGTCAGAACTCCGCGTCCCTGCCCCAGCGCCAGGCGCACTCCCACTCCCACTCCCACGCCTGCTCCACAAGCCCTTCCATCAGGGGCCTCCCACACTCTCTGTGATCTCGGGCCTGGGAAGCCCCGCAGCAATGCCTGAGGACCAGGTATACTGGGCACTCGTCAGCTGAGCAGACACACTGAGGGCTGAGGGGGTCTCTGCAAACGGACAGGGTCAAAGTCGACAGCTCTTTTACTTTCTTTAAACTTTGGAGACTCTGGCCCACGGCCCCCTTCTTTCTCTGTCCTGGGGACCCTGGTCATTCATCCATCCATGGAGCCAAAGCTCTGGGCTCGGCTTGTACTCCTGGGCAACCTGTCTGTGTCTGGGTTCCGTTCTGGGGCTCGGCTTCTGTAGAGGTCGCCTCTGTGTGCCAACGGCTCTGTTACCTGAGCTGGGGCTCAGGGGTGTGGGGGGGAACTGCGGTCATGCTGGGGGCTGTAGCCGAGACTGTGGGCACTGTGGCCGGAGAGGACTTGCACTTGGCTGATGCCTCCATGAGAACCACATCTCCACTTCAAACGATTTCCCAGAGTAACTCTGCCTGGCTGTCTGTGTGCCAAGCCTTGCCTTCCTGTCTCCCCACACGTACTACTGGTACCAGGCACTGTAGGACGGCTTCACAGTGTGATGTGACCTCTGTTCCTGCCCCTTTCCCAGGCGAACCAGCGCAGTGGTGGCAGGACCCCTGGTCAAGCTCAGCCCCATCCCAGGACTGCTAACCACGACTGACCTTGGCCTGGAAGGATTGCTGACCTCATAAACGTGTCCACGAGACCCACGCTGATGGTACCCCCACCCCCGCCCCAGGTGCCCAGCCAGCCCACCGCACTGGACATGGGCAGCAGAGCAAAGATGGGGGCTCAACTGGTTGCCAGTAAAATCACAAGGTTTGCTTGATTTTGGTTTTGCAAACACTGCAAAACCCCGTGACTGCATGAACACAGTGCTGGGGGTTTCCAGGGCTTTGGAACAGGTTCGCACAAGTTCTGAAGCTTAGGCTGCATGAGCTCAACTCAGTTTGCCTTTGGGGGACTCCAGTTTGGGGAGCCGACCACGTGCAGTCAAACCAAAAGTATAGGAGACAGTTCGGGATGCTTGCTGCGCTGTTGCCTGGAGTAGCAGGGTCCTGTAAATAACCCGGATGCTCAAAGCGGGGTCGGGGGATTGCTGAGTGTCATGCTGGGTGTCATGCGGGGTCTTTGGTCCCACTCCCCGCATAAGAACACCAGATATGGTGAGGCCAAAAAGGAACACCCACGGAGCCATAGATAGGGGAGTCAGACCACTATATTCTCGCTGGCAGCTGGGTTGGAGACACAGGAAGCAAGAGTCACACGATCCGCAACCTGCCATCTATTTCTCTGCCCTCCAACCTCACTTGCTAACTGCAATCCACACTACCTAGCTTAGCCATGGCAGTTACACCGGTGGCCAAAGGCTAACCGGTAACAGCTGATGGCCAACCAATCACAGCTGATGACCGTCTACTACCCGAGCCAGCACCTTTCCATGTGAGGCCGAGAGCCTGGAAACTGCTCTCTGGGACTCTGTCCCCACACTGAATAACCGTGCCTCGTGCACGAGAGCTCCCGCAGGGACTTGTGACAATGCCTGCAGACATTTGGGCTGTCTTGCCTGAGGATGTACTGGCATCTAGGGTGTGGAGGCCAGGGCTGCTGCAGACCTCCCCACCATGCCCAGGTCTGCCCCACCACGGAGCATGACCCCACCCCATGTCCGCAGGGCTGAGGTTGAGACGCTCCACGCTACAGTCTTACTGGCTGCTGGAAAGAGTGAGTGACTCTGATAGAACATGTAGGGACCCAGCAGATGTTTGAAATGGAGCATTCGGTGACCAGGGTATGTAGCACATGTCTGTTTCTGTAGCAGACAAACCAGCGGCCCCGGGTGCTGGCGGCACTCAGGTGGGCCTGGCGGGTATTGGCATTAGGGACTCGCCCAGAGAGGGGGATGGAGGGGCAGGCAGGATGTATCATCTTTTCTCCTTTTTTCACTTTAAAAATATTTCTTTTCTTGCAACGCATACCCATTATTTGGCTTCTTATGGGGCCAGAGGCTGACATCTCCCTGGGAGCAAAGCTGGAGCTGAGCTTCTGCTTTCAAGGCCTGTGGCTGCCTCCAGACATCCAAGGAGACAGATTTAGTGCATTTCCAAAGGCATTTCCAGCCCTTTAATTTTGAGATGCCGTCCTCGGCCCACCTGGGCCCCTGCCGGGCGTGAGCCTCCGGCTCCCCACGTCCGTCTGGACTCACAATCCCAGCTTCTTGGATGAATCACGAATCTAGGACAAGCAGCTGGAAGCAAGACAGGCAAGCTGCTCTGTCATCAACATCAGGGAAGAAAGAGCCAGAAAGTCCGAGGGAGGAAGCCAGGTGAGCGGCCGCCACAGGATGCAGCATGGCTGGTGCCCAGCTCCCAGCAGGGACCCTCGGGCAGGAGAACCCAGGAAACCCGGGAGCAGCAGCACGGGCCATGCTACCCGGATGCCTCAGTCAGGCTGAGAAACACGCTGAGCCCCAGTTCCCATAAATCCAGCCTTTATGTGGCAATGAATAGGGCTGAACAATGGATCTGTTTCAGGCTGTGGACAAATGGGCTCAGCCTGAGTCTCCCTGTTGCAATGAAGACCCTCAACATGGCGGGTCCCGGGATCCCAGCGGCCTGTAAGCATCACGAAGACAGACTCCTGCTTGGGTTGGGGGGGAGAGTCCCCACACCCTGGGGTCTGTGGCTTGCCCGGCCCCCTCCCTGACCACAGGAGGAAGTGCCATTGGCTGCCCCAGCTGCCTGTCAGCCTGGCTGGTGGTCACCGCCCCATCGCCACATTGCAGTGGGCAGGGAAGAGGCCCTGGGCATTGGGTGGTATCTTCCAACTGCCTCTAGCACGGGAGCCGCCTCCACTGCCCCTCCCACACAGTGGTCAGCGTCTGCTCACACTCTCCACTGCTGCTGAAGTGAGACCACCTTGCAGACATTTCAGAAGCTATGTCCTATTGGACAAACAAACTTGAGTAACTCTCTGGTAGCCTCTATCCTCCTCCTGCTGCAGTCCGTGTCAGAGAACCCTTTGGTTGTCTTCCAAAAGCCATGAATTGGAAAGGCCTCTGGGCTTCTTGTGGACGGACACCTGGCTGGGTCCACAGCAGCACCTAGGAACACGGCCTCCCTGGCCGGGCTGGGAAAGGCTGGGCTGGGCAGTTCTGGCTGGGCAGTCCACTGCACACGCCAGCTTCTTGCTACCAGGGACCCTCAGAAGCCCGGGTTCATGCTGCAAATGCAGACACTCGGGTCGGCCAGGCCTTCCTGGAAACTCTGCAAAGGTGACAGGTATGCACATGGGTCACCGTGTGTGATGGCCCAGGGAGTGGGGATGACCCTATACACAGGGCATCCCCAACCCCACTGTTTGCTGTCGGCTCCATCAGGTCCCGAACTGGGACAGCCTCGGTTTTCTCCCCCATTAAATGGGGACAATAGAAACAGCTCTGGCTGAACCGAGAGCCGAGGATTTTGGTAGATGGTCCTGGAGGGCCTGGCCCAGAGTGACTGACATCTGTGCCAGCTGTGCCAACCTAGGCCCTTCACAGGTGAAGCGGGTTCCATCCCCGGGAGGGGATGACCTGAGTTAGTGTCTCCACGTTTTATCACAACGAGGTGATCGAGTGCCCTTGAGGCTCACTGTGCCTTCTGGTGGACCCGGGTTTGGCTCCAGGCCCCCCTTGGAGCTCCGGCCCCTGTGTCCTCAGGGCTGAGCACTACAGGCCCCACTCAGCTCCGAGCCCACCTCGCTCCTCCCCCAGCCCGCCCAGCCTCAGCCCTGGATGAGCTTCCCTCAGCCTGATGTGCTGGGCAGCACCCTCACCTGCAGCCTCTACCCCGACACTCCCTGGGATCCCAGCCCCGGGCAACTGCAGGAAGCCACTGGGTACCCTGCATCTGCAGTGGGGGCAGTTGTCCCCCAAGGGGCAACCCCTGACCAACGGACACAACAGACAGCAGATAAACTCTGCTTCTTCTGGTCTGAGACCTCAGAAGACCCTGGGTGGGCACCAGCCAGGTGCAGCAGTGCCAGGGGGACAAGATGCCCTGCTCCGGCCTCCCCACCTCTGTGTCCCTGCTCCCTGGGATGACTTCCCGTACCCAGCGTGCACACACAGAGACGACACTCATGAAGTGTTGGGTGTGACCCTGGAAGCTCCACACCCAGGAGGTGGATGAATGGAGAACCCCCAGTTCTTCATCTCCTGTTGCTGTCACGGGTGGGGACCCAGGGCCTCTCCCTCTGGGTCCCTTCCCTCCCACCCAGCCAGGGCCACATCTGCAGCCTTGGATGAGATCCCTGCACCACACGGTTGAGGCCCTGGGCCCCCGTCTCAGGGAGCATTTCCAGAAAGAAGGCCCTCGTGCTCAGGAGCCTTGGGGTGGGTGGGGGGAGCAGGAGGGGGTGGCACAGCCGGTCCAGCATGGGCGTGTCGAGGGCTCCAGGCACCTACAGCTCACATCTAACACCGATGCTTCTCCCGCCCTGAGTCATGGGCCTTTGGGACACTGTATCCCCCCGGCCCCCATCCCCACCCCTGGCCCTGAGGTCCCCAGGCCTCAAGCCTGAGAGAAGGGGCTCTTCCAGCAGTGGTCCACCCATCTCTTCGCTTCCATCAGGCCTCTCTGTGATGAGCCCAGATGGGCCAGCTCCAGACAGCTGTGCAGACTCGGGGTATGCTGGGCCAGGAGCCCTGCTGACCGGGAGCATTCAGGCTGCAGCCCACCTGCTGGTCCTGTGTAACACCCATGACCCTACAGCTGCAGGAGGAAGCATCTTGGAAAAGACCTCCCTGTGCCTGCTCCCCTGCCCGGTGGAACCCGCTTCTCACAGCCATCCTGTGCCCCAAGCCTTGGCTCCCAGCTGGAGCCTGGGCGTGCAGCCATGGGCCGGGCAGGGCCAGCAAATTAAAATGCGGGTCGCCCAGTTAATTAGAATTTCAAATACTCAAGGAGTACGGTTTTAGTCCTGTGTTTTATCTATCCACCCTCGTCTCCGGAGGGCTCCCCACCACAAGGCCTCATTCCACCCCAGGCCAGGAGAAGCCTTCTCACCGCCTGACCTGGAACCGGGTCAGCAATCTCACCAGTTAAAGGAAGGAATGCTGTTTAAGAAGAATCAGGTGGGCCTCAGACATTTCAGCTTTCAAACAAACCTACACTGCACCTTCGCTGGCGGGCCTTGTCTATTCTGGCAGTTCCGCCTCCCCCACCCCCCAGTTCGCCGATTCCAGTGAGAACGGCGCCCCCTGCAGCCCACCTCTGGGATGGCCCGCCCCCACTGCGGGGCTGCGTTTCCAACGGCAGGATCAGAAGGATCTGACATCCAGATTCTCAGGACTTTGGTCCCAGTCTTCCAGAGCTGTCACGCCCATCTAACGTGACAATGGTTTCCAGCAATGCCCCCCTTTCCGAGGCATCTTAGCGCTCATCCACAAAACTGTTCATGTTCGTTAGGTTTTGTGACATTTAATTAAATCCTTTTCTTACAGCGGCGTTGGGAACAAAACAGGCGACTGTGAGCGGTGTCCCCTCCGCGGCAGGCAGCTGGAGGCAGGCGCTTCTCCAGGGCCCTGGGTCAGTCCCAGGTGTTGCAGAGGCCAGCAGAGCCAGGCGCTGGCCCGGACACCCAGGGACACTGCGTGAGCATCCTGAGGACTCGGCTGTCACACTGACTGGGTGACGCTGGGCACAGCCCATGACCTGACCAGGGGCTCAGTCTGTCAGCGCTCTCACCCAGCCCCACCCACCTGCTGCCGGGAGCTGCTTCAGACCTGGGACCCTCACAGGCTCTGCAGGAGCCCAGGGCTCAGGAAGGAAGCAGAAGGGCAGTGTCACCTGCTAGGACTGAGGACGAGATGGAGCTGGGAGATGGCGAAGTCTCCGAAAGAGGCAACGTTGCGGGGCTCAGTGAGAGGCAGCGAGCGAGGCCCCCAGCGCTGAAGCAGTGGGCGCATTCCGGGCCGGCCAGCCACAGACAGGGGTCAGGGAGGAGGGGCGTCCAGGAGGGGAGCCTGTGTCCCGGAGGACCTGGACTTTAGGACTTAGTGATGAACAAGGGTCTGGCCTGCTTTGGGACAGCTGGAAGGACTGCGACAGGGAGATCCGAGACCGGAGGCACTCACCCTCAGGGTTGTAGTTGCTCAGTGACCTCAACAGGCCGCGCTTGCTGTTCCCGAGCCGGGCAGCAGAGGGCGCCCAGAGACCTCCTAATGGGAGCGTGGTAGTGCGGGGTGGGCAGGTCATGCTCCAGGCCTCACCTAGTCCAGGTGAAGCGGTAGAGGTGGGGAGGGTCCCCAGGCCAGCTGCCCTGGCTCGTTCCCTTCCCACAGTGCTGGCAGAGCCCCGAAGCTCTCCCCTCTCCCTGCCCAGTTAACATAGGAGGGAAGCAGACAGGGAGCCTCTGTCCACTTGTCCACTAAGACCTGTTTTGTGCAACCAGAGTTTCTTCTCACCCCACGCAGGCGGGACCTTCAGAGGCCTCCAATGCGTCCACAGGGAGGGTCCTGTGCAGGGCAGGGGCTGGGGGAGCAAGGCAGCAGACCCACCGCCTGTGCAGAGGTAGTCAACCAGGCTTCAGAGCAGACTCACCTGGGAGAGTCCCACCTGGGCCCCATTCTGGGCCCATTCCATTAGAATCCCACCTGCGGAGGCTGGCTGGAAATCCCCCTATTTAAGACCTCTGCAAGTGGTCCCAATGTGCAGCCAGGGTTAAGGACCTCTGCTTTAGATAGTGGCTCTCAAAGTCTCGTCTTGGACCTGCTCAGCAGCTCTGGTAACATGACAGAAATGCAGAGTCCCAGGCCCACCCCTGAGCTCTGAGGAGTGAGGCCCAGGACTCTGCAGTCTAACATGTCCCCTAGGTGATTCTGACACCTGCCTGTGCCTCGATACCCTAAGTGTGCTCTGGGGGCCAGCAGCCCAGGCATCTATCTCCTGGGAGCTTGTTAGGAAGCTCTCTCCCCAACCTGCTGAATCCGAGCCTGCATTTCAACAGGCTCTAGGGACCCCACTGAACAAGAACAATACACGGCTGTGTCTGTGGAGACAGCAGGGGCATTCCAGGAGGGCTGTTGGGTGGGGGGGGGTGAAGGGGTCGTCCTCTAGGGGACAGAGGAGCGGACCTCCAGGTGGGGCTCTCCAGGTGGGGCCAGGGAAAGTCTGAACACAGGCCAGCAAGGGAGGGTGGCTTGAAGGACTCAGGAAAGAAGAAAGTAGTGGGGTGGACATGGGGGTGGCAGCGTGGCCATGGAAGACCTAGGAGGTCAACCCAGAACGGCAAAGCAGAATGCTAAGTAACAGGGAGCTATTGGTGGTGACTTTTTAAAAGTTTTTTCCATACATAAAACTAATAAATTAAGGAAAGTATATATACCCAGAGAGAAGAAAAAAAACTTTATATGTCCATAGCTCTAGTACCCAACACCATCGTTGCTCATTACTCATTTTTCCAGCTAGAGTTCTTTACTGGGGAATAGTTATAAAGATACAGTACGTGTAACTTTATTTCCCCCCTAACATCATAGGGACGCTTGCATATCATCTTCAGACATGGGGTTGTAAGGACGGACAATGAGCCATTACTGTCTGGTGTGGCGATGGGCGGTGGCAGGACCCAGCCGGCCTCCTCTCCTCCACGGCCTGCTCAGCTCTCCTACTGAACTCTGGGGGTCCCAGGTCCCCACCACGCTGGGCTGTGCCTCCATAGCCAGCCAGCCATGCGGGGCCCTTCCCACTCGCCCTTCCAGCCCCCTCCCCACTGCACAGGTGTTTCTACAACAAACCCGTGTCCCAAAGCCAGCCTCGTGGCCCCATCAGGTGGAGACCTGGAGCCAGGAGAGGGCGAAGGGGATTAGCGTGTTCAGGACAGAAGCAGGAGTTGTCTCTCTGGCTTGACATTAATGGTGCCATTTGCAGTGGTCAAGGGGTGCCACAGTCCATGGCACAAAGTGCAAATTAGGGTCACGGAGCCAAGAACCAACAGAAGGGGAGGCTTGGGTGACCAGGCAGCTGATGCCTTGGCCGCTTAGTGGAAACAGGGAGTAAGAACCATGGGGTTGACTGGCAGCTTCTAGATGTGCTGGGAATTTGGGAAAAGAAAGCGATGAGCTCAGAGCTTAAAAGTCCCAGCCCGGGGCAGATAAGGAACCAGAAACTTCTATGCTGTGCAGGAAAGGGTCAACAAGCAGGCCGCCTGCCAGGTCGCCTTTGCCTGGCATCGGGGAACTCGGACTTCAGAGGGTCCCCAGTTTGTCATGGATAAGAGGGCCCTGCTGCACCTAAACGTTTGTGCAAAGTGGGTTCACGCCCAGCACCGCTCCCCCCACCCCCGGGAGCCTGGAATCTGCCCCAGGCAGAGGGTACCCTGACCAGCCCCATAACCCTGGGTGCTGTGTCTCTAACGGGCTTTCCCGGGCCTCAGGTGTGTCATCACAACTGGTGGCGGGGAATTAGCTCCACGGGGAAAGGGCTCTGGGAGCTCACGCCCGGTCCCGACTTCTCCCCGTGAGCCTCTTCCCTTCCGTGTGCTTTGCACCATCTGTCATGAATCCCAGCTGTACGTCGTGGGAGTCCTGGCGAGCCTGGGGTGGTCTTGGGGACCCCGACACAACGGCCTTCATAGAATTCATTATTTCTTATAGGCATGGGATCCAGATTTCTGAAAATAAAGCCCAAAGCCTAATCTGGCAGGTGGCCACTGAACTGACGACTTCAGCTGAACTGAAGCTGGGGATCTGAACCCCTAAATTCCGCTGAGACTCCTTTGCCAGGAGAAGCCGTCCTTCCTCCCAGTCTGGGGGGGTTTGTCACCCTTGCCTGAAGACACTGTCTGGTGTCCCCAGTAGTACCCGTCTGGTGAGGGGCTGCTGGCTCCCTCAGGACCAAGCACATCATGCCTCGGCTTCCACACCTATGACCAGACCCTGAAGTTTAGGTGTGACCCCAGGACGTACCACATATGCCCATTTATGTCAGCAGAAGCCCAGGGAACAGATACGGGGTGGGCTGGGGTAGAGGTGCTGTAATTCTGGGTTGGCCCGAGGAGTGGGGCTGGGCCCACTTGGCAGAGATCCTGGGTTCACGGGGTGACAAGCACTGGCTTTCCCTGTTTGCGTGAAGGTTGCTGACGCAGAAGGAAGCTGAGGGCCAGAACTTGTCCCTAGAAAGACCCAGAGGCTTGGGGAGCCCAGGGTGTGTGCTGGATGAATCTGTCACCTGAGACCCGCTCTCCACCCCTCAACGTGTCCCCCAGGCGACATGCCGTGTACCTCAGCTGTGGGGAACATGTGGGTGAGGAGGTCCCCTCAGCCTTGGAGCCCCCTGTGGTGACCGCACTAAGCCTGGGGACTGCTGCCCTGGACATGGCCCTGGTTCCCGAGCATGGGACCTCTTGGGGCAGGGCCATGGGGCGTGGCTACTGTCAGGGCTGTAATCAGAGTGGCCTGATGTGCAGAGACCCTTGGTGTTGCAGATGGTGTCCTGGGGACCTGGAAGAGCTGCCTTGCCTGCGACAGAGACTCATGACTGTGCTGTAAGCAGGAAGGCTCTGGTCTGAGATGCAGTCGGGCTGAGCCCTCCCCCTTCCTGCCTGCGACTGCTCAGCGGGGTCCTGTTGGCCAGGGCACATTCTGGGGCTGCCAGGGGCTCCCCGGGTCCCGTCCTGCCTGCCTGGCCGGGCAGCTCTGTGATTGCCCAGATCTCAGCCTCAGTATCAGACTTAGACCATTTTTCTCTCCCGGGGGAGAGGAAATGGGTTTATTTCAAGTCCCAGTGTTGAATTCAGTCCTACAAATCTTAGAAGTCGCCTGAGAAAGATGTTTTTCTCCAATTTGATCTTTGGATCAGATTCCCAAACGTGGACTCGTGCAGTTCCGCTGCCAGCAGCGTCACACAAGCCCCGGGTCCTCTGGCGGGGGATGAAATATTCAGTTTGACGGTTCACGTAGGTGACGTCCGTCCTTGTCCTGGTGTTTATAAAGCGGAGCCTGTGTGCTGGCAGCAGGCGACCATCAGCCGCGAGACTGAGGCTGAGCGACAGGAGCAGAGCGAGGTGGCCAGGTAACCTCGGGGAGGGCAGCAGATGGAGGTGCGGTTTCTTAAATTGTTGAAATTAAACAGAGCCAGAGCAACGCAGGGTTTAGCCTCAGAATAATACTTTGAAGGCACTGAAATTGAAACTGTGGTGAAAATACTAAGAAGTTGTCTTTTCACCAGAGCTGTTTTCCCGGGAGTTGTCCACTTTGGGGGTGGCGGGAAGAAGCTGGGGCACTGACGGGTGGGTGGTCTCACCCTCTGGATTACTCCTGCTGCAGTCAGCCCGTCAGTGGGGATGCGTCTGAGGAAGATGAAAACCTTCCTGCTGCATGGAGTGACCCTCTGCCTCCTGCTGGTGCCTTTGGCAGGTGAGAGGCTCCCCGTCCTCCTGCGTGCTCCCCTCTGCTCGTAGTCCCCCTGCCACCAGGGCAGCTGATGTGTGGTGGGACCGCCCCCGGGGGTTCTCCTGGGTGACTGCTCTCCTCTTGCTTTGCAGGGGCCAAGCCTGTGCAGGAGGAGGGAGGTATTGTATCTTCCTCCCATTTCTTCTCTTGTCTGGTGGGGGTGGGGGACGGAGAGGGACTGGGTGGGAGCTGCTTCTTATTCCGAGCAGCTGAAGGGGACCCAGGGTCCACTCCAGGCCCAGCTGTGCGGGCAGAGGGACTGGCGTCTCTTTCCCAGGCCCTGCCCTCCAGGCCCCGGGGGACACATCAGATAGGGGGCACTTGGGGCTCTGCATGGTGTTGGGACCCTCCGAGCCCCTGAGGACACTGACATTCCTACCCTCGGACCCAGAGTTCTAGCTTGGTGCAGTAACACACAGGCTCCAGGGCTGGGGACTGTGGTCTCCTTTGAAATCCCACTAGGACAGCCCCACGTCCCCCCCACAGCACTCCCTCCCTGCTCAGCATCTCCAGGGCAAAGGCCAGACTTTCCCCACCTTCTCCTCCTCCTCCTCTGTCCCCCACACCAGGAGTCCGAGGGGCAGGGCCTGGGTCATCCCCCATAGCTGCTCCAATAACCAGGCTCCAGGGTGCTTCCGGGAGGACCTGGGGTGGCCTAGCTGCACTCCCAGCCAAGGCTCTGCTGAGCACCTCCACCTGCCTGAGGCCTCCGTGGGGCAGCCAGGGGGCAGGAGGAGTGGCAGAGCCCTGAGGCCGGCTGCCGTGTCTTTCAGACCCCTACGCCGAGCTGCCGGCCATGCCCTACTGGCCTTTCTCCACGTCTGACTTCTGGAACTACGTGTACTTCTTCCAGACGCTGGGGGCCTACCCCCAGATCGAGGACATGGCCCGCACCTTCTTTGCTCACTTCCCCCTGGGGAACACCCTGGGCTTCCATGTCCCCTATCAGGAGGACTGACAGGTCCCCAGCCTGGCGCCCTGGGGCAGACAGGGACCCCGGGGGGATTTGGGTCTGGCCTCAGCTCAATAAACTCCTGCCTTAAAATGCACAACACACGTTTGTGCTTTTCTTTCAAGAGACAGCTCCACTCAGGACCCACTTCCCTTCTCCTTCGGCCCAGGAAGCTGCTCCTTTGACCATTAGCGAGCACTTCTTTGATAAGCATGTGCACAGCTTCTGTCCACAGAAGACACAGCAGCTCTGGCTCAGGACTGGCTGCTTTGTGTCCCCCGTCATCTCATCCTCACCCTGACCCTAGGAGTGGTGCTGCAGATCCTCCCAAGTGTGGGTGGGGGAACTGAGGCAGAGACACCCGGTAACTGGCTGAGCTGTTGATGGACCCAGGCCCATCCAGGCAGCTTCACCCCGGAGCCCCTGCCCTTAGCCACTAAGCTGGACAGCAGCCAGACCCGCAGCGGCCACTCCTGGGCAGGCCCTGCCTGGACAGCCCCCCTCACACTCTGCTGAGGGCGGTTTACACCAGGCAACAGGGGCTCCATCTGTGTGGAAGGGTCAGGGCCCTGGGAGCACTAGGTCCACCCACCCTGTGCTCTCTGGAGGGAGAGGACAGGCAGCATGGACGGCGTCTCAGGGACCAGACTCTCCTACGGGGACACCTGCAGTGCAGATGGTGAGCCCTCGCAGGCAGGTGTGCAAGCTGGAGACCCTGCAGGTCACACCCTGTCAGATGGAAGAAACTAATGGGCTGCAACCAGATTTTCTATTACAATAAAATAATAGAAAGTACGATGTATTTCACTATAGATACCGGTATGTGTGCTAATGTCTAGCTACAGAAACTGTCACACATAACAAGAAATACGTAGGGCTTTGTGAAACTTGTGTGTTACCCGTTCTATCTGGGAGGAAATAGGAGAAGGTGCTGGATTTGGTCCTGCAAATCCGTCCGGGAGGCTTGGTAGGCAGTCCTTTGTGATGAGGGAGGCAATTTCTGCTGCTCAGAGCAAGACTCAAGTTATCTCAAGCAGTAGGGCATGTAACTGTGAGAATTCTCAGAGCAACAGTGTCTTGGGGGGTATTTCCTGGGACCCAGGCACAGAGCCCAGCAGGGGTGTGAGGGCCCTGGAAAGGGGGAGGTTGCCGCAGTGCCCAGAGCAGCAGGGCTCGCCCCTCCTGTGGTCACCCCCCTCACCCCAGCCCGCCACAGGCTTGCTGCCCTCTCACCTCCACCTCCTGTCACCACCTGGTGGGTTCTCTCCCTGTGCCCCTGGTTAAATTCTCAAGAAGAAGACTAACCAATTGTTTTGGGGAAGCCCATACATTCTGTGTCTCTTTCCCTCCCTTGAACTGGTTTGAATTTGGTTCCTGTGAATTAGCTGCATTTTTTGAGAGAAAAAAAATTCCTGATGCATGTAACAGCTAGACATGAGGTTTGGTCATAAGTTCCCACTGGGGACAACTGGGTCTCGATCCATCACACCAGAGAAAAGATGCTCTTGGCAGCTGGATTTCCCCGGTAGTGACGTGTGTGTGTGTGTGTGTGTGTGTGTGTGTGTGTGTGTGTGTACATTTACGTTCTACCCAGATGTTCATGGCCCCAGTTAGGGCAAGCATTAAAGAATGGTGGCCCCCTCTGTCTCTCTGTAGGCTGCTCGGAAAGACCCTAATCCTGGGTGCCTTCCTGGGCAGACCCCATGGTGCTCTGGCCAGAACTATGTCCCATCTCAGGGGTCAGCAGCACCCCATAGCTGCCCCGGGACACACAGCTGGGCTGCATTTATGTGTCTTTAAAGGCCCAGCTGCCCCTCCCTCTTTTCTCAGAGGACGAAGCCTCCACCCCCACGTCCCCCTCAGACCCCACGCCCACTAGGTAACAGGCTGCCTACCTTGCAGCTCCCTGGGGCACCTCACTCCAGTGTTTAGGACTCAGATTTGGCAGGAACCCCTCCCTGTTCATCGCAGCACACAGCAGGTTCAGTTCTCTTCTATGCACCCCCTCTTGTGGTCAGACCTTGTGGGGGACCTCTCCACTTCCTGCCCATGTTCTCAGCCCCCTTTACCCCTCAACACTCCACTGTTGAACATCTCGCCACCAACAAGTGCAAGCATGGCCACCATCGTCCCATCCCTGCCACGGTCACTGCTGGCCCGATGGCCAGGGGATTACAGTCTGTTGATGGATAGATACCCCAGTTGTTTCCACGTTTAAGCTGCTGTGAATTATACTGTGAACACGGGTACGAAAATTCTCTCTTTAAGACCCTGCTTTCAATTTGGGGTATAAATCCAGAAGTGGGATTGCTGGAGCACATGGTAGTTCTATGTTTAATTCCTGAGGAACTGCCACAGTGTGTTCCACAGCGGATGCACCATGTTTGGGTCCCACAACAGTGCACAGGGGTTCCAATTTCCCCACATCCTCCCCAATACTTGTGATTTTCTGGAGGCTTTTATCCTGATGGGTGTGAGGTGGCATCTCATTGGGTTTTGATTTGCAGTTTCCTGGTCAGTGACGTTGAGCAGCTTTTCATGGGCTTGTTTACCATTCGTGTGTCTTTGGAGAAATGTCCTAATTCAAGTCTTTGCTCCTTTTTGCATCTGGCTCTTATCGTTGTTGTTGTTGGATTTTAGTTCTCTATACATTCTGGGCATTGACCCCTTCTCAGATTTATGATTCGCAAATATTTCCTCCTCTCCTGTGGATTGCCTCTTCACTCTGCTGACCATTCACACTCTTTAATGAGAATTTCTTGGGCACCTTTCTGTGCCAGGCCCTTTGGGCGGAATTGTCTGTGGCTATGGGCCACCAATAAGTCGCCGAGCAGTTCCCCTTGTGCCTGACAAGCAGGCGGGAAACCCCGTGCACCTCAGCTGGGACCAGAGCCAGTCCTGTGGGTCCAAACCAAAGGCCAGAGGAAAGCATAGAGTCGGCGGTCCTCCTGGGTCTAGACCTGCCAGAGAAAGGTGGGGGAGGGGGGGAAAAAACCATAGAGTCGGCGACGCTCCGGCGTATAGACCTGCCGCGGCTGAGCGCACAGCGGAAGCGGCGGCCGCTGGGCCGGAAGTCAGCCAGGGACGCCTGCAGCGCCGCGGGCAGGAGATGAAGCCGGCGGTGGACGAGATGTTCCCCGAGGGCGCCGGGCCCTACGTGGACCTGGACGAGGTGAGGCGGGAGGCTGCGGGCCGGCGGGGGCCGGGCTGTCGGGGAGGGCAGGCTGCGGCCCGCGTCCTCTTCCCGACGGTTCTCAGCCCAAACCTACGCCGAATCCGGGTCCCGAGAACCCGGTGAGAGGGCGGGACCGTGAGGCGCGGGGTCGGCGTCGCCGGGAGTCGCCGCGCGCTCCGAGGCCGCTGGGGCGCCTGCGTGACGGAGGCCGCGGGCGCGCGTGGGGCGGGAGGGGAGGTTTGCGCTCGTGGCGGGTGGGGGGGGGGGGGCGAGCTCTGCGTGCGCGGGTCGGGGGGCGCGTCCCGTCCCGGGGGGCGTCGTGCCGCGTCGTCTGCACGGGCCCGGGGCGGGGGGCGGGGGCGGAGCCTGGGGCGGGGGCGGGGCCAGGGGCGGGGCATGTACGTGGCTGCACATTCGTGTGACGTCGGGCTCAGTGGCCGCCTTCTCTCCCGCGGTTACAAAGGTGTGAAGTGGCCTCGCGTTTTCCTCCCCGTCGTGGTCACAGCGAGGTTTTGTCTGCGCTGGGACTGCAGGGCCGGCACAGCACCAGTGTCAGGCCCACTCCCGATGTCACGGCCTCGTTTTCTCTTTCTCAAAGCCGGGCGGGCACAGACCCAGGCCCTGAGCGCCTGCAGGTCACGCTGTGACGGGGAGGCTGACCGCAGATGCCAAGGGTCGTAGGAGGTTGGAGGCGCCCAGCAAAAGCCTCGGAGGGCTGCTGAGCGGGGCAGATGTGCAAGGTCGTGCTGCTGTTCCCCTAGCAAAAGAGGGTGGAGCAGGAAGGCCTGGCAGGCAGCCCAAAGGGGTCTAAGGGGCAGGAGTGTCATGTCGTTTAACACGGGGGTCCTTCAGGTGCCTGGGGGACAGGAGAGGGAGGAGCCAGAGAGGGTGGCGGGCCCGTCATGAAGTGGCCGGTAGCCCTGCTGGGATGGGTGGTCTGCACCCCGCTCAGCACTTCCACCAGCGCTGGCTGCTGGGCTTGTTGAAGTCGCTATGTGGGCGGCCACTGGAGGGAGTTACAGGGGGGACTGAGAGCTCCAGGACCAGGAGAGACGGGAGGATCTGAATGAAGACAACACCTGCAGATGGACGCAGGGACACACTGCACACAGTGTACCAGCGGCCGAGTCTGCATGGCTCACTGGTGGTGCAGAAAGCCCACGGAGGCTGAGAAGAGACGCGGCAGCTGGAGAATCCTGGGGTAACTGAGAGCAGCTATTCAGGGGACATGGGGCACACTCACCTACTTGAGAGCCTGGAAAAGGTGCAACAGCCAGCCTTGGGGATGTCGGCAGGCAGGGCTGCAGCAGGGCCTGGGGGCAGCAGGACAGGGTGCCGGGCCGTCTGCTCCGACCTCAGACCTCACCGTGTCACTCTAAGACTCCCTCCAGGGCCTGAGCTCACCAGAGTGCCCAGCTTTGGTCGTAGTGTGGTTTTACTGTTGTGGCACTGGGAGGTCCTGTGATGGCACCCACTCATGAACCATTCAGCAGGTCAGTTCCCAAGGGAAATGGTTTAGTTTTTGGAAGGAGCAGGGAGCCGTCCAGAGCAGAGGGGTCAGCAGGCTCAGTTTTGCGCATTTGCGGCCTCTGTGGCAACGTCCCACAGGGAACTGGGACCTCCACTGGAGGTTTATGGAGAAGTGGTGTTCAGGGCATGGCAGGGCTCCATCTAAAGGGCAAAGAGGAATCTAGGCATGTAAGGCCCGAGGAGACCTGCAGTGATTCCCGGGAACGCCGCCTTCCCACCCCTCCCACGTTTCGCCTGGAGCTAAGTTTTGACTCTGTCCTGGGCACTTCTCTGCCCCTTGCCTTCCTCCTGCATGGTGGTGTGGAGCCTGTAAGGCACTTACCACCCATTCGCGCGGAAAACGCTGCTGACAGCCTCACCTTTCCCTTCCGCAGGCAGGAGGCAGCACCGGCCTCCTGATGGACTTGGCAGCCAACGAGAAGGCAGTGCACGCAGACTTTTTCAACGGTAAGGGTGCGGGGGGCGGGGTGTGTGTGCCAGTTTTCATCTGAGCATCTCTTCTGCAGGCTGTGCCGTGAGCAACCTTGTGACACGGATGACTTGGATCGTAGAACAGTAAAGCCCAGATCCGGTGCTGTTCTCGGAACACAGTACAGTTTATATAAAATGACAGCAGGGGCTGTTAGCACTGGCAGCCAGCCCTGTTTTTCAGGAGATAAAAATAGCATAAAATTGCTCCCAGTCTTACATTCTGGGCACTGAGTGTGAGCCGTAGACACGCTTTTGGATGCCTGAAGCCGTGGTCATGTCTGGGCCGTGGCCCACGATGCTAGACATGGGCATGGGGACCCCGTCTGGCGTCGCATGCCCGTTCGCTCCTGACGGCTGGTTTCTCTCCTTTCCCTGCTGTCCACTGGGTTCCTGTCCCCACGCTGCCTTTGCAGCTTTACCCCCTCCTTCCTCTGAAACCAGGGCCATTCGTGTTTCAGACCTTCAGTTACCCAAAATGTGTGTGGAGTTTTACCAAGTAAGCAGCAGGTGACTTTACATGAAATCCTCGTGTGTCAGAGGACGTGTTTTTCTTGGTCTCTTCGAGTTTCTGAAGACCATGTTCCTACAGATTCTATTAATCCTTCCTGAGGGTTTGAGTCGTCAGAGCAGCACAGGGTCGTTTTCTGAGGCGCACTGACTGCTGTTTCTCCCTTTGTTGCCCTTTAACCCGAGGGGCCTGCTACTGCGAAGAACTTTGTCACTACAGTTAGTGCCAGCTAGGGTGTTACGTTGCCATGTTCGTTTTCAGAGTACCAAAGAGCCTTGGCTGCCTGAGTCCCGGTTATTTTATCGGGCTCCTTTCAGCTGGGTGTTGCCTAAGAGGAGAAGCCAGGCTGCGTGGTTAAGTGCAGTCTGCCTGGGGAGCCCGGCCACCCCCTGAAGCGCCATCCTGTCTGCCACCAGCTCCTCTCAGAACTGGGGCAGTGACGTGAGCAGAGCCTTGAGAACTGAGTAGCATTTCTCTAAATTCTGTAAGCCAGAGGGTGTGTGGGGGAAATTGTGCAAAGGCACCGTCCTCTGCTGAGCTGCCTGTGTGGAAGCGCAGCTCCCTACCCCTAGGCAGGGTGCTGAGACCCCTGATCCCGCACCACCCACGCACACATGGCGATGATTTCCTTCAAAACCCGACTCATCCTGTGCCAGCCATGGATTTAGAGACGATTGGTGTGTCCTCGTGTTCAAGTTCACGTGATTTCCAAAAACAGCCCTTTAGTTCTGACGAGAAAGCCTCTGTGATGGGCTCGGCTGACCTGCCAAGTGTGCGTTTGGCAGCACGAGCCAGTTGGGGCCCTTTCTCCCCGAGTCGGGCTGGAAAGGGAGGAGCACAGGAGGGCTCTGTGTCCACGTGGGGCGCCCGCCGGCAGCTCAGGAGGCGCACGCTGCCCATCAGGGTGTGACCGCTGCCCATCAGGGTGTGACCGGCCCGCGTTCAGGAAGCCGTTTACTGAGAGAAAGCCGCGTGGACCTTAGATGGGGCTTCTGAGTCTTACTCAGGGAACAGAGTTCCGCTGGCCTGGACCCTGGGCAGTGGGGCTCTCACCGTGACTGGCCCCTGCCCCCTTCACTCGCTGTGCTTTACAAAGTAGTGGGGCATTAGACGGCACAGGCAGGGACCGTGTGTGACAGGAGCTCTGACAAAGGTGGATGCCTTGTTTCTAGGAGCTCACACCTCAGCAGGGGTGTGAAGGGCCTGCGGGGTTAGCTACAGCTGGGGGTGGGGAGGTGAGTGCTCAGAGCTGCAGGACGGCCAGCAGGTCAGGCGGTGAGGCCGTGAGACTGGCGCATTGGTGGGACTGACTGTGCCCGCGTGGCTGGGGACACTGGGACACCCACTGCCTTCCTCGTGAACTAGCAGTGACGCGAGTGGGGCTGCCTCACGTTCCCGCCCCTTCCTAGTTGTCATACTGCACATTTCAGTGCAGTTGGATGAATGGGTGGGCTTTCCAGCTTCTCTTTTCCCGTCGTGTAAGTAATGCGTGTCTGGGCGGGAAGTCAGGAAACGAGGAGGTGAGTGGAAGGACACAATGACCATGACTTTGCCCACCCAGCGAGTGCTGCGCTGTCAGCTCCTGGCATTTCTTCCAGTAGGAGCAGGGCTTACACTGTGTTGCTCAAGCTTGAGACGGGTCACTCTCCTTTAGGGGAGTCGTTCTCACGTGACTCAGGCCTTCCACTGCTTTTCTCCACCCCGCATTTTCCTTCTCACCGTGCGAGTGCTGGGATGGGGTGGGGGGGGTGCCTTTCACCTGCAGTCGCCACAGCGGGCGTGGCGGTGCTGCGCCCGCAGGTAAGGGTGCTGCCGTGTCACGGTGCTCAGTTGTGGCTGCGAGGTGGCCCCACGTGGCGCGAACACGCCTTGCACGCACTGTCTCAACGCTGTTGTCTAAATAGAAGGAGGACGCGTTCTAGGCAACGCTGTCCCCGTGGACAGTACCTGTGAGCCCCGGGTGGGATAAAATCGAGCCTGTTCTGGGAGAAGCCTTTCGTTTAATTAGATTGTTTTGTGTCTTTCCTCTCTTTTGAATGACCACACAATTCATTTTGCAGTTCTTTTCTTCACTGTTTGCCTTCTGTGCCATTAACGCGTGCTCTTGTTCATTCGTGTAGACTTTGAAGACCTCTTCGATGATGATGATATCCAGTGAGCTGCTACCCGCTGGTGCGTGTGCTCACGCCTTTGTCACCTGGTGCTGGAGCGGGTCGCCGCAGACAGTTTGGAAGGTGGCTCTGAAGAGCTGTGGGCACCACCTGAAATCGGGAGGTGGCTGTGCAGGGAAGGGAGGGAGGGGAGGGGAGGGAAGGGGAGGGAGGGGAGGGCGCTTCCAACTGTCTGGGTGAGGCCTGTGCGTCTCCGAATGTGACCAGCTTTTGTCCTGAACTCAATTAAAAATAAGCAATGTCGTCACTTGCAGGGTAATTTTAATTCTTGCGGTTTTGAGTGAACGTGACAATCCCTGAAAGCCCCTTTGTGCATCAGTGCGCTCACGTGGGGTCAGCATGTGGAGAGGGACACGTTGGCCGACACAGAAACACTGCACACGTTTTCCCGGCGTGCCGTGCGTGCGGGGGACCGAGGGCTCAGGTTTGTTAAGGGGGTGTTGGTGCGAGACCCGAGCAGGCAGTCATGCAGGCAGTCCTGGGCCCATGCGACCTGTCCCCTCAGTACAGTGGGGCCTCGCGTTTTCCTCCCGCCTCAACATCGGGGCAGCTCCCCTCGCCACAACTGCGGCCCGAGGAGTCAGGATGGTGAGGGGAACATCTCGGAGAGACACCTGCACATGCAAAGCGTGTGCGTGGCCCCATGTCAACGGAGAATGTAACGTCTGAGGGGATTACGTTTCGTTGGTTCTTTTTGTTTCTTGTTGGTCCAGCTCAGCAATGGATAATGGCTGTAAAAATTAAGATTATTATTTCAAGTCAACCTCAAGGTGAAGATTGTTTCTTCACCAAGACATGCCCAAGCCATGGGACTCAGCAGTCCCCATACCCCAGTCAGGCAGAGCCACTTGGTAGGTGACTCAGGATACGTGAGGATACACCATGAGCTCACTGGTGGCATTGCCTCGATGGTCCCGGAGAGCAGTCGTCCCACAGGGTTCCCTAGGTGACGGGAGAACAGGCGCCCCGCAGGGTTTCCTGGGTGATGGCAGGGAACAGTCCCACAGGGTTCCCTAGGTGACGGCGGGGAACAGTTGCCCCGCAGGATTTCCCGGGTGATGGGGGAGAACAGTCGTCTCCTGGGGTTCCCCTGCTGATAAAGGCAGCGTCAGTCCAGCGTCCTTTGAAAGACGAAGGATAAGCATGTACTGGTCCTTTCATCTGAAGCACTGCCCTGGGCTCGTTGCTCTGTGTCGGGCTCGCAGCCCAGACCTACTGGCCTGTGACAGGGTTTCCAGCAGGCGAGCGCACGGTCTGGTTTTAGAGAGCGGTGCTGTGCTCAAGGTTGGTTCACGAGCAGGCTTTACTGTTTCCAAGGGCTCACAAAACAGGCCCAGGAAGGTCTGCGGGGAGCTGGTCACGGTCAGGTGAGGTTCACAGCAGAGTCCGCGGGGCTGGCACTGGGCTGAGTGCAGCTCAGGCAGCCAGTGGCCCCACGTTTGTCCCCGTGTGCAGCACGTCTCCAGGGAGCTGTGTGGTCCTGCCGAGCCAGCTTCCTTCCTCGGGCCTCCGTTTCCTCACTGGGAAACAAGGCTCCTGGTCCTTGAGGTGCCTTTGAGTTCCTGGACGTCTGGTCTCCAGCAGGAAAGAGTGATCCAAAGTGAGGGAGAGCTGGTGCTGCCACCCAGGGGCACGTGGCTGGATGAAGAGCTGGCATGTCCTTCCCAGACTGAGGCCAGCAGGCTCTCTGTTGGCCTTGGGATTTCAGTCATTGCCGCTTGCTCAGTGCCATGAGGCCACGGACAGACTTCCCACCTTTTCCCTCACGTGCCTGTGACTTGGCCATCACCTCGGAACCATGCGTCCCTCCGCAGACAGCTGCTTCACTGACCTCCCGTCTGCGCAGACTCCTTTGCCAAAACTCTGGCCATCGTCAGTATCTGTTTCCACTTACACTGACAAAATCTCACGTTTTGTCCTGCACTGCCTCAGTGCCAGAGCCCTGTATGCCAGTCTCCGCCACATCCAGGAAGCCTGCTGTGGAAGAAAGTTATGCCACCGCTGACCATGGGCTTGGGGCCAGCCAGGCCGTGGGACATCAGGAAGGCCAGGCTAGCTACTTGGAGAGGAATCGGCTGAGGGCACTCGAGACTTGGGGCTTGGAGAAGACATTTCCATGAGAAAAGAAGGAAACGCATTAGAATCCTTGGAAGTGAAAGAACAGGCATTTGCTGGAAGGCTCTGGAAGGAAAGGCAAACAGTGGACAGCTGGCCCCAGGGCTCCTGGACCCTGCCCTTAGGCCTCCTGTTTGCCTCCCTCTGCCCACGGCTTCTTTGGCCCAGTGGTCTTTCTTCCCAGCAGAAAACGGTTCTGGCAGAGCCATCTGTACCTCTCCCAGTGTCACCCCTTTGGGGGCTGGGTGTCCCACACACACAGCCTTGGGAAGGCCTCTGATTGGCTTACCCTCTTTCCCACCCTGGCCAATCAGTAGTGGCCGTGCTTCTGGCTGAGAGGAGGTGGCAGCCATTCAAACCTCGGGTGTGGAAGGGCCTTTTCTATAAGGTTGACCGGCACTCGATGGCGGCGATGGGTTGTTTGGAGAATATTTCCTGCTACACCAAGTGTTTTTGGGGCCTCATTCAGCTCCAGGTTCTGAGAGGTGAGAATGCTGATGAAAGGGAGCCCTTTACTAAACCAGAGGGTCATGGGGTTCAGTTCTTGAATCCTTGGGTTGGGCAGGTAATAGAATAAAGTTGTTTTGATGTTTCAAGCTGTGCTTGAGGACTTAGTGAGGCCTTGGAAGGAGCCTTCTGCTCTCCCCGCCTTAGGTTGCTCGTCCCTGGGCGGGGAAGTGCTCACCCCACGTTCCACCTTTGCACAGGTTTGTTTGAGTGGGAAGATGCCTGCGGCCTTTCTCAGGGCTCAGGAAGCTGCTAGGGAGGGAACAGGCCTCTGAGTCCTGGGACAAACAGAGCGACTGGACAGGGACACTTCCAAAACAGTCACATTTGAAAGGCAGTGGTACTGAGTTTAGAAAGTTTACTGCTGTGAATTCTGTTTGGAGCCAAGACGAGAAAGTGCTGAGAAAATGTGCTCACAAAAAACCTTTGTCCTGCAGGAGGCATGCAGGCCCTGGCCTTTCCTCTGACTGTCGGGACCGAGGGCTCTCAGAATGCAGGCTGTGGCAAGGGTGAAGGTGACAGAGTCCCCTGCACAGCTGCCTTCGTTCCTGCCCGGGGACAGGCTTCCGGAAGGAGCAGCCGTGGTCACTGCGAGCGCCTTCAGGCCTCGTCTTCCTGTGTCTAGCCCGGCTCCCAGCCTGAGTCAGCGCTGGCTGGTTATAGCCACGCTCAGAGATCTCTTAGGTGCCCATGTTTGTGTGATTGTCACCCCCCGAAGCCACAGAATAAACGACTCAGAAATACAGCTCTGATGGCCTTTCTCACTGCGTCGTGATAGGCAGTGTGGTTCCGTGGAAATGGCGAGTGCTCTGCAGTCAGAGGAGGCTGGAGGGACAGCAGCAGTGGTGTCCAGGAAGTCAGCTAACTTTCAGGGTGACTGTGTGCTAGAGGGACAACTGGTCCCTCCGTCCCCGAAATCAGGCAGAGGACACACAGTAGGTGCCCAGTAAATGTCTTTTAATGTAAATGAACGACAAGCTATCCAGTGTGCAAGGGACTCTGAAAAAGACCGAGTCCTGGGCCTGTGTGACGAGGCAGAAACCAGCCAGAGGGGTGCTGGGCACAGGAGGCCGCGGGCAGGGGGGCCAGGACCATGGCTACCGCCCAGCGGGAGCTCAGGAGAGGCTGGGGCACGGTGCTCACAGCCTTGCCTCCCATTTGTCCTCGCAAGTCACACCTGCTACAGAGATGCTGCGCAGTGACCCCCGGTTCAAAGACGTGCAGGGACAGGCCAGACAGGCCCAGCCCAGCAAGACCGCTCCCCTGCCCCCACCCCAGAAATGTCCTGGCCTCACGAACCCTGTCTGGGGACCAGGTGGAGGCAGTGAGGGGCCTGAGCCAGGCTGTGGCCTGTATTCCCAGAGCTGGGGTGCATGCCCACGCTCTCCAGAGAATTCCCATTCCTGCTTTAGGGAACAGGCCAGGTGGCAGCCCTCCCTGGTGCCCATGGCCACACAGCTCATTAGATTGGTGGGGGGATCCTGGCCCAGAGGCTTCCCTGAGAGAAAGACCCCTGGTCAGCCAGGCCCCAGAGCAGAGCTGGAAGGGCCTGAGAACTCGGATGTTGGTGGGGCCACTCTGGCGAGTGTAAGGGGAGTGACAAAGGCGACCAGGCCTTGGGCAGGAGGAACGGGTCGCTAGGCGCTGTGCAGGTAGGCAGTGACGGGTCTTCCGTGTCCTCCGTGCCCGAGGACTTCCAGCCCCGCCGGCCCTGGCATTTCTTGTCCTGTCCCAAGTCCCAGAGATCGGGGTTCTCACATCAGTCGCACGTGACCTTGTAGAGCCAGCCTTGGGGTGAGAGCTGTGCCACCCCACCCACAGGGCAGGGAACCTGACGTCCTCGATGTGCTGTGTGTTTGGTGCACGGGAGGTGCCAGAACCCCATCCCTGGTCAAGGGCTGCGTTTTTCTGCTCTGAGATCATGGAGGAGACAAAGACAGGACACCGAGATCACAGACAAAGGGCTGGTGTTCACACTGACAGGTAAGAGCTTACACAGAATGGCAGGAACTAGGCGACACATTGGAAAGCAGTGGGACGGGATACTGGAAAGACAGTTTACAGAAGAACCAACCCAAAGCCAGCAAATGTTTAAAGGTACTCAGAATCACAAGAAGTTGATAAAATGCCAGTAAAGCAACCAGACATCACCTTACCAGGGGACAAACATTTAACGAGTGGTGGGACACCTGCTGGTGGGGAGGGACATGTGTCACTGTCTCTGAAAGCACGATGGCAGCAGTGTTGAGACTGCAGGTACCTGTGCCCTCTGACCTAGCTTTACTGTAACTGGATTGGTTGCATTTCTTTCCTCATGGCAAAGAACCATAGAAACAACACAAATGTTTGTTAGTGAAGGAAGTGCTGGCGTGTGCATACTGGGGCGGTCTGCAACCCCTGGACAGAACCAACTGCAGCTTTGACCGTTGACCTGGAGGGATCCCAGAGGCACTGGATGGAAAAGGTGAGAGGCAGACAGGTAGGTGCTGTTATCTGACCCATTTATGCCTATTCATCTGACATAGAGTCTACTTTGTGGGGGGTGGGTGTGTGTGTGTGTGTGTGGATGTCTCACAGAGATCAGGCTCATAGTTCTGGGGGCCGGACAATACATGAAGAGCCTGGGAAAACGCAGTGTAAAAGGTGCAAGGGCGGGGGTGGGGGTGGGGCAGGCCCCACTCGGAAGACACCCCGGGAGGCGAGCCCCAGACTGGAGGAGAGACAGAGGCGAGTGGCCCAGGTGTGTGCAGGGCCTGGGCAGGAGGGCGGGAGGCCAGTGGGGTGGCCGTGAGGGTGTGTGAGGGGTCCCTAGTGGTGGTGAGGGGCACTGGGGTAGAGGGACGGCTTGTCTTCCCGTCTTCGGGGTCTGCCCAAGCTGGGTCCCAAAATGGGTCCCACTCCATTTTCTTTGGTTCCCGGTTTGCAGCTGAAGCAGGCCTGGCCTTCAAGGTCGAGGGCCATTAACTAGCACGAGCTCTAAAGGAAGGACTGTTTTCACGGCTGAATCCCTGAGCTTGGAGAAGCTGCCAGCCAGGGCCTGGTGGAGCCCTGCAGGTAGATTTTGCCTGAAGGTGAAGGTGTGCTGGACTCTCAGAGGCGGTGCCTCTTTCAGCTGGAATGAGCCCCGCATGGCAGTGTTTTCTGCTCAGCTGAAGTCACCTACGTCGTGGCACTAATTTGAAAGTCGCTTGTGGTTGGTAGATTGAAGCGTATGATAGGAAGGGCCCTGTGTGGAGACCCAGGACGACTTGTTCCAGCCAGCAGTCCTTGGATGGCGTTGTTGGTTTGGTTTTGTTTGTTTTTTCTTTTTCTCCTTTTGACTCAACTTTAAATTTTATTTTGCTGAGACTTAATTTATCCTGTCACTTGGAAGCCTCACTCCTGTCCCCAACTGTGCCCAGTGCAGTTAAGTCAATGTTGAAATAACCTGCTGGAACTTTTGCTGAGACAGGAAAAGCACTAAACCTGCCATGGAAATAACATTTGGAACATTTAGCTGTATTTTTTCTTTGCTTGGCTTCTTGCTGATGGTCCTAATAATCCCAAAATACGCCACTCGCTGAAAGCCAACTTGGAGTCTAGCATGAAGTCCTCAGAACGTTCCAGAGGGGTAGGCAGTGTGCTCAGTTTGCAGATGAACAAACAACCTCACCGAGGTGACATGACTTGCCCTCGCTTGGCCCTCTGAGGACGGGCAGAGCACGGCTGTCCCTGGAGCAGTGCTGTGGTGTCCCTGCTCAGGACACTCAGGCCCAGGCCGCGGTTCTAACATATGTGACCTGGAAGAAGTTATTTAACTCCCCTGCCTCTGTCTCCCATCTATACAAATGGAGGTTATAGATAGCCAGCTTAAAAAAAATTTAAAAAGTTCTTGGAAGATGCCGTTGAGGACTTGTCAAGCTGCAGACTGACATAGTACATGTAGCTGACAAACGACTCATTCAAAGTATACAAAGAACTCCTACAAATCAACAGTACCGTGTCCCCAAAAATGAGACCTAGCCGGACCATCAGCTCTAACGCATCTTTTGGAGCAAAAATTAATATAAGATCTGGTCTTATTTTGGGGGAAACATGGTAAAAACAGCAACCTCATGAAAACGGGGGCAAAAGACAGAAAACTCATAAATGGAGATGTGCAAATGGCCAGCGAGCACTTCAAAAGATGCTCAACACCATCAATCGGGGATGAGAGTGAGACGTCATTTCACACTTTGAATGGTCAGTTTAAAGTAAAAAATACAGACATCAAATATGGTCAAGGCCGCGGAGCCTCTTTGGAACTCCCCCTGCTGTTGGGAGTGGAAAAGGTCTGACCACTTTAGGAACTGGTTTGGTGGTGTCTTGGTCAAGCCTCCAAATCTCCTATAGTCTGTCCCTTCGCAAATTCCACTTTTAGGTATTTGTGTGAGAGAAATTAATACATGTGTGCACACACACAAAAAAAAGTAAAAGACTTGTATGAGAGTAAGCAGCCCTATTCATCCCGGCCCCAAACTGCACCTGACCCAAACGCCCTCATTGGGAGAATGGACAAGCAAAGGAGTGGGGTCAGCAATAAAACAACGGGTACAGGTCTTCACAGCGTGGGTGCATCCTGCAAACGTGATGCTGAGAGAAAGTATCCAGACAGGAGTCCATAATCATGGTTCCATTTAAAAGAAGTGCTAGTGCAGACATAGCTAAACCTGGGGGACATAGGTCAGAGAGCAGTTGCCTCAGGGTTAGCGGAGGTGGGTAGGGAGTGGAATTAACTGGAAACGAGTGAACTTTCGGGGTGATAGAATTTTGTCTTGTCTGTGGGTGGTTGCATTTAATTGTCAATACTCATCAAACCGAACACTTAAGATCTGTGCCGTTGAGAATATGTACATTGTACCTCAATAAACATTTTTTTTAAAAGGAAAAGTATATTAGCTCAGGCTGCCATCATAAAGTACCACATACGGGCAGCTTAAACAACAGAAACTTATTTTTCCACACTTTTGGAGGTTGGAAGTCCAAGATCAAGGTGGCCTCAGGGTTGGTTTCTGTTCGGACCTCTCTCCTTGGTGTGCGGATGGCTGCCTTCTGTGTCCTCACATGGCCTTTCCTCTGTGCACGCGCACTCCTGGTGGCTCTTCCTCTTCTTATAAGGTCACCAGTCCCATTGCATGAGACCCCAGCCCAATGACTTCACTGAACCCCATTGAACCCTGCTCACCTGTTCAAAGGCCCCATCTCCCAAAAGTCACATTGGGGGTTGGGGCTTCAACATATGAATTTGGGGGGGACACACTTCAGTCCATAACAAAAAGTTTAAAAAAAGAAAATACTACTTATCCTGGGGAGGGGTTGCAAGGATTAAATGATCAAACGAGGGAAAGCCCTGAGCACGGAGCCCCACCCCCACTGCTAAGATTTGGTCATTAGCACCGCCGTTTGCTGTCCGAACCCGTGCGGTCTTGCCTATGCTCTCGAGACTGTTAACCAGCGGTGTGAGTGTAAGTCCCAGCTCCCACCTGGGCTGCAAGTGAGCCGAACCCCGGCGGCGGGAGGGCTGCCCGCTCAGAACCCGGGGGCGGGAGGGCTGCGCGCTCAGAACCCGGGCGGCGGGAGGGCTGCGCGCTCAGAACCCGGGGGAGAGAGGGCTGCGCGCTCAGAACCCGGGGGAGAGAGGGCTGCGCGCTCAGAACCCGGGGCGGCGGGAGGGCTGCGCGCTCAGAACCCGGGGCGGCGGGAGGGCTGTGCGCTCAGAACCCGGGGGAGGGAGGGCTGCGCGCTCAGAACCCGGGGCAGCGGGAGGGCTGCGCGCTCAGAACCCGGGGCGGCGGGAGGGCTGCGCGCTCAGAACCCGGGGCGGCGGGAGGGCTGCGCGCTCAGAACCCGGGGGAGGGAGGGCTGCGCGCTCAGAACCCGGGGCGGCGGGAGGGCTGCGCGCTCAGAACCCGGGGGAGGGAGGGCTGCGCGCTCAGAACCCGGGGCGGCGGGAGGGCTGCGCGCTCAGAACCCGGGGCGGCGGGAGGGCTGCCCGCTCAGAACCCGGGCGGCGGGAGGGCTGCCCGCTCAGAACCCGGGGGCGGGAGGGCTGCGCGCTCAGAACCCGGGGGAGGGAGGGCTGCGCGCTCAGAACCCGGGGCGGCGGGAGGGCTGCGCGCTCAGAACCCGGGGCGGCGGGAGGGCTGCGCGCTCAGAACCCGGGGGAGGGAGGGCTGCGCGCTCAGAACCCGGGGGCGGGAGGGCTGCGCGCTCAGAACCCGGGGCGGCGGGAGGGCTGCCCGCTCAGAACCCGGGGGCGGGAGGGCTGCGCGCTCAGAACCCGGGGCGGCGGGAGGGCTGCGCGCTCAGAACCCGGGGGGCGGGAGGGCTGCGCGCTGAGAACCCGGGCGGCGGGAGGGCTGCGCGCTCGGAACCCGGGCGGCGGGAGGGCTGCGCGCTCGGAACCCGGGCGGCGGGAGGGCTGCGCGCTCAGAACCCGGGGGGCGGGAGGGCTGCCCGCTCAGAACCCGGGCGGCGGGAGGGCTGCGCGCTGAGAACCCGGGCGGCGGGAGGGCTGCGCGCTGAGAACCCGGGCGGCGGGAGGGCTGCGCGCTCGGAACCCGGGGGGCGGGAGGGCTGCCCGCTCAGAACCCGGGCGGCGGGAGGGCTGCGCGCTCGGAACCCGGGGGGCGGGAGGGCTGCCCGCTCAGAACCCGGGCGGCGGGAGGGCTGCGCGCTCGGAACCCGGGCGGCGGGAGGGCTGCGCGCTCGGAACCCGGGCGGCGGGGCGGGACCCCGCGGAATCCGCAAAGGCTCGGTAGCGCCTTTCCCGGAGCCCAGGCCGAGGGCACTGCGAGCGCCGGCCCAGGCAGAAGCGAAGGGAAATCGGGCCGGGACCGAGGCACCGCCGGGGACCCAGCCCCGCGCTGAGCTCCGCGCCCGCCGCCCGAGGTTCCCGACAGGCGCCGCGCGGGCACCCGCCGTGACGTCACTGCGGCGCCGGCCGCGGGACAGGACCCCGTCGCGGCCGCGTCCCCTCAGGTCCTTGAGCCGGTGCCGACGGCCGCGCCATGGCCTTGAGGCTCCTGAGCCTGGTGGTCCCCGCGTCCGCGTGCGCGCGGGGCCTCGCGGCGGCCGCCCAGCGCGTGGTGAGGCGGGGGGCGGGCGGGGAGCGGGGGTCGCCCTGTGCTCCGGCGCCGCCCCTTCTCACGTCCCGGGCCCGGGCGGCAGCTCCCGGGTCACTGTCTGGGGCACGTCCTGCCCCCGGGCGTGTTGTTCCTGAGCCGCGGGCCCCGCGGCCTCCCTGGCCCTTGACCTCAGCGCCGAGCCGGACGCTGGGGCGCGGGCGCTGCGCGGGGTGCGAGCCCGGTTTGCACAACCAGCCCGGGGCGGGCGTGCGACAGACGGAGGGGCAGGCGGGGCGAGCGCGGACGAGCCCGGGGCGGGAGGGTGGGGGAACTCCCGGGGGGGGACGGAGGACGGGGTGCGCGGAGGGGCAGGGGCGCCGAGCGGCTGCGCCTGGAAGCCTCAGGCGAACCTGACTGTGTGGCTGCGGCCGTGTCGCAGCTCCTTCGCTCGCCGGTGGCTGCGGCTGTGTGGGTGACATTGTGAAAAGGCTTGGTCCCCGTGCTACGGGTTTTGAGCAATAGTGTCACAGTGACACTGAAAGGTCGTACGCGCTTTTAGGAGCTAACAGGCTGCAAAGGAGAGAAAGTAAGAAAAGTGTGTTTTGGCTTTTAATCCTCAGTGTGCTGGGACCTGTGGTGGGGGAGGGGAGGGCCCCTGAGAGGAGGGGGTGACGCTGCTGCCGTGTGCACACCCGACAGACCCGCGCGGAACCGCGTGTCACTTCTGGGCGCCGCCCGCTGAAGGGCCGCTGCCCCGGGTCCGGGGAAATGCGTATCCACAGAGGGACGCACCTGACGTTTCCGGCTCCTCCCCGTTGTTGGACATTGCGTTTCTGTTTACACTTCCGATGCTGGGAAGGGGATGCATCGAGCGTCTTGTAGGTAAACCTTCGCCCAGGTCCGTGTACGGTCCCTTGGGTGCATCCCCGTAGCCCTCGGCCCGACCCCAGGTCCCATCAGGATCAGCCGTTTCTCAGGGCTCCGTCCCGTCCCAGCCCTGCACACCGTCATTTAAAACAATAAAGTACTTCTCAGTCTGACACACAAAACGTGTTTTCTGCTTGTTAGTAATGTTTTTGCTTGCGTTTTGTAGCAAGGTTGAACATTTTTTTCATATGGTGCTGGCTATTTTTAATATTGTAATAAGCTATGCATTCCTATCCTGTTTTTCTTACTGATCTGTACAATCTCTGAACTGTTCTCAGTTTTTACTTTCAGTTGTGTTTCTTTTGGAGGGGAGGGGTTGTTTTGGCCTCAGTGCAGACAGTGTGGAGATGTTGGAAACAGGCGATGAGGCAGGTGTTTGCGTTGTAGGTGAGAGAGGTGAGCATGACAGGTGATGGGATCCAGAGGGATTGGTAGGATTTTGTGAGTGACGCAGAGTTGGAGGAAGGAGGAGGACATCAAGGTGGTCGCCACGTTTGCTCTGCTTTGCTTGGCCGATAGTGGACCAGGAGCTTGTGAGGGAGCAGAGTAGGGCCAGGGCCTGGAAGTTAAAGTTCCGTTTTCGGTCCGTTAGCTTTCAGGCACTTTCAGGACGTGTACGGGGGTACTGAGGACAGAAGCTGGGGCTACAGACGTAGTTTCGTGGCCTTGCTCCCTGTCTCCTCCAGCCCCCTCCTCTGCCATCCTTCCATCCGTCTGTCCAATTTTTATTGAATACGGTAAGCGTATTCTGTTCCAGGCCCTGTTCCAGGCCCTGAGGATTTAGCAGTGAACAAAGCAGACCGTCCCCCTGTCCTTATGAGCTTCCACTGGGGACAGGGCAGGGAGACTGGTAATTAAACAAATAGGTAATAGAGATGTAGAGGTTGGCATTTTATAACCAAGGGCCTTCTTGGCCTTTCTACCTAAGAGCTGCTGGTGGCTGCAGTAACCGGGACACGTGCTGCTGTGTGCTTTGTGTTTTTCAGGGAGGAATTCATACAAGTGTGCCGTGCACGCTGCAGTACGGCCCTCTGGCATACATACTCGGTGAAAAAACGACCAGGAAACTGACAGAACGCAGCAAAGTGATCACTGTCGATGGCAATATCTGTTCTGGAAAAAGCAAGGTTGCAAAAGCGATAGCAGAGAAACTAGGTATGAGCTGACGTGTGATGACCGCTTCTCCCGGGTGCTGGGTGTTTCTCTGGCTTTGATTTTCCCTTAATGTCCATTGGGCCTATGGTAGGCATTTTACATTTTTAAAGTGTTTATAGAGAAGCTGTTTTTAATCTCTCATATTTGAAAAGTTAAAAAATGAGAGCCATGGTGAGTTTGAATTGCACTTGATCCTGGGCTGGAAGCAGAGCCCGTGTATGAGCCGTCTTCCTGAGCCTTCTCACCGCCCTCTGCAGCGGGGCGTTCCGAGGGCTGTCACCACAGATGGGGACTCAGTGAGAAGCGAGGGCGCATGGCTGCTCACAGCGGAGCCAGGATGCTTTCCTGACTCCTGGGGCAGGTGTATGTCCATTGTCCCTTTCTGTAGCTCTTGACAAGCACGTGCCCACGGGGGCTCCCCTAGTTGGAGGAGGGTTCATGTGGGGTACAGGGGTCCCACTGCGGGCAGCCCTGTAGCCGACATGCTGCCCTTACACGCGTGTTTTAGCCGTTCTCTCTTCAGTGTCTTGGGTGCTCCGTGTTGCACTGCATGAGCAGGCGTGTGGGTGACTTCCCCCGGGCCAGCCCAGCACTGGTGTTCAGGCGGGCCGGTCTCTGCTAGTCTCCGCTGCTCGCAAATGGGGGGGTGAGGCGTCCACGTCACCTGTCACTGGCCGTTTCTCCTCAGGCTTGAAGCACTTTCCTGAAGCAGGGATACACTATGCAGACAGCACCACAGGAGATGGAAGACCCCTGGATGTGGAGTTCAGTGGCAACTGCAGTTTGGAGAAGTTTTATGATGACCCCAAAAGTAATGATGGCAACAGCTACCGCCTGCAGTCCTGGCTGTACGCCAACCGCCTCCTGCAGTACGCGGACGCCTTGGAACACCTGCTGAGCACAGGTGCGGTAGCCACGGGCGGGCAGGTGGCCAGCAGGCGTGGCATGCACTTGAACCCCATTCTGGAGCTCGGCCACTTTAGCTTGCCACTGGCGAGCGTTTCTTTAAGGGCATCTGGTGAGGCATGTTCTGTCTCCCGTAAGATCATAAAGCCCGAGAGCCACGTGATTGTTGCTTCAGAATAAAAGTCACTTAACATAGTTTCATTTTAGGGGACAGAGTGAGGTTTATGGATTATGTGGAATTTCCATGCTATGTGTGTCGACACAGTGGAGGAAAGAGAACCTACCGTGTTTCCCAGAAAATAAGACGTAGCTGGACCATCAGCTCTAATGCATCTTTGAGAGCAAAAATTAATATAAGACCAGGTCTTACTTTACTATAATATAAGACCGGGTCTAATATAATATGCTATGGTATAATATGATATAATGTAATGTAATATAATACGATATAATGTAATATAATAATACTGGGTCTTATATTAATTTTTGCTCCAAAAGACGCATTAGAGCTGATGGTCCGGCTGGGTCTTATTTTTAGGGAAACACAGTATGAGTGATTGGGAGGAGGTGGAATCGTGCTCGTGGAGATGGGCACGTGTCTTGTACATACAGGGCTGTTGCTGAAGGCTGGAGACTGGCTGGAATTCGCCATCTGTCTACGGGGTGAGGGTTAACCAGTCAGAGGAGGGCAGGGGTGAGGGAGGTGGAGCACACCTGCAGCAGTAGAGTATCTACCCTGGACGGTATCTGCCGGAATGAGGGGGACCATGGGGCAGGAGCGCAGGGGTTCGCAGAGCGCAGTGTGAGGTCAGGACCCAGGCGGGACTGCGTCATCCTCCTGGGAACCGGCAGGGCAGGCTAAACTCAGTCCGCAGGGCATACTAGACTCAGACCACAGACGCACTGCCAGGACTTGGCCAAAGCCACCAGGCCATGGCAGTCCAGAGGGCTCCGGCAGACATGAAGCGGGTGTGCATGTCAGTGTGTGCGTGCACCTGTGCGTGTGTGTGCATGCATGCGTGTCAGTGTGTGTGCGTGTGTGTGATTGCTGGTTTGTACCAATCGCTTTACATAGCAGTGGTTGCCACACCTGGTCAGCTGCCAGTTGCCTGGCAAGCTTATTTATTGGCGTCTCAGCTGCTGCCTAGTTCTGCGTCGCAGGGCTGAGCTTGGGAACAGGCCCCCAGGGAACTGATGGAGTCTTCAGACACGCACTTAATGGGAGCCCCTGCCTCATGTGCAGTAGGGAGGGTCACACGTTCACGGCGTGTGCCGCGAGACGCAGGATAGCGCTCCCTGTTTAAATGGCTACGGAGTCGAGTTTTTGTCTTGCTTTTCCAGCGTTCCGTTAGTGATCCTTTTTCTTTCACGAGGGTAAGTTTTGGTTAGCCTGCTCCTGAGAAAGAAGGTGGTCTAGCTCTGGGTGTTCCTACCGGGACCCAGCTCACAGGAACCCACGTATAGCGTGGAGCTGGTGCTGACACTCGGCTTGCTCCAGGTCCTTTGTGAAGCATACTTCAGCCCTGTCTTAGGAGTCCCCGCTTCTTAAACTTAAAAAGAAACATTTCAGTGAAAACTTGCTTCCTTTTGTCTCGTATGAATGGTCCATTGAGTGCTCAGTGAGCGCCTGCTGTGTGCCAGTGTGTTCTCAGAGCTGGGGGACCAGCAGTGAAGCCCCGCCCCCTGGAGCTTACAACGCAAAGGGGCCACACAGAGTAAAGGTGGGGAAAGTTGTGTCACGTCAGGTCGTGAGTGGGAGGTGCAGAGAGCAGGGCTGGGGGCTGCTCTGCCAGATGGAAGGTCAGAGGGGCCTCTGCCAGGCACAACAGGGCTGAGTGCAGGGGACAGCGGGAGCTCCTGGGGAAACAGGTGCTTGTGCTGTAGTGACCTGGGCCCGAGGGCAGTGAGCGAGGCTGGGAGTGGACAGGGATGAGGTCAGAGAAGGAGCCTGGGCGACGTGGTTGGGCCGTTGGCTTTTCTTGTGAAGGACAGGAGGCCGTTGGAGGTTGGATGGAGGAGTAACAGGGTCTGGCTGAGGTCTGGAAATGCCACTCTGGTGTTGGGGAGGGCGGCCGGCTGGGGTGGGCGAGAAGGAGGTTGGACACTGGTCTTGTCAGACAGGAGGCCTTGCACTGAGAGGGTCACTGTGGAAGTGACAGTGACGCACCGTCGTTGGGCGAAAGCTAGCAGGTGGTTTGCTGATGAGTGGGATGGGGGGTGGAGGGGGCCGAGACGACCCCGGGTGTTCAGGCGGGGGTGGGGCAGGAGCAGGGCTATAGCGGGCATGGTGTGGGGAGACCTGTGTTTCAAAACCAAAGGACTTTCTGTTAACTGGATTCTTTCGTTGTAGCTGACAGAATGAAACAATGTTTTATTGCCCAAATCATAAAGTAGTATAGTTTTTGAAAATGATTTCCCGCTTAGAAGTGCATGTGTGCTTTTTTTGAAAATATTTGGGATTATAAATAATGGTTATTTTTCCTTTCTGAAATGGAATTACGTGATTCATTGCTTTCGTTACTGTGTCTGAGTCTGTATTTTCGTTCCCGTTTTTCAACAGGACAGGGTGTCGTGCTGGAACGCTCCATCTACAGTGACTTTGTGTTCGTGGAGGCCATGTATAACCAGGGCTACATCCGAAAGCAGTGTGAGTCCGCGGGGGACCCGCTCCTGGGGTGCTGAGCTGCTTTGCAAGCTCTGCACTCTTCCCCTCGCATGTGTGTGCAACAGGTGATCAGGTGTCACTAGCCATTAAATTTCCACAGGGCAAACGGTTCCTCCACCCTCTTCCCCTCCTAAAGTTATATCCTGCGAACGTGGGATGGTGGCCTGGATCCCTGAACACACAGCTTAACCCCCAGCCTGAGTCCCCAGGAAACCTCCCTGGCTGTCTGTTCAGCCGCGCGAGATACCTACGCTTTTTTCTTTGGCTGATCGGTGTAATTGCACTGGACTATCCTCTGTATGTCATGAGGATGTCGTATCTCATGCCGGCACCTGGTGACAGCCAGCACTGTCACCGTCCTTTCTGTCCCTCTAACAGTGCTGTCCCAACGCTCCCAGAACAGGAGCTCTGTGTTGGGTGCTGTGGAAAGTCTGGCAGTGGCAGGTGGACAGGAATAAAGACCTGGTTACAGGCTGGCCGACCTCGTGCACGATGGAAGCACACCTGGTGGGCCAGCGTGTCTGTAACTAGGGGTGTGCGGGGCAGTGCTCAGTCTACCCGTGGCGCTTTCTGCTATGTGCCCGCTGGCTGGGGCGGTGGGCAGCTCTGATCTGGAGGGCGGAGTACGCGGTGTCGGTTAAGGAGTGGTCACCGAGTGTGAGGCCAGGCTGCACGTGCCCTGCCGTTCTGGGTACGCCGTCCGTGGGCCTGCAAGGAGCAGCCACAGCCCTGTCGTGACCAGGGCACTGGCCCTCAGGACACTCTGAGCAGCAGCTGAGGCCGTCAGCCAGCACTTCCGGAGCGCAGGCTGTGTGCGGGCCGTGTGACGCACCAGGGACGTGACGATAATCAGACAGGCTCCCCTATCCTGCGGTGGGCAGGGGCGTGAAAGGTGCATAGATGGTTAATTGCAGTGGAGTGTGCTGTGGGCCCTGCATTGTTCAGGGCTCTGGAAGCACACGGTTGGGGACAGGTGCTGTCAGGGACAGCGTCCTTGGAGAGGGAGCCCCAGCGAGCTGTCTCAGTGCAGCAGGATGAGCAGGGAGGGAGTGGCTGGGGCGTCGTGCTGGCAGCAGGCTGCAGGTGTTGGTGGGGATGGAGGGCTGCACCTTGGCCAGGACGCTAGGGGTTTCCCCACAAGTCCATAGGAGCCCCCAAAGGGTTTCGGGCGTGGGGGGACGTGGTTCAATTCGAGCTCACGTGCAGGAGCTTTGCTGAGGGTGCATCGAAGCACGAAGGCCTGCACTGGGCAGTGGGGGATGCCAGCTGACGAGGGCGGGGCTGAGATGCAGATGACGTGCACATGGCAAGCTGGGCGGTCAGCTTCGTGGGGCAACATGGACCTGCCGGCTCACGGGCCACTGAGGAGGGAGGACACGAAGGGCGGGGGCTGAGAGGGAAGCCTCGTGCCAGCGTGCTCGGGTTGAGACCCCCTGGGATAGCCAATCGCAGGTGTGTGGCGGGCGCTGCATGTCTGAGCCTCGTCCTGAGGGCTGCCTGGGCTGGAGACAGGTGCTGGGGATCCACGCGGACCGTGGACGCGCTCATCCTGGCAGAGCCCACAGGGCGAGGGTGAGGCCTTGGGGCAGGGATTGAAGCTGAACGGTCACAGCTACGCATGGGGCAGAAGGAGGGAGACAGTCGTCAGTGCCACACGGACTATAGGATCTTATGTGACAAGAACTGAGCGATGACCTTGAGGGGGCTGGTGACTTGCTCAAGACTCATTGCTTGCTGGGGTGGGGGAAGTTTCCCTAAGGGTAGGTGCGAGCACTGAGGTGAGGCATTGCCTGAGAAACGGACCGCAACGGGAGTGCCGCGGAAATTGAGTGCACGCAGGAGGAGGCAGGCCAAGGAGCTTTTCCCTGATGGTGTACGGACGGGCCTGGTTCTGGGCTGGGACGCAAGCAGATAGGACATAAGTGTGAGGCCGAGTGTACCCTGCTTGGACAAATGTCACATTGTCGTGGTCTGGTGAAGAGGGTCCCCAGGGAAGCCCTCGTCCCTTACTTTGGTGACACCTCCTTAGCAGTCTTGCGTATTCCACCAGCTCAGACCCTTGCTGACCTTGGATTTGGATCAAAGACCTGTCTGAATTGCCCCTAAAGCAGGAGTTACCAGGAGTGGTCACCTGAACTTTTTCTTTAGAGCAAAATAGTTGTCTTTCTGTGCATCTTAGTGTGACTACCCAAGTTTGTTGCTTCTGGAAGTTTCCACCACGTGACAGCCTGCAGACCGTGGTTTGTTGACAGTGCTCCTGTGGTGGGCGAGGGAGGTGGTGGCTTCATTCCACGACCTGAGCCTGTGACAGCGTCGGTCATGCTCCGGGACGTGAGTGCAGCGTCCCTCAGAACAGCAGGCGTCCCATGCTATTGCTGTCTCTGGTCCATTCCTACAGTGATAACTGGAGAGGATTCCCTCAGCCTTAACCACTTTCGCTTTGTGTTTCATCACTGAATCTGCTTCAGCAGTGAGTCTCGTAGATGATTCAGTTTGCTGAAATGCAGTGAACCTGGAGAAATGTGCCTGGACGGTACTTCAGTTGAACATTAAAGTATATAAAAATGTCTTTTACTTCTTAGAGAAGATCAGACTCTCTTATTGATTATTGCGATGAAAAAACACACATGCAAGGGGTGTGTATGATGCATTTCAGCTCTGAGGACACTTGTGCCCTCCCCCTTCCTGGAGCCCCGGTCCTCTTTCGGTATGAGGGGCCGGACCATAGGGTCTGTGGCCAGGGACACGCAGCGCAGTCCTGTGAGGTTGCTGTGAGGCCCCCGACACTGCCCCTGCCCGCAGGTGGTGTGTGCAGCCAGTGCTGACAGCGCCGAGGGTGCCAGGGCTTGCAGGCCGCTCACGGCTCTGAGAACCGCATGCACATTTGCCCGTTCACTTAGAGGGAGCGTCGTTCAGAAACCTGTGTCATTAGCTGACAGCTGGCGCCTGTCTCGCGTGTACCAGGTGTGAACCACTACAACGAGGTGAAGAAGGTCACCGTCCGCGAGTACCTGCCTCCCCACGTGGTCATCTACATCGACGTGCCCGTGCCCGAGCTGCAGCGGCGGATCCAGCAGAAAGGAAACGTGAGTCGGCGTCACGGCGCAGGCCAGCCTCTTGTCATGTGTCCTCATTGTGTGTAACCTGGACCAGCTCTGAGCAGTGACGCTGGCGGAGGCTGCTGTCAGTGACTGACTGTTGTCACGGTGGGTGGCACACAGTGGGGCCCCCTGAGCGAGCAGAAGGGGGCCCCGGGTCGGTCACTGCTTTCCACAGAGCTCTGCAGTCCCAGTGCCATCGCACTCCTGGCCCCTGTGCCTGTGTCGCCTGCACCTCTGAGGACAGAGGTCTCCTGACAGGACAGCCCTCTGCCGTGTTCCCTGTCCTCCAGTGGGGATCTCAGGCTGTGATTCTCCTGCAGACTGAAACGGCCTCATTCCCTTTCAGTCCGCACTCTCTGTGCCTCTGCGCCTGCCTCCTGCCTCTGGAACAGCAGAGGAGTGGTCCCCACTCACGTCCACTGACTCGTGTGGCCTTGGTTGAGACGACCAGGTGCCTGTCCTGTGCGTTTGGTTTCCCACCGGCTCTGCAGGCAGGATGGAGGACACGGGGTTAACCAGACCACTTGGCCCTGTGACGAGTTCTCGCTTAGCAGTGTCTCTCCCACGGAGCATGTTTCTTGGGGGGAAGAAGGATCTTCCTTCTGACGTTGGGATGACGACGCAGAGTTGCCTGTGTAGCTGTCCCAGTGCCTGTCCCCGGGGTTGGCATTCCCACAGGTGCTCAGGAAACACCTGTCTGAGCGGTGGGTTCTTGTACCAGCAGCAGAAAAGCTCCGGGAGCCTCTGCTGCTACTAACGGGCCTCCCCCTTTCAGCATAAACACACCTGACGTCTGTCCATCGTGTTTATTGCCTGAAAGTTTAATTTAGTCTTAAGGCTGATGTGTAATTCAGAATTGCAAGTTCAGCATTCCATCAAGTGGCTGAAGGAGGAACTGCAAGTGAAAACTAACGGAGTCGTTTGCAATACCTTTGCCGTTACAGTGACGTTTGTTCAAAAAAAACAAAGACATGTATTCAGAATTCTCTAGATAACTCTTGTTGTCTGGGATAATACTGCAAAAGCAATTTGGAGGTCTAAGTTAGAACTGTCTACTTGTTAATTTTTCAAAGTAAAGTCTTAAATACTGTCACCTGCTAAAATTACCACTGTGTATAAGAAAAGGGGACGTTTTACCAAAGGGACATTATATCATTAATAAGTGTGCATTCTTATATTCTAGTGAGACCGTTAGCAAACAAGGAAATAAATAAGGAATATATCAAATTATATCAAATAGACGTAAATGCTACCGTGTTTCCCCAAAAATAAGACCTAGCCGGACAATCAGCTCTAATGCGTCTTTGGAGCAAAAATTAATATAAGACCCCGTATTATATTTATTATTTTATACCAGGTCTTATATTAATTTTTGCTCCACAAGACGCATTAGAGCTGATTGTCCGGCTAGGTCTTACTGTCGGGGAAACACGGTATGAAGAAAACCCAAGAGGGTGAATGATAATATAACAGCCTTTAGCATTGCTAAACTAAGGTTTTAAACATTGTAACTTGCCACTCATAATTGGAGTTTTAAATTTCTGAGATTGGAGGGTGGGGGATGGGTGAGTGGTAGAGAACGGGGCGGGTGGAGAGGGGCGCCGGTTGTCCCTCATGTTGTCTGTCGTCTTCCATTGCCCCACTCCCGCACGCGGAGGAGCGCGAAAGCGGCCGTTGTGACTGTGGAAGGGGTTCTCTCTGTTCTAAGTATGCTTCTGGAGTCTGAGAAGGTCAGGCCATGGCTTCACCTGGGCACACCTGGGGCTCACGTTAGAATGGGAATCATTCGAGCAGTCCCAAGGTGCCTTTCCATCACCGCAGCGTCCTTACAACACCCAGCATAAGCTGTTCTAAGAAGATGTGTTTGTAGATTGTTCTCACGTTTTACGTGTGCTCAGATGACAGGCAGAGGAGTCTGAGCGGTTCACATTGTTCCTCTTCTGCTTTGTTCAGCCGCATGAAATGAAGGTCTCGTCCGCCTACCTGCAGGACATCGAGAATGCCTATAAGAAAACCTTCCTTCCTGAGATGAGGTGAGCCACGGGCAGCATTTATTTATAGGATGAAAACGCTGTAAGTCCCCCTGCGCCACCCCCACCCAGGGCACTGTCTTACTCGTCACAGTGGATGCTGTCTGCGATGTTTGTAGACAGAACGACAGCAGACATTTCAGCTTGATTTGGTGGGTGGGTGGATGAGTGTGTGTGGATGAGTGTGTCTAACACTCCTGTTTGGCTGCTGCTGTCGGGAAGGCCCTGGGCTCCTTGTCCACTGGAGATGGCTTATGTGGCAGCGGAGGGGACCTGTGTGCACTGTAGACACTGCTGGCTCTGGTCTCATGCCCGTGGGGAACCAGGACACAGATCTACTGATGTCACCATGTAGTCACAAGCACACTTCTACTTGGAACTGTCTTCCTTAGCCAGTCAAGCCATGGGAGCCAGTCCACGCCCAGCACGACACCCAGTTCAAGGAATGTGACGTTTTACTATGTGCAGCGGGCAGCTTAATGTTACATAGTCATTTGTATATTAGCGGAAGCTTGGAAAATTTATACTTGGTTTCATCTTGCCTTTTTTTACAGTGAAAAATGTGAGGTTTTACAGTATAGTGCAAGGGAAGCTGAGGATGCAGAAAAGGTAAGCAAATGGCTGGGACGTTTGTGACTGTTCTTTAAATTGAGGCATGTATAAGGGTCTCACGAATCAGGTGATCAGGTGAGTTCTCCGAGTCTTAGAAATGTCTGTATTTTACAACGTGAGCGAAGTTCCATGCCCACCTAGCATGCTCCCCTGGTCTTGAGGTTGTGAGTTTCTTTTAAATAATTCAGTTTCTATGGTCTTAAAATTATAAAATGGTAAAGATATAAAGACCCCCGAGTCATCTGTACCAACATTTTTATTATGCAGATGGTAAAATTGAAAGTTGGCCTAGTTAACAGGAAAGAGTTAGTAACAACATACAGCTAGATAACAGCTCTCCCCATATTAGGAGGTGCATTTTGTAAAAATTCAAGTCAGTCTCGGTGCAGTTAATGAGTAATGGCCAAAAAAACAAAAAAAATGAAAAAGTAATATAGGAACATTTGCCCTCCCAAGTACAAAAGCATAGCCCAAAATTATGGTAATGAAAGCACTGTGGTATTAATAGAATCATTAATAAATAGATTAATGGAACAGAACAGAGTCCAATGTGTGCTCACGTGTGTGTGCATGCACACGCGTGAGCTCGTGTGTGTGTGTGACTCTTAGTTTGGTAAAGTTAGTACTTTAAAGGATAATAAAAATGTAGAAGAAAAGGGACTATTTCTTAAATGGTCTTGAGGTAGTTGACCATTCATTTGGTACAAAAGAAAGTTCTGTTTCATTTCTTACATACTAAGCATAGATTACTAAAAACAAAACAAAAGCTATAAAAATTCTAGAAGAAAATACAGCTTTGATGATCTGGGGTTGAGGTGTAGGTGGTGAGACACCCGTGAGCCCCAGGAGGAGAACTGTTTACACAGAACTGGCTTCTCCTGTTGGGGGGGGAGACCAGCAGGCGGGCTGGCTCTGGGGCCGGCGGTCAGTGGCGCTGAGATGGGGTGTGTCCTGCTGCGGCTCGTTAAATCACATTTCATTTCCTTCCCAAGCTTCTGCTTTTGTGACTTTGATTTGCTTTAGATTATGTTTAAACCTTTGACAATAGTTAGATGGCATCTATTTGAAAAGAAGAAGAATACGTTTTATTTCTAAGACTGAGTTCGTAATTAAATACATGCGCTGAAATTCTTGAAAGTTAAAGAGAGTTCTCAGAGTTTGGTGTATTTCGGGGAAGGAATGCGTCTGAAAAGGCTGCCCCTCTGGAGGTCAGACGCTGGGCTTTGGGGCTGAGAGACGTAGACCCGGAAGCTCTCGGAAACATACTCACTTTCTGGTCCTCTTATTGCTTCGAATGGGTCTTGCTTCCGGAATGAAGTTACCTGGGAGGAGATGAGTAGACTGTCACGAGTGCTGATTTTCCTCCCTCATCTTGATTCTTTTTCTCACCTGCCCCTTTTCTTCCAGCTGCCGGGTAATTTCCACAGCTCCCCAAGTGACAGCGGGGTTAGGCGCCCGCGTCGGGGGTTGTCACTCAGTCCCCCCCCTCACTGAAGTCGGCGTCTGTCCGACTTCCATTGTGACTTGCACGGTGTGGTTTTCCCCGCCAGACGCTCGTAGTTTATAGTGTAGTTAGATGTGCCGTTTAAATGTCTAAAATGGGGCTCTGCTCTAACACGGGGCTCTTTCTGTCCAGGTGGTTGAGGACATTGAGTACCTCAGGTATGACAAGGGGCCGTGGCTGGACCAGGACGACCGGACCTTCCACCATCTGCGGATGCTGTGAGTTTGGGGCGTGGTTGGGTTTTGAGCTGGTGAGTTTGCAGTAGAATCGTGAAGTAATTACGTTGTAAGGGAGGTGCCGGCGGCAGCGCGTCCTGAGGCGGACAGGCCGTGCACTCTCTGCGCTCAGTGATTTGATGATGGCGGTTTTCGCCAGCCAGCACTAACCCTCCTCCACCAGCCAGGCACTGCTCCGATTTCGGGAGCTTGGTGTCAAACAACTACACTTTAGGAAGAGAGGGAGTGCCCGCGTCAGCCGATCTGTGTCGGGCTAAGGCTGTGACGACAGGTAGCCCTGAGCAAGGGCAGCGAGTGGCGGGGAGTGAGTGCCACGGGCACTGCTGGGGAGGGCCGGCTGCCGGGAGGGGCTCTGAGCTGGAGCACGAGGGGGTGGCGCCCCCACCCACCAGTGTGTGGAAGCGAGCAGTGTAACCTGGGGAGGAGGGGTGAGGGACCCCGAAACCGTGGCAGGACCCAGTGCATTAGTGGTCAGTCATGCCCACGTGTAATAGGACGTGGAAACAAGCCCAAATGGAATCACCTGTGATTTTGCTGCCACAGTGGCCAATACAAGTCTAATGCAGGCTCTTCCAGTCTTTTCTTCAGTGTGTGCTCATGTGTTTTTAAATAAAAATCATCCTGCATGTTTTTCTATTCTGTTTTCAATATCATGAGCATGTCCCTATTTTATTAATTAAAAATCTGATTTTTTAATGGCTCCTCTGTCTGCTGTTTGAACCTGTTGACTGAGATGCAAATCGGGGATTGGCAATCCATGGCCTATGGGCCAGACCCTGCCTTTGGCTACAAAGAATGTTCTTGCCTTTTTACAGGATCGTAAGGAAAACAAGGTACATGCAACAGGCACCATATGCCGCCCTCAAAGCCTAAAATACTCACTACCTGGCCCTTCACTGAGAAAGTTTGTCCACCCCTGAGATAAATTCATTTACTGTTTCTTTAATATCGCTCTTCTGGGTTCTTTCAATTTCTTCACAGCCATAATACAGTGATGAGTGTATCGTACACATTTTTGTTCCAGTTCAGGTCACTCTCTTAAGGTGTAAAAGTAGAACTACTGGGTCAGATTGTATGGCTGCGTTTTACAACTACAGAGGGAGGGAGCCAAAAACGTGTACACATTGTAAGAAAGGAAAAAGCTATTAAAATTGTAATAATATATACTGATAACAAAAGATGAATACAAGTCACGTTTGACTTCTGCCGTTACAAGAGGCGCTCAGAGTGGTTCCCATCAGCGTCCAGACACTCTGATGACAGTGAACTACTGCTTGAGCAACGCTGACTGAAGTGTCCACTTGCATACTTTTTTTTTTTTTTGGCATCCTGGGTATTGCTGTATTTGCAAAACTGTTCTCAGAAAATGTGTACCAGTTTGCAGGCTCATGCCTGTCATCTGAAAGCCCCTGTTAGGACAGTGTAGTTAAAAAGCAAACAAAAACTTGTGATTTTGACCCAAAGAAAAGTATTTGCTTTATTTCGTATTTTATAAACACTGACCTTCGATTTATATTTTTATTGGCTATTTGTCCTTTGTAAATGTTCTCTTCATGTTTATTGATCTTTTTAAAGACTCAGCTTCATGTTTTGTAGATTTTTCTCTATTGTTTTTCTGTTTTCAATGTCAAGTAGAGATATCTACTCAAGTTTTTCTTTTTTTTAATCTGCTTCCTTTAGGTTTGATTGCTCTTCTCTAGTTTCCTAAGGTAGAATCTTAAGTGATTGACTCTAGGTCTTTCTTCTTTTCTAATATGTGCATTCAGTGCTATAAATTTCTCTCTTATTTAATTCCGTTGTGATCTGAGAACATGTTTTGTGAGATTTCTACTCTTGTACTTGTGAAGATGTCTTCCGTGGTCAGGAGTGTTTTTTTGTCGCCGTCAGTGTTCCAGTGAGCGTGATAAGAAGACAGCTTCTGGTGGTTGAATGGCGTGTGCGGGTCGCGGACCCTCACTGCTCGTCTGCTGGGTCTGGCAGGCACTGCAGGAGGGGCCTGGAGGGCTTCAGTAGCGGACTTGTCTGCTTCTCCTTTGAGTTTGTTCGTTTTGCCTCATGCATTTGATGATCTGGTCTTAGGTGCATACACGTTTCGGGGTGTTAGGTTCGAGCCCCTCAGCATCAGGCAGTGCCCCTCTTTACCCCTGACAGTTTTGCTAGTTCTGAAGTCTGCTTTGTGTGACATGGATGTGTCTGTGTAGGTGTGGGCTACCTGCCGCCACGTCTTCACTTCCAGCCCAAGTGGTTGTATTGCATGTGAGCTCCTTGTAGACAACATGTATCTACTCTACCGCTCTGTCTTTTGATGGGCGTGTTTGGATAGTCCACGTTTAAGTAAATGTTGCTGAATTTGGATTGACTTTTTCTGTCTGTAACTGTTTTCCATTTGTTGCATCTGTTCTTCATTTTCCTCCCGGCCCCTCTGTTGCCTCCTGGTTTAATGGAGCGTTGTGTGCGCTTCCATTTTCCCTTCTCTCTTAGCATGTCACCTGCACCTGGGAAGTGTCATTGTTCTGTCACGTGCCCAGGATCTGCTTGCAGCTGACTAAGTCCCGTGCAGGTGGCGCTGCCACAGCTTGGGGTGCACAGGCGCTCGCTCTGTAGCAGGGAGTTTGTTCCCAGCTCCCTTCTGCCCCCCTTCTGTCCTGTGTGGCGTTCACTCCACATTTCTGTGCTCTCCCACCCCCCAGGCTGTTCTTAAGGTTATTCCAGGTCAGGTCATTGATTTTCACTGTTTTCTTCCTGTTGTTGCTGTAAGGACAAGAGGGATGGCTTCAAACTCTTTACTTGTTGGAGCTGAAACTGGAAGTCTCCTGGGTTTTTAAAACTCGGGTTAATTTTTGTGTCTTGATGCTAATATATGCACAATTGACCCTTGAACAACACGGGATTAGGGGTGCTGAGCCCCCTGCAGTTGGACGTCTGCATATAACTCCCCGAATTTCATTTGTCCCTTGGTATCCGTGAGGGGTTGGTGCCAGGTTGCCTGCAGATACCAGATCCATGGACACTCAAGTCCCGTATATGAAATGGCACAAGACACCGCATATAGCCAGCCCCCTGCGTCCGTAGTTGGTTGACTCCACAGACGGGAAACCTAGGCACACGGTGGGTCGACTTTATATTTATTGAAAAAATCCACATATAAGTGGACCACACAGTTCAGACCTGTGTTGTCTGAGCGTCAGTTGTGTATGTTTTGGTAAATACACCTAAATGACAGTATGTACCGTGTCGTTCTGAAGCTTGCTTTAAAAACCCACATCCTTATGGTGCTCTCCCTCCAGGTCTGAAATCTCGTTCGCTGTACTCACTGTGAATAGTACGTGTCCGCACGCTGTCTGGAAGGGGTTTCAGAAACTTCTTGATTCCACAGCACGCCCCTCATGTCACAGGTGGGACCAAGGCTCAGAGAGCTCTGACATGCCACCATCACGGGCAGTAGTCTGGAGGGGACACTTTCTGACTCCGGGAGGTCTGGCCTGCTGGCTCTTGGCACCTCCCTGGGCGCGTGCAGACGACCATCTTCCCTCCCCTCTCGTTGGTTCAGGCTTGAGTCCAGGTGGGATCGTCACCTCCTCACTCAGCTGTCACCGCCCTGAACCCTCCTTTTCCCTGCTGACCTCTTGCCTCCCCTGAAGTCCCACCTAAGGTCGGTGTGTTCGTCTCCCGTGATTTCTCCCGTTATCTTTCTCTTAGGACTTTGCTGCCATTGGGGTTTGAGCCTCTCGTCTCGACCTCCATTCCCCCGGTTGGTTTCCTCATCCCCCCCATCCCTCGTGCACACTCCTACCAGGTGAATCCTCATAAAAGTGTCACAGCGACTGTTCTCCTGACTTGGGATCCTTTGGTGGCATATCTTTATTTAGTCATGAATCCAAATTTTGTTTCCCAGAATTAGTTCCGAGCCCAGCAGGAAGCCGGCCAGTCTCCTGACCCGTCCCATCCCCACCTGCCCATAATCGTCAGATGCAGGTCCTTCTGAGTCACCTTTTTGTCCCTTGAAACCTCCTCCGACCTTTCAGGCTGCTGTTTCTTATGGATTACGTGGGATTCTTGTTCGTGTCAGCTCCTGCTGGGCAGAACATGTGGGACAGAAGCCGAGGTTCCTGTCCTAACGGCCTGCGCGGCGGCCGAGCAGCACGGCCTGGACGCCTTCCACGGGCCACACAGCGCCGTTTTCCACACAGTCGGGACTGTGCTAACTCAATTCTAGACCACGTCCAGAATCCAAGTCTGAAGTGGTGCCTTTGTCACGTGGTTATGGAGCTCAGAGGAGGCGTCTGCTGCGAAGTTCAGTCACAGCATTCACTCAGCTGTTCCAGTTCGCTTCCTATAAATGCTCTCGGCCTTTCCATCTCCCAGCTTTTTGCTCCTCTGCCCCTCAAGGATATTTCATAACAGTTTACAATGGCGATTGTGTTTATTTTCATCTCGGTACCATTTCTTAATTTGGGGGACTCAGTGAAAATTATGACTAACTTTCTAAGATAATGATTGTAAACATGCCATTCACTAATTACACAAATTCTGTCTAGAACCTGAGCAGATTAGTGGTTTAGAGCGTTTTTGTATCATCTCTGTTACGTGTGTTGGTATGTAATTATGTGTGGGTGTGTGCTTTTGTTACGAGACGGTAACCTTTTCAACCTTGATAGCATTTTGTGTCTCTACCCGTGATCCATAGCTTGTTGGCGCCTGCGCTGTTGGTTTCATCCCTGTGTTGGTGACTGGTTACAGGTCAGGCCTCCATTGTGCAGGGCCCTGAGCCCCCCTGCCTCCTCCTTCCTTGCAGCCCCCCCCCACACACGCACGCACGCACACACACACACACACACACATACACCCTCTGGGACTTCTGTTTCCTGGGACTCCTGGGCAGTGTTTCCAATCAGACATTCCAGTGCTGCAAAGCCAGTGGGCTGTGAGTCTGGTATCAGAAGGAGGGCATTTCACACAGAACTTTGCAGTTCAGGAGAAACTAAAAAATATGCTTTGGACATGTTTTAGGAGAAAGCATAGACATTCTGTTAATTGGGGAATAGTTTGAGTCAGGAGACATCAGTTATTATTTGATTGTTTCTGGTTTTTCCTGCCTCGCTCTTTTGTTTCAAAGTATGTGGCCAGCACCTCACGTTGAAAACCAGCCTGGTGCGTTTATCTCCTGTGAGTGCTTGGGCTGGCGCTGAGAGACTGGCTGTGCTGCCAGTGGGACTGCTCCTTAGTGAAACTAAGTGTTCTGCGAACAGAATGTTTTCTTTCCCTGCTCTGTGCTTGCCTGTCATACAAGGCTTCCTGTTGTCTTCATTCCTTCCTTATCTCCCATCTAGAATACATCTAGTTTGTTCACTGGAGATGGGATTCCACAGGCGCGTAACAGTCATCATTTCAGCTCAGTGAGACACGGGGAGAGCACTTTGTCAATTGAAATCAGTCGTGGGACAGTGGCAGCAGGTTTTCTTATCTTCAAAAGCAGCTTGAAGTGTATTTGTTCAAAGATCCGTCCTTGGGGGTGGATGGTGAACTGTCGTACTGCCACATTAAACCCAGACGGCACTGTTGCGCTGGCTGTTGTCCACACAAGTGCCTAAGCCCATAGGTTCTTCCACATTTTCCAGGAAGTTTTTAGGGTTTTCAAACCCTAGAGAAAACTGTAGCATACCCCATATTGTTGGATATTTGTTAACATTTAAAAATATGAACTTTGTTTTTAGTTGGAATTGTTTATTATGAGATTTAAAAGATATTGTCCTTGTATCATAATAAGAGAATAATTCTATTTGTGTTAAAAATGAAAAGATGTGTATTTATACCTTATTGATACACGCATACAAAAGATATTCCATAACCACCTTACTATTAAAACCGAAAGAACTCGTCCTGGAGTGTGTACGTCCCAGCCATGCGCACTGTCCGTGGAAGTCCGCGTCGGGACACGGAGGAGAACACACACAGCTGTCCTGGCAGCCCTTCTGTGGGCGCTCGTTGGATGTTGGATTATCAGTCATTGTACGAGTGGCGTGGCCTGGCGTGCACTGGTGCCACTTGGGAGTGACTGCCCACTGTGCACTCATGTGCCACCTGCCGCGGGCTCAGGGGTGCTGCGTGGGCCTCTGTGGGAGGGACCCCAAGGACTGCGTGCCCTGCGTTCGGATGGGGTTGTCCTGACCGTGGCAGAGTCTGCCCAGGGTACCGGGGACAAGCCTTGCGTTTGCATGGTGGGTCAGGGCTTGTTCTCACAAGCAGCTGAGAGCCAGAGACATGGAAAGAACTTCCATGTGGGCCATTAGGAGCAGAAGCATCTGCCATTATAACTCCTTCATGGGATAGGAAAGGGGACATTTAAAATCGTTACTCTCTTTGTTCTGAGCCCTTAAGGAAAGAGACTTTATTTTAGTGTTTTCTTCTAGAAGCCCCCTAAATGCTTTTCATCTTCAAATATAGTGGTTGGTTATGTTCAGACTAAGTTTAATTTAAGCAAATTATAACAAAGTATAAATATTTTAGCATTCAGCAAAACAAAACGGTGAGACAAGGAGAGTATCCTATGATTTGTGTTTATCGGTGCCAGGAAAAGCAGAGAATAGACCTTTTATTGGCGATGGTACCACAGAGCGCCCTGTGTGGGAGTTCAGCCTCCCCCCAACTGCCTGCCTGGGCAGTGCCCGCTCCTGGAGCCCTGTGGGCAGCTGCTGCGGTCGGGAGAGGCAAGATGCCGCTGGGCTGTGAGCCTGGAGGGCCTGGCTTGCTCTGTCTCCCTCAAGACGCATTCATTTTGCAGCTTTTTAGGGAGGGCATCCTGTGTCATGGCGCTGTAGCACATGTGTGGCGTGCTTGGAGCTTTTTGTTCCTGCCCTGCGCTGTTCAAAGCACACTGTGGCTCCGTGGTCGTGTTTCCAAACTGCGTCCATTCCCTGAGGGTACCGACTCCACGCACACACCTCAGGCTGTGAAAGTCATTTCAAAAGAGCAGCTCCGTGCAGACCAGGCGGCCTTTGGGATGACAGTCGGGCTTTGAGATCACTGCTTGGGAAGAAATGGCATTTATTTGAATGTACAAATTTTCTAATATGGATGTTTATTAAAAAAATCAGCCTTATTGCTTCCTTCCGATGGCTTAGTGTGACCGATATTTGTCTTATTTTCTAGGGTTCAGAATAAGTTGGAGGTGCTGAATTACACAACCATTCCCATCTATCTCCCAGAAATCACGATTGGAGCTCACCAGAGTAATCGAGTCTTCCGGAAATTCTTAGAGGTAAGGAAGGTCTTCAGAGGTGCCGCGCTGAGCGGCTGTGAGCTCAGCAACTGCTCTGACAAACGGTTCTGTCCTTGTTTGCTTGTTTGCTTGGATGAAAGCTTTCTTTTCACTGAGATGGTTCTCTTTTCCTTCATCCCAGTTTATGAGCTGGTGCAGTTCCTGGGGGGCCCAGCCACGTGCCCTGAGGTGTCCTGGGGAGTGGTAGCCGGCGACATGCTTCGTCAGCACATTTTCTTGGTATAAAAACATCTCTGTTCTTTAGCTTTTATGTGCGTTTCTTTAAGGACAGGTTTGATGTCTGGTGTCGCCTTCCTCTTCGGGGTGCAGCCATCCATAAGTCATGAGAGTGTATGTTTCTGCAGGAGGGCCCGGTAGCGGGTGGGGCAGAGGGTGAGGGGTGTTGGGCCGTTTTAGGATCGTCCCATCTGATTTCTGTGCCTTTTTAGTGAGTGATTCGTTTTCAGAATGGTTTGGAGAGTCATTTTAGGCAAGATTCCATGCACTTAGGGAACATGTCACGAGCTCTGTGTTGGAACCGAGCAGGTGAGCGCGAGCCTTCTCGGGGATCCTGATGTCTGGGGGGTACAGACTTGACCATTTCCACAGCAGCTGTGGCTGGGCTTTGTTACCGGCGGTGTGTGGAATGATTGTATTTGAATTAGAACTCACGATCAGCAGTCCACTGTTAGACGCGCTGAAAGTGCAATTGTTTGCGTTACTGTAGTTCCCAATGGGCTCCCGGTGCCTGAGCCACTGATCGGTGTGGAGTCCGTCCCACGCCTGTCTTTCCTCCTTGAGGTTCTTGGCGTTTTCTTTAAAGTGAGTTCTTTTGGTTGTTTTGAAAATGATTTTATTCAGTGTAGAAATTTTGGAAATACGTGAAACCATAAAGATCTCACTCAGAGTTACGTCCAGTTAATATTTTGTACGTTTCTTTCTTTATGACCTTTGTCGGCGTGTAAGTGCCGCATGGTCACTTCTCCTTTGGAGTGGAGCTGCGGGGGCCTCGGCTTCCTGAGCCGGGGCTGAGCTGGGCCGCCCTGCAGCTGGGGCCTCGTTCGTGCGGAGGCCAGGAAACCGCCCCGGTGACTGTTCTGCGTTTAAGGCCCCACCTGGTCCTATTGAGTCCACCTTCCAGGTGGCTTCCTCTCTTCTGTCGTCAGCGGTGTGGTCTGTTAGTGCCGACCATGGGTGCCTGGCGGCTGTAAGGGGCTGCGTGGACAGAATTTCCAAACAAGTCGATAACTAGATTAGTAGTAAGCAGGTTTTGCCCTTTTAAATTAAAAAAAAATCTTCTGATTACGTCAGAGTATTGATTTACTGATAATATGTTTTTAACATCTGTATCCCTTTTGATGATCTCACTTTTAAACAGGGATACAGCAGGCAGCAAGCTGAGGAATTCTGCAGTCGCTGATGTGTGGCTGGAATTAGTAACAGAGCTTTGTTTCTACAGTTTCTCTCCGACTCTGTTGTTTAGGAATGAACTGCCCTTCAACTTGTACTACTGGTGGACAGTTTTCTTTTAAAATAAACTTACATAAAAACGGCATTCAGATTTTGTGACATAAGCAGTAGTCTGCGGATATGCAGCTGTGACCTGAGTGGGAGGTGACCTCAGGGGACCTGAGTGGCCGCACTCACCAGCAGCCAGGCTCCTTGGTCTTGTTCTTTCATGTATTTGTGCCTTTTGTTCATTAGTTCACTTATTCATCCCACTAAAGATTTGTTGAGTGCGTATGAGGTGCCTGACCTGTCCTAAGCGCTAGGGACAGGGACAGCAGCCCCTAAGACGGCAAGATCCCTGCCCTTGTGGAGCTTATGTCACCGTGGAAGGAACACAGTCAAAACCGAGAATTTGGTAAGTGGTAGTGACAGGTGCTGTGGAGACAGTTAAATCCCCGGAAGGGAGGTTGGAGCTGAATTTAAAATATGTTGGTTGTGGCCCCAGAAGACCTCATGGGAAGTGGGCAGAGCTGCCGGAGGGGTGATGGGGGAGAGGCCTCGATGCAGAGGTGAGGAGAGAACTTGCAGCGCATTCCAGACCCAGGAAGGAGGCCACTGTGGCTGGAGCAGAGGGAGGTAAGGTGAGGGGCCAGTAGTGAGGGAGAGATGGCGGAGGCCTCCTGGCCTGTGCAGAGTGTGGGCAAGAAGAAGGGCTGCGAGCTCGAGAGGGCGGGGGCAGGGCGAGGAGCGGGAGCTCTCAAGGAATGCTCAGTGAGAGGTGATGGTAGAGGCTCAGTGGACGGCAGTCAGCACAGGAGCTCTGAAAAGTGGTCACATTACGGCTAGAAGCACTGAAATCTGCTGCGATGTTGTATTGGAAGAGAAAGAAGCAAGCTGACTTCAAGGTTTGGGCTGAGGAAGCAGCGCTCTGGAGTTGGGATTGGCCCCGAGGGGAAGGCACAGAGATACAGGCCTCAGGGGAAGTCAAGGGCTCACTGCTGGACGCGGTAGGTGTGCAGTGCTTAATACACGGGAGGACGTGGGCGTGTGAGAGCCAGGACGAGACGCCGAGGAGGTGCTTGTGTGCTGAGCTTGGAGTTGGGAAGTGCGTGAGGGTTTAAATATAAATTTAGGAGTCCTCAGCGTGTGATGGACACTGGAGGTCACAGCGCTGGGCAGCTCTCTGGCAGGAGGTACAGCTAGAGAACGGAAGAGGGTTAGGGGCGGGGGCGCAGCAGAAAACCATCAAGGCACCGTCCTCGTGGAGCTTCCATTTGGGTGTATGTTGTTTTCATTCATTCTTTGTAAGAGGGGGACTGTTCGTTCGGTCGGTAGGAATTTCATTTCCTCTTTAATGGATGTGTTTATAAAATACAGGTTGAATAAGCAAGAAAGTGTGAGCCAGATGATCCCCAGAGGAGGAGCCATGCCCAGGGTGGGCGAGACGCCTGGTCTCGCCTGGTAATCGGGTGGGGTCTACTGTCGTGACGTGTGCGTGTGCATGGACAAGGGCACTGGGGGGGCCCAGCAGTGTGCTCCGAGCCACGGGCAGCCAGATGTGCCATAGGACAGCTGATGGCCCGGATGTCAGCCTCCAGGTGCCCCAGCTCACTGCTGTAATGAACTGCCAACAGCCAGGCCACCATAATGACAGTATGGAAACACAGCAAGGAAAAATGGGCATTTAAAAGTCCGTTATGTAAAAAGCTAGGTACGCGCCGGCAGATACTGACAGTTTGACCCTCCTGACTTCCATGCACACCCTGTCACTTCTCCTGCTTTGATACGCTGGGAGCAGTCTGGTCCCTGGTAGTCTAGAACTGGTACCACGGTCGCCCTGTCTTGTGTCCCATCTCCTGGAGATGGTTTTCTGCGGTTCACCATTACGGGTCATGTTTGCTGAGTTAATTGTGGATGCTCTTTCTCAGGTGAAGGAGGTTCCATTTTATTAGAACTTTCCCAAGAATTTCTGCCAGGCGTGGATATTGACTTGTATCGCGTGCTGTCTGCCCTGCTGCTTTTCTCCTTTTCTGTTCACTGTGGTCCGTGAGTGATGGATTTTCTAACGTGAGACCAGAACCTTGATACAACCTTGATTTTCTGGAATGAATCCCACCTGTGTGTGTATTATGCTTTTCTGTAACTGAACCTCATTTACACGCTCACTTCTGGATTTTTGTGTCTACATTCTTGACAGATGGGAGAATTTTCCTTTTTCCATATCGCTGTCTGTTTTTTTGTTTGTTTGTTTTTTTTTCAAAGATTTTATTGGGGAAGGGGCACAGGACTTTATTGGGGAACAGTGTGTACTTCCAGGCCTTTTTTCCAAGTCAAGTTGTTGTCCTTTCAGTCTTAGTTGTGGAGGGCGCAGCTCAGCTCCAGGTCCAGTTGCAGGGGGCACAGCCCACCATCCCTTGCGGGAGTTGAACCGGCAACCTTGTGGTTGAGAGGACGCGCACCAACCAACTGAGCCATCTGGGAGCTCAGCGGCAGCTCAGCTCAAGGTGCCGTGTTCAATCTTAGTTGCAGGGGGCAGAGCCCACCATCCCTTGCAGGACTCGAGGAATTGAACCGGCAACCTTGTGTTGAGAGCCCACTGGCCCATGTGGGAATTGAACCGGCAGCCTTTGGAGTTAGGAGCATGGAGCTCTAACCGCCTGAGCCACCAAGCCGGCCCTCATGTCAGTTTTTATTATCAGGGTTTTGCTGGCACCAACCACTCAGTGGAGGCAGGTCCTCATTTTTATTCTCTGGAAAGTTTGACCACGATGAGCAATGACTGCTTCTTCCTTCAGTGTCAGAAGGAGTGACTGGTGGGCCTGGCACTGGACTTTCGTTATGGATTCAGTCCTTTAATAGCACTTCTAATTCTTGGCAAAAGAAATAGTGTGTTGACCTTTTGTTTTCTAAAATTAACATTGTGGTCTTCCTTTCTCTTTTAGGCCCTTTCTGCTCTGTTTTGGGGTTTTGTAGTTTGCCCAAGACGGGACTGAGTTGAAACTCCCTTACAGTTAAGCCAGCGCTTTCTAAGTCTCGGTGATAGGATCTCATCCCCTGCTTGTACTGCCAGGTGCTTCTCTTTTTTTAAACACCTTACACAGTCACTTTATATCCTGCATCTGGCAGTGTCGGTTTGGGGGCTGCCTGACTTTGTCACTTACTGTTCCCTCTGGTGCGTACGTGGTGGCTGAACTCCTGCATTTTGGAGCCTTTGACACCAGTTCTCGTTCTGTGGCATTTACTGAGTGAGCCCCTCCTACGTACAGGACGCCCAGTTCAGTCTGAATTCAGATAACAGCAAACATTGCTTTAAGGGCGTCCAGATGTGCCATTCACTGGGCGTCTGTGCAGTTAGTCTGCTGACTCCGCAGTTCTACCCCTGAGAGGTCTGCTTGCTGCGCCAGCCCTGACACTGCCGGGCAACCGGGGTTTGGTTCTTCGTTTACCTGTGGGGTTCTGGCCCCGAGGTAGTGAGAACTGGGCCCACACCTGTGAGCTCAGGCTGCAGCGGGAAGCCCTCCGTGCGCAGGTGGCTGAGGGTCTGCCTTCACGAGCCGCACTTCTGTGGAGAAGCCTGTCAGTCCTGCGCCCCGCGTGCACGACGTGGCTGGCCTGCCGCCTCCCAGCTCTGCAGCTGTCCCCAGGGCAGAGGCGTCTGGTCACCACTCTGGTTTCAACGCACAGCTCATTTGTAGCCCGTGATCTGCAGAGCTCAGTGTTGCGTTTAAAAGCATTTCCAGAGGTTTCTCAGGGTCTCGGGGCTGCTGTTGTGCTGAAGGTGGAAGGCTCCTGCTTTCCTTAATGCTCTGAGCAGCTGTTTGGTGCTGGTGTGGCCTGGGTCCATTCTGCGGAGGAGCTGAGGTGGAAGCTGTGTGTGTCTCTTTGCGCAGGGAACCCGTGGGGTGGAGGATTCAACAAATCCCCAACCCTCAAGGCACAGAAGGGAACCCTGGCTGATGACAGAGTTGTCTTCTGTTACAGTCCGAGAATTGTGTCCAGGACGCGTCCTCAGGCGTGTTGGGAGCACTGGCTGTGACGAGGAGTGATGCCTGCTGCTCGCTGCTGAGCTGCCATTGCAGACGCAGCGTCCAGACATGTCACCTCGATATTTGACACGTCGTCACTTTCCACTCAGCAGATAGTTACTGCGCTCAGCATTGTTGTGAGCATTGGGCTACGTGGGAATAAACAGCCAGCTTTCCAGGGGCTGACACCTGGTGGGCGTGGGCTGGGGACAGGTGGCAAACACGTCTACAGCAGGCACCGGAGAGCGGGCAGAGCTACTGCTGGCTCAGGAGGGGCTGCTGTGCCGAGCGACGCCTTGCACGTGTGAGTGGCCCAGCCACACCTCCGAGCGTGCTCGGACGGGGGAGCGGCCTGGCATGTTCTAGGCATAGAAGCGTCCACCGTGGGGAGGCTGGCGGGGGTGGGGGTGGGGTTAGAAGGTACAGGATGAGGGCAGGTAGGGACAGAGGCTGCAGGGTGAAGACTTCGGGTTACAGTTTAGCGAGGCTCTGAGCCGCTGGGTGTTCGGGAGTGAGTCTGAATCACACCTTAGAGGGGTGCTCGCCTCGCCTCGTCAGGTGCTGACTGGGCAGAGAGCAGGGAGTGTTGCCGGAGTCACGTGGTGTCATGAGGCTCGGAAGCCAGGCCGTGCTCACCCCACTTCCCCGAGAGCCCCCATTTATGGGGAGTGGCAGCCTCCCCCGTCCCTTAACAAGCTGGTGGAAGGGTCAGAGGTAAGAGCGTGTCAAGGGGGGGACACGACGGCAGGGGCGGCAGAGCAGGCGCCCAAGTTCCCAGCAGGACATTGCTTTTCTTTTAGGCTTGTGTGTGGGGTGTGTGTGGGGTGTGTGTGGGGTATGGGGTGTGTATGGTGGGGGGCAGCATGTGCAGACAACACGAGGACATTAGGGCAGTTGGGAAGACATTTTTCTGGCTGCTGAGTAGTTTCTGCGGGCAGCCAGGGGTACGCACCACAGGCTGGATTCCTGGAGGGCCTGGCGCCCTCTGGTTGGCGGTAGGAAGGAGGCACTTAGGACTGACTGGTGGTCCTGGCCTGGGAGGGGGAGGGGAGGGAGAGGCTGTGGGCTAGGAGATGGATCTCCGTGGAGGAAGGACTCCAGGGCAGGGCTCGGAGTGTCCCTTGGTGAGCAGTACCCCCCACTCCACTGCCCAGGGAGGGGAGTAGAGGCGGGTGGGACTGAGGAGGCCCCAGGCCTGGGCACAGAGGGCACTGCTGTTCATTCCCCCTTGGGAGGGAGCCGTGGGCACACACGGGGCAGCCCCCTTGCAGTTCTTTGTGCACAAGTCCCCAGGGGGCTGCTGGGTGAGCACCACGCAGACGGGGGCTTGGGGCTCCTCGCAGGAGGGTTTACGTGGAAGGCTTTCCCACTGAGCTGAGCTGGTGACACAGGGCCCTAGACAGAGAGAAAGGACCTAGAGAAGGGTTTTTACTTGTGATTTGGTTTTGTGTTGATTCTGTGACCTTGGTGCTTTGATGAATCCTGTCGCTGGTCTGGAGGAGTGCTGGCGGCTTTCAGGAGTCTCTCAGCAGGCTAGGTGACTGCCTGGGGCCCAAAGGTTTCACCTGCAGTGACGTTTGCAGAGGGACAAGAGTACCTGGACTCGGGAATGTTTATCAGCGTGTTTTATTCACACCCCTCCCCATTTGGTAATTGGAATCGACTCCTTAAACATTTGTGTAAATGCTGACTGCAGGCAGGGCTCCCGCTAACTTTTTACAGTCGTTTCCCAGACAGTTGGCGGTGCACGGTATTCTGCGCAGCCCTCCGTTGGTGCAGACGCACTGAGTTGGTTCCACTTTACCGATCTGCCCCTCCAGCTGAAGGCGCCGGATGCTGTTAGGGTCCCTGTGCCTCGGTGAGTCTGCGTGTGGCCCAGACAGCTGCCACCAACAGGGTCAGCTCTTCTCTCCCCGCTCTGTTACTTCTTTACCAGCACAAGTGGTTTCCATTCCCAGTATCAAGTTCTCCTTTACCATTTTCAAAAATGGGACGTTTCATCGTTTTAACCTGTGAACACTGCGTTCTTTGTTTATGAATTCGCTGTAATAAAGACAAACGTGCAGTAAACAGAAAACATTAAGATCAGCCAGGTGGTTTTAAATTTCCTCTTGACGTTCAAACCTTAGACCTTAAGTTGGTGTCTTTTTTATGTTACGATACAGAGTCTTGGGTTAGAAGTTAATAGGATGTGGAAGTAAATGCACAGTAGTTACCCTTGGTCGTGAGGGCTGAGAGCCGGCAGGTCGGCCCTGCCTCTGCCTGCTCCGAGGGAGGGAGGGACTCGATCGGAAAGGCAGCCCTAGTCTGCTCTCCCGCTGCTTATGTTTACACGTAGAGGAAATGACTAGAGATACCCCTTAGAGAAGAAAATTACCATAAAGGTAGACTCCACAGGTGCATTGGTTTGTGCCTGATTGCAGTGTCCTGAGGTCTCTAGAGGTCAGCTGGTGTGGCGTGACATCACAGCTGATACCAGGCTGACAAACCAGGAGTGCCCGCTTTTGCTCTGTGTTCGGGCATCACTTTAGAATTTTAGAAAGCTTACTGTTTTCGGGTATTGAGCCCAGTGTGTGAGTTAGGAGCTTTCCTGTATGCACAGCTGGTCTGAGCGAAGCAGGGTGGAGACATGTCGGGTGTATGATACTGTGCACTTGTGGCCGGGTCTGCTGTAATAGGCTGTGGGTTTACATGTTAAACAGAGGCACTTATTTTTTTAAAAAAAGATGGTTTTTGACAATTGGCTGGAGAAATAAGGTTTCTTTTGAAAGCTGACTTCAGTTTTGTTACACTTGCTTTATGCTTAACAGTAATGGAAAATTGGGGAAATTTTGTATCAAAAAAGTGACTTTAATAAACAATTTCTGCAATGCTCTTCTTTAAAACTGATGAAAAATTCTTAGCAGCACTCATTAGCACTTATGTATAGTAATGGTCATTGGAAATTGGGATCCCCACGCCCCCCCCCCCCACGCCCCAGGATTATCCGGTAGCTTTAGTCCCCCCAGAGCACCGGGAGCGCAGAGGCCGTGGTGCCTGCTGGGAGCCGCTTGCTCCCCAGTGCAGCGCCGTGGCTCCAGGCGGCAGGCGTTCGTTTCATCCTTCCTTAACTTTCGCCTTTACAGTGACCCAGCGAAGGAGTTCATGCTGCCATTGGCACATGGACTTGAGTCCTCTGGGAGAACGCCACCTAGGAAGTGAGCGTCGGGGACTGTCCCACGGGGACAGTAGGAAGTGTGAGTGCCACACAGTGGGACTCGGGTACCTGTAGGAGGGCGTGGAGAACAGTGCCCCAGCCGTCTGGGCTGGGGGCCTGCACAGGACATGCAGCAGCGGGGCTCATGTATTCTGACTGGCCGACTGACCACGGGCGGACGGGTCCAGTAACCCCTGGTAGCGGCAGCATGTGCTTGGGAGGCACAGCATTACGTTATTCGCAGACGTTGGCAGCCAGCTGAGCTGCCGTTTAATTCAGCTGATATTTGTGCGGGGAAAGGATTTGTGGCTTGGTGATCAGAGCATCTGGGCTGGAGTGTCAGCCTGGCAGCCCGGTGCCCTGGGCAAGTCACTTCTCATGTCCTTTTTACAGTAGAGACGCCCTGCCCCCTGCCCACCTCACGTTGTCAGGATCGCGGCAGATGGTCAGTGCTGGTCGTGGGACCGCCGTCCGCCCGCTGGTGTCAGAAGCTCCTGCGGGAGTGCTGGGCGTCACTTTGGGGTGAGTCCCAAAGGCAGAGCTGACGACCCGGGCGTTCTGAGAAGGGTGTGGCGCAGTGTCAGCACCAGGAGAGGCTCGTGCAGATGGGCACCGTGTAGTGGCAGAGGAATCGGCTCGGGAAGCGTTTCAGGAAGAGCTGGTGTGGCTGTGATGGCCAGCCGGGCCACCAGCGTTAGGTGGCGCCTGGGAACGCCAACCCAGGGTGTCTGTGGAGCTGCAGGCCGCCCCGCGGGACCTGAAAGCTGAGAGGACTTTCACTAGGATGGACCTGCCTGGGCTGTGCCCGGTCCTTCAGATAAAAGGAAATCACTTTCTGGTAGGACCAACTTGCTTGCTACAGCGGTTGCGTTTTAACATTAGTTTGCTGGGTATTTCACGGCTGGGAGAGACCGGGCCAGGCCGAGCCTCGGCCTCCCTTCTTCCCTCCGTCCCTCCCGCCTCGGGATGGCTGCCATCTCTCACTTCCTTCTTCTGCTGGTGCAGACATGCCAGGTGTGTCCCGTCAGGAAAGCAGGACGTGCCTGCCTGAGTTCCTGTAACGAACCACCCTGAGCCACTGCGAGCCCAGTGTTGTGAACCTCACGTGGCCTGGGGGACAAGTACAGAGTCACAATGTCACTGGAGGCACCTTTCCCTTTCCAGCCTCTAGAGGCTGCCTGCGTTCCTGGGCTCGTGTCCCCACCTCTGCTTCGGTGGTCACATCTCTGACCTGACCCTCCCCTGGGCCCCCTGGCTGATCCAGGATGCCCTTCCCGTCTCACGGTCCTCAGCGTAATCCTTGGGAAGTCACGGAGTCACGGTTCTGAGGATGAGGGTGTAGATGTGTTTGGGGCCATCATTCTGCCTGACAGCCCCCCGATAGAGAGACTCTGCCCACCACCCTCCACACACGTGCACAGGCCGCCTTCCTGAGGGCAGCCCAGCCTCCTCGTCCTCTCAGTGACTCTCGGCGTCTCACTCCCTCCGGAGCTAAGGTCTCTTCTCCACCGTCCTCTTGTCCTCGTGCCAGAGCCAATGACCGTTTCTTAGTCCTCACTGGACTTGAAGTCCCATCATGTCATGGCCGCCCACCCCTTCTTCAGCCTCCTCTGGCCTGCTCACCCCTCCTCCAGCCCTCTCGCCTGACCTCCTTTCTCACGGGCCCCCGGGCACCCTCGCCGACTGACGAGGCATCGTCTCCCTCTTGGCTGTGGGGAGGCGCTGAGCCTCTGCTCCCATGCTGTGTCCTTAGCCCGGCTGGACGCTCCCCACCCTGGGGAACCACCTGCCCCTCCCGCTGCTCCTGCTTGTCTGTTCCCAGGACGTCCTGAGCCTTGAGGCCGTGGACGCAGGTGCAGGTGGGAGTCACTACGGCCTCACACACGGGCGAGACCTGCAGCCTGTGGCCCAGCGACCCCCTCATGCCTGTCGGAATCACCAGAGCGCAGAAAGGCCGGCCTCACCCCTTCCTGCCATTTCCGGTCTTCTGTAGCCCCCACAGCTCCGTGGTGAGAGGCTGCCCTTCCTGGGAGCAGCCCTGCCTGTTAGGACCAGCCTTCAAAGCCGCGGTCACTGTGCTCACACAGGTGCCTCTGCCTGTGGGGACACTCGGTGCTGCCAGAAATAGTCTTGCTCGGCTGCTGCAGGTCCACCTGTGAGGCCGAACTGCGCCCTGTGTCACCTGGGCCCCTGCTCCACACCAGTGGGAGGAGCCCGGGGCTGAGACAGCTGGGCTCCCAGGCTCACTGCTGCTGCGCCAGCCCCGTCCTGCCTGGGGCAGGGCTGCTCTGCCCCCTGGTGGGTCCCTGGCTGCCCACACCCACTGGCGCAGCTCTGTGTCACCCTCGGCCGGTGCTCCCACTGTCCCAGCCAGGCCCGGGCTGTCACACGGATCTCAGCTGCCTCATCAGTGGCTTGTCCAGGTTAATGGTTCTGTTGTGATGGTCAGCGCTGCCGTGTTTCCCCAAAAATAAGACCTAGCAAGACCATCAGCTCTAATGCGTCTTTTGGAGCAAAAATTAATATGAGACCCGGTCTTACATTACATTATATTACATTACATTACATTACATTATATGATACCTGCTCTTACATAAGGCCCAGTCTTATATTAATCTTTGCTCCACAAGACGCATTAGAACTGATGGTCTGGCTGGGTCTCATTTTGGGGAAACACAGTAAGAAGGAGCCCCCTGTCTCCAGTGCCCGTGTGGCTGACTCCACCTCCAGTTGTCGAGCACTTGTTACCTGCTGACAAGTGGGAACAGGACTGGTTTATAGCGCTGGCTGTAGGCTGGCTGGCAGCCCCTGCAGGCAGAGTTGTGCTTTCTTTGCAGGGGCCGGTGGAGGAAGGGTGGACGGGGCAGCTGCGGGTGAGCTGGGCTGTAAACTGATGGTGACCATGGCTTGCTTCCCTCCCACAGCTGCCGGGCCGCAGGTACAGCCCTGGGTACAATGCGGACGTGGGTGACAAGTGGATCTGGCTGAAGTGATGGACCGCCCTTCGCCAAAGCTGCTTCACGGTGACGAGGAAGCTGCCAGCCTGCTGATTCCATGTAGCTTTAAAATTGGGGGGTGGGGTGGGTGCGGGATGATCCGACAGTCGCAGTGGAAGAAATGGCGCAAAGCATCTGCCCTGTGGTGTCATCGGGGTGGAAGGAAGCATCTGTCTCTGAAAAGGATGTGGAACTTTCTAGGTTTATTTTGGAATGATCTGTAATGATTCCCGGGGAAAAATGATAGATTCTGCTACAGACCAGGTGTCACTGGAAGTGTTTCATTGCTCGCCGTTGCGCTGTGGTGTGCAGGGCTGTCCATTGCTCTTCAGACGTGGACAGATGCAGCCTCTCTGCAGCCCTGGTCTGCGTTGTCCCTGAGCTTGCGCCGTGCATGGCACACGCGTGTGTGTGTGTGTGTGTGTGTGTGTGTGTGTGTGTGTGCGCGCGCACATGCAAAGTTCACTCACCGTTTGCTGTGACGTGCTCTGGTCTCATTCAGGCACATTATTAGGATTGAAACATTTATTCTGTTTGTTTTAGCGATCTTCTGTATTAGAGAAGATGAGGAAGAGTGAGGAGGAAATACCAAAGATAGGAAGAGAGCACCACAGAGTTAGGGAAGGGCGTATTTGTTTTAAAAGAAAGTTTGGAAGCCTCGTGCGGTGGCCAGCGTCGGCCGGTCTTATAATTCCTTCCTCTGACGGGGGATTGGAGCTTAGACTGTCGGTGGGGTAACATGTAAAATCAAAGTGATATATACATACGGATATATATATATATATATGCTCTTTATTACCTAAAACTCAAGTTGTCAACCAAAAAGACTAGTGAGAGAAAATCACATTTCTTTATTTACTTCTATTGAAAACTTAGAAAAAGTAAAATTTCTTACAAGCTAATTGTAGACTTGAGCACTTGAGCTCAGGAGTTCGGCTGTAAGTTGTGAATTATGCGAGTTTTCACTAGAGAGCTCCATCCACTGTGTTCAGTATGGCAGCTCCTCGCCACACGTGACTATTGAACGGAAATGAATTACATGCAGTTTAAAGTGCACGTCCTCGGTTGCACTGGCCGCCATTCAGGTGCTCAGTAGCCACGTGGCCAGTGGTCTTAGTGTCGGGCGGGGCGGAAGAGAGCGTGTTTCCTGCCGGGGACGGTCCCATCAGGTGTCCCCAACATGGAGCAGGCTGTCCTGCCCGCGCCCCCTCGGCCTCCTCTCCTCTTCTTTTCTCTTTTATTCCTCCCTCTCTCTGCCTCTCTCTGTCTCTCTCTGTCTCTCTCTGTCTCTCTTCCCACTCGCCCCTCCTGCTTTGGGTTTCAAGAATTGAAAATAAAGTTTCCCGGCAGTTTTTCAGCTGGAGTCCAGATTTAAATGGCCGCGTTTCACTCGGAAACGAAGGGCTTTGCTGGCTGGCTGAGTGCAGCGAGTCGCTGGGCCGGCGCACTCCGTCGTTTGGTGCCCGCGCCTCACAGACCCATTAAGGAGAGGAGGGAGGGGGAAGAAAAGCAGCTTTAATTATCGGGGCCGTTCCACGGTCTTGGCTGCAAGCAGCAGGCCCGTTTCTTCAGCGTCCACATGGCAGGGTGTCCTCAGCAGCAGGAGGTCTGCTGGTGTCCGGCCTGCATTTGTGAGACAGCTCCTGTGACGCGGTGTGGACCCCGGTACCCTGGGCCCGCCTTTGAAGTCACCTAGTGTACATTCCCTGATGGCGTGTGTGCTCATGGGGTTAATGTTTCATTTTGTGGTGTTTCATGAGTGGCAGGCAGAGAAAAGCAAATTTAGCAGGTGCCCCACGTGTAGTAGTCTCAGAGCAGCACGTGATTCAGTCACGAGAATGCTTACACCCCTGAGAGAAAGCCAGGGGGGAAATCAAGTGCGTTTCTGAAGATCCCATGTCGGAACATTCGAGGCTCCGGGGATCCAGAACTGAACCTGCTGCAGGACTGGTGTGGAGTCTCGCAGGCACGTGAGTGCGGCCGTGCCGGTCTTGTGTCGAGGAGGAAGCGCGCCTCTTTCTCTAATGTGCCTTTCCGTTCTCTCAAATTGGTAACCAGAAGGCTGAGAACATTTAGCTTCCTGCAGGGAATTACAGACAATTATGTCCACATCTGCGAAGCAGGGCTGGCCTTGGTGGGCCTCCAGCCTCACCTGTCCCTGTTGGTGGTGGTGTTCACTGAGCAGCCCCTGACAGCACAGCAGGGCGAGAGCAGGTGTTCCAGAAAGCTCTGCTTACGCAGTGTCTTCAGTTAATTTCAGTGTTGGGCTCTGTAACAGCAGAAACAAAGGAAGCTCTTGTCTTTCTTGTCAAAGCCTGTTTTGTTTGTCAAAAGCCCCCTCAGTCGGCTTGGGCCCTTTCTGTGCCTGTTTCCCAGTTGCCCATTTCTGGAAAGGCCAGGCAGCAGCCGTCTAGTGAGAAAGCACAGCTCATGCTCCCACTGGGCCATTCTGCGAGGTCTGGGGTTTGGCAGTGGGGGACGGACAGCAGGCTGCAGCTGCTGTCATGCCCTTGGGCTTGGTGTGGGCAGAGGCATTGGCTGGTCAGAACTGGGGACCGAAAGCTTGTGCCCGGTGATCCTGGATGTGACATCAGGAGAGAAAGCAGGGGGCCTGAGGCCTTTAGGAAAGTCACGAGCCAGGTTCTCAGTAGTCACCTCATCGTCATAAAGGGTCAGCTAATACTTTGTGCATTTCAAGTGACACTTCCATGACTGGACCCAAGAGTTGTCCTCGGAAAGGCTGGGCGGCTCTCGGTCCTCCCTGGTGCCTGGGTTTGGAGGCTCCGATGTGCCCACCGTGTTGGGGACCCCACCTGATTCCACCGAACTATAAACTCCTCCCCAAACAGCCTAACGCTTCCTGAGGCAAAGCGTGGTCCCCCGCTGGCAGCATGGCTGACATCGCAGAAAGAGACTTATTTAGAGATTCTTCTCGAGGAAGCCAGATGAAACTATAGGTTTCATCTGTAAGTGTGTAAATAAGTTTGTCCATACGGTTGACTTACTAGTTTCGAAAGTCTGAGTTCAAAGTTGCTTTAATAAGAACAGTAGTGCATTTTTCACATTTGGGAGCTCCCTGGACAGAACTGGTGGCGGTGCCTCTGGGAGCCGTCGGCTTGTACCTGCTGTCTCATGGTGCCCGCATTTCCTGATGAGGCTGTGCTTAGTGACGGTATAAAAAATTGTTAATTTTTGAAAAGGCATTTTCCTCGGGTGTGTTTCACATGGTGATGGAGTCTTCCACATGGGGAGTGTGTGTGAGGCTTGATGCACCGCCCGCTGGGCACGTGTGCCAGCTGAGGAAGTGCAGGCCTGACCCCCAGGGCCCCCACCAGTGGCGTCTGAGGCTGGGAAAGGTGGGGGAAGACCAGGGCACGTGGCCACGGAGGGAGAGTGAGTGCCTGGAGGGGAGCTCCAAGGTGGTGGTGTTCAGGGAGGAACAGAGAACAGGAGCAGAGAGCCGGGGTGGGTACCATGGCACTGTGGGTGTTCTGCTGTAGGGCACCGTCAGAATCATCCCCGCCAAAGGCAAGTTGCGTAGGCGCTGGCACCATTCCTCGTTGAGCCTGCTCCACTCAGGAAGCACATGTGGGGAGGGCTGGGCGCAGCTCCCCTGCGGGGCGGGTTCTCGGGCTGGACAGCATCCCTGAGACAGGAAAATGCTCGGACCGAAGGCAGAACCACTCTTTCTGTGGGCATCACAGTGTGGGGTGCGGGGCCTGACACCTTGGAGCGTCCTTCCATCTCACTACTCCAGACCCCAGCCCTTCCTCCCAGGATTTGTCTTAGGGAGGCAGCTGCACCCTTCTCTGGCCCCTTCCTGTCCTGCCCACCCCGGCCCCCCGACATTTGGAGGCTGCTCAGCTGCTGTGGTCCCGGCAGCGTTCCGCGTGTACACCGCGGTGCTTGTGTACTTAATGTGAAGCGTTCTTCCTCAGCAGACCAATGCAATCAACTCATTTCTGTTGAAACAAAAAGCAAAAAGAACTCGCCACGCACCAGCCAAAGCTGAAATTAAACAAATCCACTCTGAGAAGGGGAACTCTTGCTGAGAGAATGTCACTTAGATGCAGAAACTCCAGCTGGCTGAGATGCCCATGGCAACGGCGGGGGGGACAGGTGGGGTGGGACAGGTGGGTGACGCCAGCAGCCGGCACACTGCTTAGGACGTACATTTCCAGAGTGCGCAATCAACACTGTCAATTAATTATTACCTACCCACACTCGTGTCAGACCAGAGCTGGCTTTTTCCAGCTGGTAACAATTTTACATTTGTGAGCACACACACACAAAATCTAATAATTTTTACCTGCTCAGAAATGACTTGAAAGACCTCGGACCACTTAATGAACATAAAACAGCCTTTTTCTGTCCCCCAAGGTGTTGTCATTGCCCATCTGACGGCACACGTGCGTCACTGCTGTTTACAGGGAAGTTAAAGGCTCAGCGAGGTATGGAGTTACCTTGCCCTCATTCAAAGGGTTTTTGTCCCCAAATGCCCTCTGCTTTGAACGCTGTTGTCACTGGGCCTCATGGGGGCTGAGACATACAGGTGGGGCGACGGGACCCCGACTTTTCCCACAGTAGCTCAGAAGGACCTCAGAGACTGTTCTGAAAGCAGAGTGTTTCACATCTGCAGTTCCTCCAGAAACGCCCTGCCGAGCTGTGTCCCCACGGACACAGCCCGGAAGCCTTGGCCATGTCAGGGTGCCTCCTGTCCAGAGGCTGTTGGCATGGCCTGCTGACCCTCTAAGCTGAATGTGGGTGAGGCCCGGGAGCGTGGGGCTCTGACGGGGGTCCTGCCAGGCCCTCCCGTGTGTGACCGCCTCGTGCACTGTCACCAGGAAGCAGACCCCAGGGGAGATCCATGCGTACCTCCCTGACGCTGGAGTGTCCTGGGCGCTGTCCCCATGGCTCGGGCGCTGGAGGCGTAAGCTCCAGGTGTCAGGCTCGTGCCGTCCGGAGGCTCCAGGGAGGACGCTGTTGCCAGGCCTTTCCCGCTCCTGGATGACGCCCACGTTCCTCGGCTCAGGCCCCTTCCTTGCATCCCTGCCACCGCAGCGTCTGTCCTCACAGCTCCTCCGACTCTGACCCTCCCACCTCGCTCTCGTAAGCACCCTGTGATGACATCGGTGCCACCCGATCAGGATGGTCTCTGTCCTGAGAGCCTGAAGCACAGCTGAGGGCTGCGTGCCACCCTAGGACCACCCTCAGCTCCCTCACTTTGTGTTCACTCAGCGTGGGCACCCGGTGTGTGCCTGACAGGGTTTGGGCCTTTGGACGTCCAGGAGGGAACAGTCTGCAGAGATCCGGCTGGAGGAGGGGAGATCATTGTGGCGACTGAGTGGTGGTCCCCCAAACATACGTCCACTCAGAACCTGTGGCTGTGGCCTTGTTTCGGGAAAGGGTCTTTGCAGATGTCGTCATTTAAGGATCTTGAGATGCGTCATCCTGGATGAGGGTGGGCCCTGGGTCCAGTGATTAGTGTCATTTGAGAGAAAGGAGAGCACAGAGGCAGAAACGGGGTGATGTGCTACAACCAGGGAGCTCCAAGGACTGTGCGCCCCCGGGAGCTGGAGAGGCCGGGCCAGGTTGTCCCTCACGGCCTCAGCGGGAACCGGCCCCACCGGCTCTGTGGTTTCGGCCTTCCGTCCTCCAGGCCTGGAAGAAAACAGATCCCTGTTGTCTGAAGCAGTTACTTCACTAGGGCAGCCCTGGGAAACTCATGCAGTGGGAAAGTCGTCCGTAGCCAGACGTGTGCTGTAGGGTGGGTCAGTGCCGAGCCCTGGAAGAGACATCACGCCAGGCCGGGCTGCAGGAAACCAGGCGGCAGCCCCGGGCGGGGTGGGGAAGGCGTCTCTGGAGCAGGGGCTGGAACATCTGGGAGGAGAAGGTTCTAGATGAGAGTGCAGGCACGGAGCCCTGGGGTGGGCCACGTGTGCTGCTCAGAAACCACAGGCGGTCACACTGGACACGTGCGGGGCGGTGGGCAGGGGCAGCCTGGCCTCCAGGACCACGTGTTTGGACTCTGAGCGCCAGGGGAGCTTTGGAGGGTTTAGAGGGGCGCAGTGACCTGACTCTCCCTGGTGACATTCGTTCCTCCCACTCTCTCAGTCACTGGATCGTGCTGCTGGCCTTGTCCGAGCTCTTTGGGGTGGGGATGGTGTCGTTCGTCTCGGCACAAGGTAGGTGTGTTTGCACACTCACGCCGTTGTATCTGCACAGTGAATTCAGTAACACACTAGGCTGTGCTACAGAAAAGAAGCCTGATACTCTGCCCATCTAAGGAGTCTTTTTTTCTTCAGGACTATTCTAGAATATTCTAAAAAAATCTTTGGATATAGCAGAGAACTTGAAATCACACTGCTGAACGGAGCAGGCAAAACTGGAGCCATCGGGCTGTGGGGTGACATGGGCGGGTTGGGGGAGGGGCAGGGCGGGATGAGGAGGGGAGGGGCCGGAGTGCAGCGGCCTTGCAAGGAGCTTGGTGTCCATGCTTATGTCTCGGGGACACGAGATGGCCACAGGAAACAGGAAGTCAGCGGGCAGCCTTCAGGTGGGCAGTGAGCCTGTGGCCCCAGGCGTCTGACAGGCTACCCCTCAAGGAGGGCGGGTCCTGGGTCTCCTGGCCCCTAATTCAGGAGGGTGCAGCTTCTCACCCTGTGCAACCCAGAGAAACGGAGTGGCCTCGTGAAAGCCACATAAACTGGCTGCCTGCTCAGCGTTCTCTGATCTGTGGGGCGTCTTGAAGGCTCTGAGCCCCTTTCGCTCCTGTATGTTTATGTCCCCCCAGCCCCCAACCGCCCCGTCAGCAGGACCACCTGTAATGAGATGAAAAAATAGGGGTTCAGAGAGAGCTTTCACTGGGGTCACGTAGTCATGGACAGCTGTCACACTGACTCGTGGACCCATGGAGACTGTGCCTCCTGCAGGGCAGTGGCGTGGGGGTCACCGGGGACATCTCTCGTGGATGGCAGTGGCACTGCCTCAGTGTGTGGGGAAAACGCCACGTGACGACACCTCTGAGCCTGCCCCCGACAGGAGGCGCAGGGTCCAGGCCCGCGAGGGGGGAGCGGCCATGAGCTCATCCTCACAGCCCTGCCCGGGGCCAGGACAGCAGGGCCAGGCGCAGCCAAGCGGCGGCCAGGTGCTCGTGGTACGTGCTTCCTGGGCACAGTCCAGGTCTGGGCATCACCACCTGGTGCTTAGGCAGAGAGCGATGGACGTGTGAACAGAAGTAGCAGAGAGCCAGGTTCACGGCCACGCAGCGACCCGCCAGACTGACGCCTCTGGACGTGTGTGGAAGCTGTGAGTGCCTGTCCTGGGCAGGTAAGGGTACCTCATCGCTGTTTGTGCTGCAAATGTGACAGTCCCTTTTGTGGGCACTCAGCAGCAACGTGGGTCGACATTCTGCCTCAGCACGGATCTTGGTGGCTGTCCTGTGGGTGGTGCCACATGCACGCGGGGCCGTGCATCAAAGTGCGTTACTAGGGAAGACACAGGTACAACAGACCCAGCGGAGGGTTGGACTTAGCCTGGCGGGGCCAAGGAGGTGACTGCCACCATAGGATGGCATCTCCACCTCGTGCACCTGTCTGCCCCCACTTGCCCCCATTGGCCCGTGTCCCCATCTGCCCCCATCTGCTCCTGTGTCCCTGTCTGCCCCTATCTTCCTGTGTCCCCTTCTGCCCCATCTGTCCCCAACTGTCCCCATCTGCCTGTGTCCCCATCTGCACCCATCTGCTCCTCCACTTGCATGGCCAGCCTGCGCCCCGTGCCCCACGCCCCCCGCGCCCTTGTCCCCTGCGCCCCCCGCGCCCGGCCTCAAGCAGGCGCCGTGGTTTCTGCTGGCGCGGCCCGCGAGGACCTCAGGAGGTGGCAAACAGGCCCCAGAAAGATGGAAAATGTTGAACAAGGAAGGACAATGTTCAGTCGACCAAAACAAACAGAACTTCACGTTCCTGGATTTTGCAGCGCTGGATCTGGGGACAGCGACAGACTGCAGGACGAAAGCGCGCATCCCAGACACGCAGCCGCGGCCACAGGCACGAAGGGCGAATGTTGGAACCCAGTGCGTGTGCGCAGCACGGCGGCCAGTGCACCCGGAGTCCCCTGCTCATGGTCCCCGTGCTAGGCCGCGCGTGGCCCTGGAATCCGGACTGAGCCGCTGCGTGCGGCGTGAGGATCGTGTCCTCACCTGCTGCAGCAGGAGCCCACACGAGCGACAGGTCAAGGCGACTCCGTTAAAGTCGGCATTTCCAGATCAGTAGGAGGCACAACGACAAAAATGTCCTACTTGCACCGTCTGGAAATCAAGTAAGTGGCAATTTAATGATACTCACGCTTATATAATATATATTTATAATACACTACCCTAACAACCATGTCATCAGTCTGCATTACAGATAGCGTGTAATCACTTACATTATAGCAATAAAATCCAAAGGAAAAAAAAAGGCACATTTATTTTAGAAGACAAAATCCGGGCTGTGTTTCTGGGTTATTTCAGTGAATTTATTAGCAATTGCAAAGACACTGTAATTACACTACTTACAAATAGGATCAAATGAAAGCAACTGACACGAGTTATTTAAATACCTGAGGATCGTAACCCCACCCGCTTCCACGTGAGCTATTACTGATCAATCCCTTCATGGCAATAAAAGTAAAATGAAAAATCAAAATTACTTTATGGGCGAGAAGAGCTTCAGAAGCAGCCTCCCTGGAAGGCAGAGCAGCTCGGTGGCGACACTTCTGCTTTCAGGCTGTGTGTGGACAGCGCGTGGTGCAGACATGGCTCTCTGCTCAGTGGAAGCCTTGGGTGGGGAGGACTCCTAGGCAGTATCATCCTTCTGTCCCCTGGAACCTCTGCTGGAGACCAGGGGACAGAGCCGGGCCGGGCACTGTCTCGGGGGGTGGGCTGGGTCAGAACAGCCTGGACTCTCCCCTCTGACCAGTTTTCTGCCAGTGGAGGCTTTGCCAGGTAGGGACATCTCCGTGGTCTTTAAGGACAGCAGCTGTCCACCTGCCTCGGTTAGTCTAGTGCATGTTGGGACCTTTTCTTTGTCAGGAGTTTTTAAATAGGTATTTACTCAGCCACTTCACTGGTGACTTCAGAGCCACCTGAGTCCTCTGCCCGGTGGTCTCCTGTCTCTCATCCTCCCAGGTGTTTCCCCAGGAGCTGCTGCTCTTCTCCGAGGTTCCTAATGTCCTCTATGCTGCAGAAAAGGTCATTCATGCACCCCACGTCCTTCAGCGACCCATGAAAGCAGCCCTAGGCTTCCAGAAAGATGGCGGTTTTCTCCCCAAGCCTCTCAGAGCTGCTGGATGCTGTCCCCCGGCTCCTGATGGCTCATTAAGGACCCGTGGTGGCAGCTGTCTGCTTTGGGGTGGACGCAGATGTGTCTTGTCAGACTAGATCTCTTCGTTTGCTACTCAGTGGACACTTTTTCACTCTTAAAAGCTCACAGGATTTTTTTCCCCCTCTTTTCTCACCATCTTTGGTAACTTTTTTGCAAATGAGATCCATTTCCAAAAGTGCATTCTTCTCCTTTAATCCCCCCCACCCCCCGCTTTGCTTCACACCCAAGAGATATTTATTGAGCCTTTTCTCTTTGCCTGGTATATACAGATTATTATGGCAACATTCACAAAACACATACATTAACAAGGAGACAGGTTAAGTCCACTCTGAGTTAGGGCATGGTGAGTCCCATGTAGGTCCTTTCTTCTTCCGTCCCCTGTGACTCCCTTGGGTTACAGATTAAGAGTGAAGACTCAGTGCTTTCCTCTACTGTTTCAGAGGGAAGCCAGCATGGCCCTGAGATCTGTGTGTTTCTAGAACCTATGAGGCTTGCCCAGACTTGTTCTTCTATTCCCCTGAAGCTGTGAGGAATTCTCTCAAGACATGAAGGGCCCCTAAACTTGTATCTGCAATAGCAGGGCAAGTGGAGGTGGGTGGGGGCAGGAGAGGGGTCTGGATGCTAAAGTCGGATGCTCCTGGGCAGTTGGCCTGAGCCAAGGGGAGTGCCACCGAGAAACAGGATAGCAGCCGCTTCAGAAAGGAGGGCATCAGAGATGGCATCCCAGAGCCTGTGGGATTAAGACATGGAAGGAAGGATGTTCTCACCAAATTGAGGTATAGGGCTATTCATGTTGTATAATTCTTCTTGCGTAAGCTTTTGTAGTTCGTGTCTTTCAAGGAATTTTCCCATTTTCTCTCAGTTATCAAATGTATTGGTATAAAGTTGCTCACGGTACTCCCATAATACTCATTTTCGTATCTGTAGGATCTATAGTGATGTCCCCACCTTCATTCCATAGATACAGAAGGTGCCAAAAAAAGTATGCACGTTTTAAGAAAGAAAACTGTATTAAAATTACATTGATGGGAACCACTGTGAGCACTTCTTGTAATTGCAGAAGTCAAACGTGACTTGTATTCATCCTTTGTTATAGGTATATATTGAGTATTAACAATTTTAATACAGTTTTCCTTTCTTAAAATGTGTATACATTTTATTGGCACCCTCTCTGTTTATTCAGGTCTTTTTGTCGTTACTAATTTTGATGTGCTTGTTCTGTTAATTACTGGGAGTAGTGGTGAAGTCTCTGACTGAAAAAGTGGATTTGTCTATTTTGCCTTTTAGTTTGAACAGTTTTATTTTATGCATTTTGAAGCTCCCTTGTTAGGCATATCCATATGTAAGATTTTTCTCTCCTTTTGGTGATTTAACTGTTATGAAATTATGATTATGAAATATTTCTCTTTTTCACTGAATTTTCTGTGCTCTAAAAATACTTTTTATGTTGTATTAATATATAGTCACTCTAGTTTTCTTTGGAATATTATTTACTTGATGTATCTTTCCTATCCCTTTTAAGGTCATCTGTTAGCAACCTTAATTCCATCGGTAAACTTAATTCCTCTTTGCCATGTACAATAGCATATTCACAGGTTCTGAGGATTAGGACATAGACATCTTTGGGGGGACCATTGTTTTGTATATCACAGTTTTCTTAGAGATTTGTCACATTTTTTTATCTTTCAAAAAAAAGAAAACCTTTATTTTTCTCTATTGTTTTTCTGTTTGTGATTTTATTGATTTCTGCTCTTCATTAGTTCCTTCTGCTTACTTTGGGTTTATTTTGTTCTCAGTTTTTCTAGGTTCTTGAGGTGGGAGGTTAGGTTATTAACTTGAGACTTCTGCTTTTCGTATGTGTGCATTTAGTGCTATAAACTTTCCTCTCAGTGGTGCCTTAGGTCTGGCCCACATATTCTGATATGTTGTATTTTCATTTTCATTCATTTCGATGTATTTTTTTTTTAATTGGGGAATATTGGGGAACAGTGTGTTTCTCCAGGACCCATCAGCTCCAAGTCGTTGTCTTTCAATCTAGTTGTGGAGGGTGCAGCTCAGCTCCAAGTCCAGTTGCCATTTTCAATCTTTAGTTGCAAGGGGTGCAGCCCATCCCATGTGGGAATTGAACCAGCAACCTTGTTGTTGAGAGCTTGTGCTCTAACCAACTGAGCCATCTGGCTGCCCCCAGTTCAATGTATTTTTAAAATTTTTCCTTGAGAGTTCCTTGTAGACCCATGGGTGATTTTGGAGTGTGTTGTTTTGTTTCCAATTATTTGGAGAATTTCCTGTTACCTTTTTATTTTTGATCTTTGGTTTGACTCCATTGTGAAAAGAGTACATCCTCTGTTTGATCAATTCTTTTAAATTTCATGAGGTTTTTTTTATGGCATAGGATATGGTCTATCTTGGTATATACTAGGTTTGACAATTAAGTTCGCAAACTCATCCTAGGAAAAGTGCAATATACCGCTTGCTGAATGTCACTCCCCTTGGGAAGCTATGCACCGACACTAGCGCCTAGTCCACCCCTCAAAGCAATTTTAGAACTCTCTTTCTGGACTGGCCATCAGAGCTGTCATCATATTACCCTTGATGTCCTGATTGTCATCAAAATATCTTCTTTTCAATATTTCCTTTATCTTTGGGTAAAGAAAGAAGTCATTGGGGGCTAGATTAGGTGAATAGGGAGGGTGTTCCAATACAGTTATTTGTTTACTGGCTAAAAACTCCCTCACAAACATTGTCATGTGAGCTGGTGCATTGTTGTGATGCAAGAGCCATGAATTGTTGGTGAACAGTTTAGGTCGTCTGACTTTTTCACGCAGCCTTTTCAGCACTTCCAAATAGTAAACTTGGTTAACTGTTTGTCCAGTTGGTACAAATTCATGATGAATAATCCCTCTGATATCAAAAAAAGGTTAGCAACATCATTGCAACAAGTTCAGGAACTTAATTGCCAGACTTCATATATTCCAGGGGCACTTGAAAAGAAAATGTATTCTGCCGATGTTGAGCGGAGTGTTCTATAATATCTATTATTAGGTTGGTACAAAAGTAATTGTGGTTTAAAAGGTTAAAAATAATTGCAAAAACTGCAATTACTTTTGCAGCAACCTAATATATCTGTTGACTGATGGTGTTGTAAGTTCTTCCATATCTTTGCTGAATTTTTTCTAGTTCTAGCACTAGTGGAGAGAGAGGTTTTGAAGTCTCCAACTCTAATTATTTGTCTACTTCTTTCATTTCTATCAGTTTTTGTTTCTTATATTTTATACCCCTGTTTTTTGGTGCATACACATTTAGGATTGCTATGTCTTTTTGATGGATTGGCCGTTTATTATTATATGATGTTCCTTTCTGTCTCTGGTATTTTTCTTTGCTCTACAGTCCACTTTATCTAATATTTATCTAATCAAAGGTTGCTGACCTTTGATTAATGTTTGGATGATACATCTTTTTTCATTATTTTACTTTCAACCTTTTTATATCATTATATTGAAGTGAATTTCTTGTATCATGTTTCCCCGAAAATAAGACCTAGCCAGACAATCAGCTCTAATGCTTCTTTTGGAGCAAAAATTAATATGAGACCTGGTCTTATAATAATAAGTATAATAAGACCGGGTCTCATATTAATTTTTGCTCCAAAAGATGCATTAGAGCTGATTGTCTGGCTAGGTCTTATTTTTGGGGAAACACGGTAGTTAGCTTATAGTTGGGTCATGGTTTTTTATTCACTTTTCCAATCTCTGCCTCTTAATTGATGTATTGAGACCAGTTACACTTAATGGAATCATTGATATGTGAAGGCTATGGTTTCCATTTTCATTTTTGTTTTCTGTCTGTTCTGTTTTATATTTCTTTGTTTCTTTTTCCTATATTTCTGTGGGTTACTTGACATTTTTAGCATTCCATTTTTATTTATCTGTGGTATTTTTGAGTATATCTTTGTGTAGCTTTTTTAGTGGTGGCCTTGGGTGTTATATTGCTCATACATAACTTATTATACCCTGCTGATGTCATTAGTTTGCCAGTTTGAGTGAAATGTAGAAAACTCACCTCCCTTTATATCTCTTTATCCTTCCCATTTATAATATATTTGTCTTAAATATTTTCTCTCTGTACACTTATAACCACATCAGAGACTTATAATTTTTGCTTGAATTGCCAAACATAATTTAGAAAACTCTAGAAAAAAGGAAAAATCTGTTGTATTCACCCTTTTTTTTTTTTTTTTTTTTTTTTTTGCTTTCCTTTTCTTTCTTTCTTCCTGATTGCCTAGATTTCCTGCTTTTATCTTTTCTGTTTAGAGGATTTTGTTTAGTCTTTATTTTAGGGTATGTCTACTGGTGATAAATTCTTACATTTTCTTCATCTCAGAATGTCTTGATTTCCCCTTCATCCCTGAAGGTTATTATTGCTGGATATAGGATTCTGGGTTGATAGTCCTTTAATATCTGCACATGAAAAATTGTTTTCCCACTTTTTTTTCTGGCCTCCGTGGTTTCTGATGAGAAATTAATTGTCATTTGATTTGTAATTAATGCCTCATTTTTGTCTGGCAGCTTAAAGTTTTTCTTTGTCTTTAGTTTTCATAAGTTTGATTATGACGTATCTTTGCATGGTTTATATATGGTATGTGTTTCTGGGTCTTGGCATGACAAGTGATTTTCAATTGATATCCAGAGATTTTGTGTATTATGTTATGAAAAGGTAGACCTTATTTAAGTCTTCTGTTTTAGCTGACTCTCTGTGACACGGCTCTTGCAGGGGAAGTGAGGGCACTGCCTCATTACTGCCAGGTGGGGTAAGAGTCCAGGTTTCCTACTTGGCCTCTGTTGACACCTGGTGGGGCGGGGGCGGGGGATGGCGGGCTCCTTGTTACTGCAGGGTGGGGATAGGAGTTCCCAGTAGGTCTTTACTGATAACTCTATGAATTGGTGGTAATAGTTGATGTGTAGAAATGTATCTTATAAAAGAGACATTGGTTAGGTTATTTACGAGGTCTGACAATTAAGTTCGCGAACTTGTCACAACGTTGTTGCTAATCATTTTTTAAATCAGAGGGATTATTCATTATGAATTTGTACCAACTGGACAAACAGTTAACCAAGTTTACTATTTGGAAGTGCTGAAAAGGCTGCGTGAAAAAGTTAGACGACCTGAACTTTTCGCCAACAATTCGTGGCTCTTGCATCACGACAATGCACCAGCTCACACGGCACTGTCTGAGGGAGTTTTTAGCCAGTAAACAAATAGCTGTATTGGAACACCCTCCCTACTCACCTGATCTGGCCCCCAATGACTTCTTTCTTTACCTGAAGATAAAGGAAATACTGAAAGGAAGACATTTTGATGACACTCAGGACATCAAGGATAATACGACAACAGCTCTGATGGCCATTCCAGAAAAAGAGTTCCAAAACTGCTTTGAAGGGTGGACTAGGTGCTGGTGTGGGTGCATAGCTTCCCAAGGGGAGTACTTTGAAGGTGACCGTAGTGATATTCAGCAATGAGGTATGTAGCACTTTTTCTAGAATGAGTTCGTGAACTTAATTGTCTGAACTTGTACAGCTGCAAGTAAGAGAAAATCCAACAGTTGATTTGAATCACCAGGATATTTATTAAGATGTTGATAAGAATTTGAGGGTTCGTCAGAGGTTGGTCTGGCAGCTCAGTAACGCCGTCAGGGGGGCAGACTCTGTCTTCCTGCTGTGGAGCTTCTCAACCTCGTGTCTGCACTGTGCAGTTGCAGCGTGGCTACCACTTGTCCAGGAATCACATCTACATCCCAAAGCAAAGCAAAGGGAGAAGAGCTATGCCAGGGAACTCTCCTCTTGCATCTACACTTCTTATTAGGAGGGAACAGTCTTCTCAGAGGTCTCCCTGCAGTCTTCTGCTTGTGTCTTATTTGGCACAGGTGTGTCATATGCCCAGGGAGGCTAGGAGAATCTGGGAAAGGAGATTGGGATAGTCAAGATCAGCTGAGAAGCAGGGAAAGAGTGTATACCCCTAAGAATATGGGCTCTCCACCTGCATCCTGGCCCAGTGGGGGATCTCTTAATGGGGAAGAATAGACGGTATCGGGGACAACTGCTGGAGGCAAAGTGTCACCCGCACTGAAGATTGACTTTTCCTTTGGAGAAATTCTCCTTTGAAGTAATTTCCATGTCAGTTATCTCTTCTCCTTTGGAGTAATTTCCATGTCGGTTATCTCTTCTCCTTTGGAGTAATTTCCATGTCGGTTATCTCTTCTCGAAAATCCAGAGCTAACCCCTTCCACACTGCGATGCTTCAGCACATGGTGTTTGCACAGAAGGTCACACTTGCTCTGATCGTGGCTTCCGCCACTTCAGGCAGGTTCACGTGGGGGTTGTGTGGATGTGGGTGCAGGGCTACTGCAGCCACCGTCCTCCCACAGACTCATCCTGACTTTCCTCTCGGGTCCGTCAAGGTGTACGACCACACGCAGGTGTAGGTGAGCCCAGGTTTGATGAGGACACAGAGGGACTGTGTCCATCTCTCCCCTCCTTGTCTCTCCATTGAGCCTGACCAGGGCATCCATCATTTATTTTCTCCAGCTGTGCCCAGATGGCTGCACAAGCAGGAGGAGAGAGGCCCACGCGCCCTCACCAATTGTGGTGCTGACACCGAAGGGGGGCTTTGATCGTTGTCTTATCAGCTGGATCAAGCGGGAGGGACATGCGAGGCAAAGGAAACAAATGGGAAAGGAGACGCAGACTGCAAGAAGAGCGACTGAGGTGCTGTGGGAGGAGGCGGCAGGAGGCAGGGCCTCTGCAGAGGGGGCGGAGGCAGCCAAGGGGGGCCGGGAGGTGGGGGGCCATGCAGCTCCTTCTGCACACCCCGCTCTGAACACATACTGTTGCCCATGGAGAGCAAAAGCTGGTGAGGAGGGGCGAGAAGAGCAGTACAATTTTATCATAAGTCAAGGTACACTTGAAGAAAAATGTGGGTGCAAAAGAAACTTACTAATGATTCAAGGAAAAGAACCATTTTGCCTAAATGCTGCAAAATGCATAACATGGTCTGTCATTGGTGCCACCCCAGGGAGGCCACTGGCGGTGATGTCCCCTGGCGGTGATGTCCCTTGGAGGTGATGCCTGGGAACCACTCCTGAGTAAGCCCAGGACTCCGCCCTCTGTGTGGAAAAACTGCTTCTGGTTGGGCCTCAGCACAATGTGGCCTCATGACCCAGGCATTGGTTCCTCTTTGTGGCCTCTTGTCCTCTTCTGGAACATGGCTGGAACAAGCTGACCCTGGCGACTCCGTCCAGCCGACCCTGCCCATCCCCCAGTGCAGATTGGCACGCTTGTCTCCACCTCACCCTCCTGCACACCCTCCCAGGCCTGGAGCTCATCCGCCAAGGCCGTGGGGACCCTGGCTGGACTCCCTGTGCTGGCCCTGAGTGGCCCCTTCCAGTGAGCCAGGTCTTTGGAGGCCGTGGGTCTGAGCTCTGGAGCAGACAGATTTAAAGTGCTGTCAGTAGAGTGGGCAGCTCACGTCACACAACGATGGCATCTGGAGGCGGAACTAAGGAAGCTGGACTTGGCCTTTTCCTCTTAAACCACAGGGTCGTGAACATGGAAACAAGAAGTGACCGGGAGCCTCAGGTCCACACTCCGGCTTCACAGAAGCAGGAGATGCAGCCGACCAGGGCTAGGACCAGGCTGGGGTCTCCGGGGTTCCTGAAACCACAGAGCAGTCAGTCTGGAATCCCAGCCAGCATCCAGGTCACATCACCTCCTGGCAGGTGGGGGCCCTGAGCTCCGGGGTCAGTCATGGGAAGACTCAGTCCCGGGAGTCTTGCCCCACACCTCCTGTCCCCGGCACGAGGACTGCATGTCCCCAAGACCCTCACAACAGTCCTGGAGGCCCGTGTGATCACCCCCACTTTGCAGACCTCCGTGGGCTGAACTGTGTCCCCAAAAGATGTTGAAGTCCTGACCCTAGTGTGTGTGAAGGTGGGCCAGCCGAGGCCACGCCCACACCGAGGTCCCCTGCACGACTCCGGCACACTTACACCTGGCACTCTGTCACTAGACGCTTCCACATGCTGGCGATGTGGAGAAATGGCCTCCTGTGACAGTGACCTTACTCTGGGTCAGCGGCTGGTTGACTGTAAATGCATTCCCAGGACAGTGGGAGACAAGCAGGCATCTTGGATCTCTGCCGGTTCCCTTTTATGAGGCAAGAGGAACAGCCAACTGAGCCTGACACCCAGCTCCCTTCCATCCGATCCAACGGGCTGTGTTGGCACAGGTGGTAGAGACCTCGAAGGCCCCCTTTGCCACCCAGGGGACAGGGGACAGTAGTCGTGGGTGTTGGTAAATTATCTAAATCAGGAGGGAGATGTGCAAAGAGACTTCTCGTCTGCAAGGGAGACATCACACTAGACCGACAGCCGTGCATCCAGGCCTGGCATGAGAGACCCAGGAGCGCCCAGCTAAAATCAGAGAAGAAACCACACTGGTTTTGAGAACAAACAAGAAAGAAGAAACAAAGACCTTCTGACCAGAATGTTCTTGGTTGGCAGGTTATGCCTGTGATTGAGCCGCCTGTGAGGGAGGGTGGTGCCCGGAGGTCCCAGTACTGGGGATGATCCTAGCCTGCGCCCACGTCTGGCCCTGGCCAGGGTGGGCTGTCGCTGTGGCACGCTGACCCTCACGGAGCTGGGGGGAGCCCGACCAGCCAGCAACGGCCTGCTCCTCGGCCAAATGGTGAATACATCAGATGGCACAAAGGACCCACTGAAAGCTTTTGTTACTGGGATTCTGAAAGAGACTTTATTTTTCAGTACTGTTTGAGCTAGTGGTTTGACAAACATGGAATCCATCAGAGTTCACCAGCATGGCCGCCATGAGAGGACCACGCAGGAGCCAAAGCTGCCTGCACTCTGGCAGAAACCACTGAACCATTATAGCAGAAAAACAGACCACGTTCAAAATCCCCACAACACTGTGTACGTGGAAACAGGACAGACTTTATGGGGACCGTGATAAACCTGTGCCGACAGACGAGGACCTGGACAGCTTGCGAATGATGCCCCGTGAAATGATGGGCACTTCCCATTGTAAGCGTGTTCATTCAGCCATTAACTTCTAACATCAAAGCAAGTCTAAGAGAAATCCCACACACGTAATGAGAAACAGGATTTGTCATGCGACTTGACAGGGATTCTAAAATTTGAGTGCAAGTGTAAATTGCTAACCGTTAAAATAGGAAAGTGAAGGTTTGGGGTTTCGTCTTTGTTCCGCTGTCAGCTGTGAAAGCGGTCGGTGTGCACAGCATGTGGAAGGCCTCGGGGGGCCGGAGGAAAGCCCGGGAAGAGCCCTGGGACACGTGTGAGCTGCGTCCCTGCAGACGGGCCTCCCCGAGCAGTAAGGGAATGCCAGCCAGTCACTGGGAAGTGCTTGGAAACGTGGCTGCTCGTGTGGGAAGCCTGTTCTCCTGCCTCACACCGTATATGTCAGTGCCAGGTGTGCATTAAAGTGTGGATGTGTGTCGTGAGCGGGACGTGGCTGCCAAAGGAGCAGTCTCACACGTGTGTGTCTCTCCACAGTGTCAGACTTTATGAGGATAAAGGCATGGATCTGGTCCTACGGACTCGGTTTCCCACGGGCATTAACTGAGGCTCTGGCCAGAGGACAGTCTCCAGTAGTGGAGGGAGAGCCGATTCACACAGGAGGGTCACACAGGTTTGCACGCGATAGGGTGAGGCCAGGTCAACAGGGGCTTCGGAAAGAAGGATGAGAGAGAGTCCAGTGTCCAGCAAGACTGCCTTTGGCGTCCGGCCAGGATGGCGAGATGGTCAGTGGGCGAGGCTTCAGGCGCTCCCTCTGGCACGAGTGCAGGTGCGGCCAGCTGTCAGCTCGTCGGCTGAGGCCTGAGCGAGGAGCCACCAGCTCTGACCTTGTGCTGGAGACCCAGTGCAGTGCCCCCATCTGCAGCCCCGCAAAGCGTCCAGGTAGTCACATTCCACCCTGCGTCTGGAGTTACCTGGTTAGGGCGTCCGCTGGGCACGCTTTTCACGGGAGGCTCTGGCATGGCTGTCACTTTGTGACTGACAGCCATTGGAATTATTAGCGTCCATTCTGTGTTCACAGTGAATGCTCTGTATATGCTGAACTGGAATAAGTGGGTTAGAAAATCACTGTCTTGTTTCTGTTAATCCTTCTTAAACGTATGTGGGGTGCAGTGTTTAACATTGGAAGTGTTTGGGTCTTTATTGAGAGGCTGGGTGATGTCTTTGTGACCAGAAGTTTGCCGTGGGGGCTGAGGTCTTGCTCCCAGCATCGGCCTCTGGTTGGACTGTGTCCTGGCTGGAGAGACCACGGACTTCACTCTACGTGCAGCTGAGCGCCATCTTGCAGTGGCAGTGAGCGTGCCTCTGGGTGACCAGGGAGGACAGTGGCGGGTACCAGCTGGGCCCCGGAGCCTGTCAGTCCCACAGGCCACACGGAGGATCCCAAAGGGGGAAAGCCCAGGACGCAGCCCTGGACCAAGTCCAGTGCTGGGTCTGGCCCCTTACTGCCTCTTGTCCCCAGTTTCCCAGTCTGTGAAGTCGGGCCATGAAGGGCTGTGTGTGGGGCATGGGGCTGAGGGAGGTGGGTCTGCAGGTCCTCAGGGCACACGCGTAAGGAAGGCTGCGGTTGGTGTCAGAGCCCTCAGAGCTCCCCGGCTGCCCGCCGTCACTTCCTGGGGATGCCTTCTCTGCCCTCCCAGACAGGTCACATGCGGCTCTCGCCGTGTGCACATCGGAGCCTCTGGGAGCACTCAGCAACCGTGCCCAGAAGCACCCACTTAACGGGCCACCACACAATCCCCAGACCTCCCTGGTGATGAAAATCCCTGGAGTTTTACTTGAAATACAGATTCCTGGGCCCCTGTCCAGACTGGCTAAGGCAGAGGCTCTGGGGTGGGATGCTGAGTGGTGGGCCAGCCTGGGGACGCAGTGTCTGTGCCCAGATGCCGACCCCAGAGCCCTCAGCCTGCACTGGACGAGCACCTGCCTTCCCCTCTGGGCCGGGAACCGGCCGCACCGCACGGCTCCACACCCCAGACCTGTCCCACGGGAGGGGTTTGTGGAATGAAGCAGTGGCTCGGCTGTGACTTTCACCAGTGACTTACTCTGTATTCATTTTCTCAGGTTGTGATACGGAGCTTTTGTGCGTCCCTCGTAGGATGAGGGTGCATTTGTGCGTGCAAGGGCTTCATGCCTACTGAAGTTCTCACTAGAATGTTAGCCGTGGGGACCAGCAGCCTGCGACCCTGCGCGGAGCCGCAGCACCTGCCAGGGACGTGTGTGCCCCTGGGGAGCCTGCCGTCTGCAGCACTGAGTCCCCAGGGCCGCTCTAAAGGGGCTGGCGGGGAACAGGCCTGGCCAGGGTGAGACCCTCCCCTGCCCTTCTCCCAGCCCCGTTTAGATGTCTCCTGAGGAATTGCCCTGGGAGGATGTGGGGGTTGGGGGCTCATTACCAGCAGAGCAGCCATCTGAGGAGCCTGCGTGCGCTTTTCGTGGGCCATTGAGCCTCTAACGGCCTTCTCCAGCTTTAGGCCACAGTCTGCCATTCCAGGGCTCACCGCCTTTGGGAAAAATTGACATTTTCATGGTATCAGCAGGAAAATAGGAAATGGCTTGGAAAACAGGGCGACAGAAAACAATGGTTTAAGGAGACCCAGCTTTGGATAAACAGCCTTTGGGATCTAGGATTTAAGCTCACTCAGGAATGTGTTCTTGCTGGGAGATAAACAACCTCAAACAGCTTGGCCAGCAGTTCTGTTCCCAAGCTGGCTGCTGGACGCAGGAGGGGCTGGCTGGGGCCCAGCAGAGGGAGCCCCCAGCTGCCAGTGAAGGCCGGCCTCGTCCTGCAGCCTCAGCAGTGAGGCCGCCTGCCCGCCAGGTGCGCTGCTGCCCATGAGCCCAGCCTGTGCTGCTCCCGCCCATGGGGGGAGCCAGGGTGTGTGCCAGGTGGGCTGGGGGCCAGTGGGTGCTCAGGGAGGACAGTGCCCCACAGCCGAGGGGGTTTGCGTCATGGCCTGTTTCTACCACCCATTTGTAGGCTGGCAGGCTCCAGGATTTGCTGGGGTGGGGGGCCTTTGGAGGGAGCTTCTCTGATTTTTCTATAGGACTAGGGGATTTTTTAGTTGGTTTTAAAGACACTCTTACCCAAGAGTCAGATACCCTGAAGTGGCTCTTACGTGGTGAGAGTTAGGGACAGCCTGGCTGTTACCGGGAAAACGGTGTTGAAACCGGCTCTTCTTCTTCTTGAAGGAAAGACCTCAATCAACAGACAGACACTTGTGCAGCATGAACAGCAGAAGTTTATTAGTAAAAGAAAGGACTCCCCAGACGTGGAGGGTGGAGGGGGCTGGGCCAAGGGAGGGACCAGCCTCTCACGTTGTATGAAGGCTCTTATTTCTAGGGGTACAGCTGCCTCCCCTCTCCCTTCTCTTATCCCTCTTCTCCCGGGGAGATGCCTGGTCCTCGGGCATTTAGCACTGCATTTCTTTGATTTAGGGGTCTGTGTAAACATACCCCTTTGATTTAGGGGATGAGTAACACATCCCCTCAGGGCGTGTGAAAACCTGGAGTCCTGCTGGGCTAGTAAGGAACTGGTGGTCCTGACACACAGGATGTGTCCCCCACAGAGGTAGACGTGAGCCTGGAGTCCTGCCGGGCAGCTGCCCAGGGTCTTGACCCAGGTGGGAGCTGCAGCCAGGGGCTTTGTAACCAGGGCTAGGCCTCTCCTGTCTGTCTGTCTACCCGCCCTATCACCTCTGCCCACCTGGCCGTCGCAGGTGCACCCCTCATCTCCCTCCGCCCCCCTTCCCGGTTCACACCTGTGAGCATCACAGGGAAATATCTGGCAGTAATAATACATATGTGGTACTGTTTAAAAGCTCACAGTGGCTTGCAGATCAGCTTTGTAATATTTCTTGTCCGTTCTGAAGACAGGTAGGCGGCCTTCAGCAGCCTCCCGCTCCCCTGGTACTTCCTGCGTCAGGTGAAGGAGCTGGCAGACAGATGCCCGTGCTCGCCTGAGCTGACACAGCTGGATGTGACCCAGGGCCCCGCAGGCGCAGGCCTGCAAACTGTCTGCTGCCTTGCGGTTTGGGCCCTGGGTTCTTAGTGGCCCTCGGGGTCCGTCACACAGCCAGATCCCTGCTTCCCGAGGCAGCCGTCCCCTCCGCAAGTACTGGCGTTTTGACTGTTGTTGCTTATGGAGCCTCGCAGGAGCTCTGTGTGCATTTTACCTGTTTTCTCCACTTCTCTGTGGGTTCACATGTACAGAGTCAGGTGATTTCAGAGTTTCAAGATGCACACGCACTTGAGTTGCCCTTTTCAGGACGTGTCCTCAGTTCTCTCATCTGGTCCTCGTATGGCATAGCTTCTGGACCTCCTCCCTGCCCCATCCCAGGCGCTCTGCTCCTAGAGGGCGGTGATGGCAGCTCTGCAGCCCCAACTCACTGCTGGACTGCACTGCCCAGCATCCTGTGCTCTCAGGGACTACAGTTCCCAGCATCCCATGCTGTTAGGGGCTATACTTCCCAGCATCCTGTGTTGTAAGGAACTACAGTTCCCAGCATCTCGTGCTGTCAGGGACGATACTTCCCAGCATCCCACGCTGTTAGGGACTGCGATGTCATGAGTTCTGGCCAGTGGAGTGTGGGGGACAATTGGAGTTTCCTCTACACCTGGTCCTGAAAGACACCCCAGCTGTGTTCCTCCTCTGGCCCTTCCTGCTCTCCTGGGATAGAAACCCCAGGGTGCTCTAGGAAGCCACGTGTCCCAGATGGCAAACCCTCCTTGGCTGGACCCCTGAGTGACACTATGCAGCCGAGCACCGCGTCCCTGCCCAGACCTGGAGCACCCCATGCTGTGACCTCGGTGACAAATGAGCGCCCGTGGGATGGCGTGTGACAGGCTTGGGTCGCTGTTATTGCAGCCTGGCTCCTCCAGCACACACGGCCCATAACCAGTAGATGGCAGGAAGCCAGTGGTTTTGTCAGCCGTCCACTAAGACCTCCATGGCTGCTCCCAGCTCATCGGGCTTTGCCAGCCTCGCGTCGCCCCAACGAATGCCCCTCAGGTGCCAGCATGTTTTGGTGTCCTCACAGCACAGAGTCTCTCTCCCAGACTTGCTGTGAGCTGCGGGCCTGGCAGGCCGGGAGATGTCCCCAGGACAGGCTGCATTGTGGCAACAGCTGTGTCCCCTTAGATGGGGACAAGCTGCCGTGTGCCAGTGGAGAGATTAAAATTATTTTTCAAAACCGGTTGAAGATCTGAGCAGCAAACTATGTAGCCTGTGACCCCGGGAGGTGAGGTGACAGTGTCCGCAGCTCAGGCTTCAGGCTCTCAGTAAAAACTGCGTGCTCCGTGCTCCGATGCACCACTTTTTCCTAAAAGGACACATTTCTCGTTACTGGGTTTTCTCTGGCATGAAAAAGAAGAGTTTTTACATGGAGGAGGCGGCCGCCAGCAATGTGCCAATTGTAGAAAAGCAAAATAACAGCCTCCCTCTCTTTCCCTTCACCTCACATGACATCAGTCCAATGTAATGGCCAGTGACCTGAGGACACTTTTTATCTCCCATTAAATGAAAATGAGAATTGTCTTGATGATGAATTATCTAGGTAATCCTGCCAGAAATGAAGTATGCTCCAGTTCAAAATAACACAAAATAACACAGGCGCCCTTGAGCGTGGTCTGTCCGTGAGGGCTCGCTTTCCATCCTGGTCTGGCTCTCCTGGGGGTGCTGGGCCTGGGTGGGGGACAGGACAAAGGACCCGGCCTCCTGGGGGGTCCAAATGAGGGCGGAGCCTAGAGGGCAACTTGAGAGCCCTCAGGGGGTAAGTGCCTGGCTGGGATTTTGATTTCCTGTGCGGCAAGGAGAGAACTGCCAAGTCCAAGGACGACAGGAGAGGTACTGCCTCTGCTCGCAAGACCCGAGTCGGGTGGAGACAGTGCGGTGGGAAAGGAGACAGGATCCCGGGCAATGCGGGCTCTGTGACACCTACAAAAACGGCGTCTGTGTCACAAATGAAGAGACTTTTTCAGAGCTGGTGAGGGGTTTGTCCAAAGCCACAGAGCCTCCAGGAGCCGGCATCCAATCTCTGCTCTGCCCACACCTGGGAGGCGGCCACCCGGCTGGGGTGCGAAGGGGCCGCGTGGGGACAAGCCTCAGAGAGGCTTGAACTGGGCGGGGTCTTTCCAGACCACAGGGTCTTACCCTATAAACGGGTTTTATCCTACAAATGGGGGTGTGCACGGTGGAGGCACAGAATGCTTCTGGGGATCGTGGGCACTGGTTTTGTGGACTGTCACCAGGCTGGGACAGGGACAAGGGCCTCCCAGGGTGGCACCTGAGAGGGGATGTGGTGAGTGGACATGGAGCTCACCCATCCGTGCCCTGCTCAGCGGAGCCAGGGCCTCCTGACCCCCCAACTTCTCACCCCACCCTTCCCAGAGGCCACCCGGCCCCAGCCCCTGGCCCTGCCTCCACTCCATTGTGTCCCATGGGTTTCTAGTTACACTCTAAGCATGGAATCTCCTTCACTGAGGCACACATTACATGCAGTACTATCACTGAGTGTTGGCAAAGGTTTACACGGATGTGTCACCACCCCATCAACACTTGCACTTCCTGTCACCCACGCGTGCTGCCTGCCCCTCGCCGTCCCTCGAGCATGGCCACGCCACTCGGCCCTCCATCCCCGGAGCCCCACAGCATGTGGGGGCCCCTGCTGTCTGGCCTCTGGTTCAGCGGGACGACTTTTGAGGTCCCCCCGCGTCGTGTGTCCTGGGATGTGTGCCTGTCTGTGGCCAAGCAGTATCTCTGTGTGAATAGACTGTGATGTGTTTATCCACCCCCTTTTGAAGGGCGTTTGGTGTGTTTCCAGCTTGGGGTTAATAAGAACTTCCACACACACGTCTTTGGACATATGTGCTCTTTTCTCATGGGAAAATGCTGTGGAGTCAGCTTGCTGGTTAGTGTTCCACGGCTGCCCTGAGCCCCTGAGATGTGTTCTCTCAGTCTCAAGTCCAGGTTCGGGGTCAGTGGGGCAGGTTCCTTCTGAGGCCAGGAGGGAGCCTGTGCCCCAGGCCCCTCCCCAGCTGGTGGCCTTCGTCTCTACGGGAGTTCTCCCTGTGTGCGTGTCGATGTCCAAATTCCCCCATCTATAAGGATGTGGTGACATTGGATTAGAGACCCACCCTACCCCAGTGTGACCTCATCTAACTACTGTCGTCTGCAGTGACCCTATTTCCAGATAAGGTGACATTCTGAGGTCCTGGGATTGAGGTCTTCACCCCTGAGTCGGTGAATTTGAACTTCATAAAACTGACAGTCAGCCCCACCAAGTGACCTTCCTTGGTTTTGAGGCTCATGACACCCAAGTGCCACCCTTCACCTCTCCTGGTTGTCACCTGTGGACCTCCTGACCTGCCCCTCCCCCACTCCCCGGGCTCTCAGAAGCTGGCTCTCGTCTTCCCACCCGCATACAGTCTAGACGATTTTGAGGCCCAGGTGGATCACACAGCCACCATCCCAGCCCCAGACCCCGCAACTTTATCAGAATATCTGACCCTCACGGTTAGTCACCCAGACACTCATGACCCGTGCCATCTCGGCGTTGCCCGGACGGTGCTGTCTCCTGGTCTGCCCCACAGCCGCCACGCTTCCGCCCACCCCTCACGCTCTGATACCTGCTCCACGACCTGGTGGAGAGGTCAGCTCTGAGACTGTGCAGGTAACAAATCCAGCTTAAACTCTTGGCTCACCGACCTGGCAAATCTGGGAACTGACGGTTCCAGGCACGGCTGGAGTCATGGCTCAGCAGAGGCAGTAGGCCCTGGGTTTCCCCTCACCTCCTGGCGTCTTCCCTTCTCTCTTTCTCAGTTGGAATTCACTTTGTTCTTCAAACACGTGCCTCCCCCTGGTTGCCAAGGGGGCCACTGGAAGTCTCAAGTGTGGATGGTTACGGTTTGTGGTCTAGAAGAAAGACAGGACCTTCTTGCAGAGTCAGATGTTCAGTCTCGTGGAAGGGCTCTGACAGGCTGTGCAGGGCCCACAGGGCACAGGGCACTCGTCACTAGCGCGGAGATGGCGTGGCATGAAGGGAAGGGCTGGCCCACCCCTCAGGATCCCTCTGCAGTCAGGATGTTTGGGCTTCAGCATTTTGACCCCGTGGACATTTTCACCCTGAGTTTTTGACTCCAAGTTCATGAACCATCATATTAATCAGAATTATGCCAACAGCTGTTGACATTTGTCAAGGAAGCATTTTCTGAAGCTAATCCCGTGAAACCAGTTCAGTTCTTGGACCAATTTTCTACACAGTGCAGTTAACCAAACTGTTGCCATTTTTATTTTTCATGACTATTTGACTCATCCATTTAAGTGTGTCTTCTGCGCCGGTGGGTTTTCTTTTGTGGCTATTACTTCTACACGGCCAGATTTCTTGAATAATTTGCACAGATCTAAATTCTGTTAAGAATGTTTTATTCTTCTGTCAATCTGAATTTTAACAAAGTTAATGTATATTTTTACATACTGTCAATTTTGTGTTCTGTGGATTATTTCTACCAACTCTCATTTTTCCTGGTTCGGTTTCATAGTTTTCAATTATGACAGTGACTTTTCATTCAATTTTTCATCTGTAACAACTTCTACTGTATGCGGCTTCAATTTTTGTTGGCTTTGATTAGTGTTATTTCTACGGGTGATAGTCATTTTGAATTGGGGAAACAACCCAGTAATTGTATTTCCTAGCTAGTCCTGAGAAAATGGCACGCAGTGACCCTGGCTGATTGGTCTCCACCAAAGCCGATCTATTCTATGGCTAATTCCATTATTCAGGAGTTTGTAATTACCCTGTGAACTGTGAATAACCATCTGCTCTTTGACAGAGCAGTGTTACCCATGGGGTCAGAATGCCTCCAGATGCAGGCAGCAAAGTCAAACGCAGTCCCCTGGGCCATCCAGAGCCAGGGCGGTAGGTGGGGGAGAAGCCCTTCCCCAGGAAAAGTTGAGCGTTGCTCCTACAGGAAAGGCAATGGGAAAGAATGCTGGGAAATGCAGCAGTAACTTATATGATCTCTCGTGCCCTCTGACCTTTGCTCTTAGCTTTATCCGGGATATGACATCCCTGTGTGCACAAATGTCCCCAGCCTGCTTGTCCCCAGGGTTCTTATGCAGGCGCTTCCCCCAGTCTCAGCAAATGTCCTGGCCCCTTCTCTGAGCAGACCGAAGCCATCACGGCATGTAATGTCCCTTCTCACCTTCCTGCAACCCCGCCTAGCAATTTCCCCGCCTCGGTGCTCTTCTTTTGGGGGGTAAAGCTCCGTCCCCTCCCCCATGCCCTGGGTAACCTGCCTCAGGCTGAGTAAGGCCGTTGCCCAGTGATTATCTCGCCATCTCTGCCGTCCTCACCTTCCGTCAGCCCTGCTAGGGCCTGGCCCCCCCAGGCTCCCTCTCCTGGAGCCTTGTTCCTCCCCCAGCCCCGTCAGTGCAGGTGTGTTGTCCTCCACTCTCCAGGACCTGCCACCTTAATGATGTGTCCTTTCTAGAGCCACCCCGTCTAGAGGTGACTTTCCACCTCTTTGCTGTAAACCCTCAGCCTTCCAGCCAAGCCCCCGTCCCCACCTTCAGCTCTGGGTCCCAGATTTTCACTCCAGGCAGGGCTCTCGCTCGCCCAGGAGGGAGCTGTGTTCTAGATTCTTCTGCGTGTCCTGTCCTCCCAGGCCCTGCCCACGCACCCTGGGCCCCCCTCCTGCTCGAGGCTGCCGCTCACTCAGATGATGGTGTGGACACCCCAGGGCTTTCTGTGTCCATCTTTCATTTCACCCGACTGACTGAGTCCTGAAGCTGAGCCACTCCACTCCCTGGCCCCGTGATGCCCCCGGGTGGCCTGGTGTCCCGCTGGGGTGGGGGGAGGCAGTTGGGAATCAGACTCAGTGCCTTCTATCCGTTGGCCACATCAGCCCTCCTGCTTCTGCTGTAGAAGGCCCTTGGGGCGGGCGGTCTTACCCTCCACTCTCCTACAGGTGGGTGCTGCCCACCTAAGGCCACAGGTCCAGGGGTGCAGGCTGGGATGGGGCAGGGTGGGGCAGCATAGCCTTGGGCTTGGGAGGGGAGGCAGAAGGGCTGGTCCATCTGCTCCAGCCCCACAGGGCGTGGGTTGTTCCAGGCCCTGCCCACAGGAGGCCCTGTCGGCTGCCTCGCTGCCCTGGGGAGACCCGGAGGGTGGCCAGTGCTGCCGGCTCCTTTGGCCCTGACGGCCAGTAGGCCAGAGCCTCTGTGTGGAAGACAGGGATCGAGCCCCCGCCCGCCACACCAGCCTGTGACCAAGGATGGGGGTCCTCAATGTTCTGCGGAAGCTGGTGACAGCCCCTACCCCGCAAGCTGGCACTGCCGTGAGCTAACGATGCTTGTAAAAGACCTCAGGTAGAAGCTGCATAGCCTTCTGGTATGTCCACTGTAATTATTCTTGTTTCATGGGCTCTGCTGCATCAGGCTTGTAAAGGCCCTGGCACACGTTTTCTCCCTGCTGAGCACAATGCACGATTGTGCATGTTTTGTACCTTCCGTCAGGCCTGAAATTAAAGAGGATGGGAGGCGGGGACGCACCTGTCATCCGACGTCACGTCTGCCCCTGATCCGGCCGCCCTCAGCCCCTGTGCCCCATCCAAACCCCGCCTGTGTGAGCGTCCCCCTCCCTCCACGAGACCTCCGCAAGGGTGATGCAGTCAGATGCACTCTTAGGGCCACAGCAAATCTACAACACATGTCCCTGGAAACCCCTCCTCATACTTCAGGACATTTGCTTGGCAACCATGAGCTCACGTTGATTTAGACTAACAGTGGCTTTGTTGGAAATGACACGGAGGGTGACACCCATACTGGGTGAAGGAAGAGCAGAAATGAGGTCAGTGAAATGAGATTCCGGGGTTTGCAGAAGGGAGGCACAGCTCCTGCGAAAGCCCAGAGCAGGCAGAGGTGGGGGAGGGGTGCGTGGTGACGGGGACGCATGTGACGGGGACGCATGTGACGGGACGAGTGTGATGGGGACGCGTGTGACGGGGGTGCGTGGTGACGGGGGCGCGTGGACAGACCTCTGCTCTTAACCCGGCACCAGGAACACCCGTCAGACCTGCTTGGGCCGAGACTCCTCCCCCAGAAACAGTCCTAATGCCAACAGGATGCGATGGGGCTCAGAGCTGTGGGTCTCGCCCGCCTCGCCCTGGCTGTGGACGGTGGTGTTACGGGGCCCATGACCCCTCGCTTTTCCTAGCATGAGTGGTCTCGGGGGAAGGTCCTTCTAACACGTTTCTGAGGACGGGTTTAAAAAGAGGCCTGAACCACTTGGCTGGCATCCCTAGTCTAGGATTTGATGCAAAGTTGCGACTCATGGTCACAACTGACACCTTCTGTCACTTGTCACTTTTGTCGGGGGTTGGGGGGTGGCTGACTGTGGTGGGCACTTCTGTGTCTGTCACGCACCTCAGGTGGTTTTTGCCCTGAGGCCTGAAAACATGCTGAGCCACCGCAGGTGGGAACCTGAGCCGAGTGCCTGAGTGCCCACGGGACGGGGTTGGTCTGCTCGCCACGCTGCCGCGACACGTGGGCCAGCGCACACCTGGGCCAGCTCACACCTGGGCCAGCTCACACCTGGGCCAGCTCACACCTGGGCCAGCGCACACCTGGGCCAGCTCACACCTGGGGCTTTGCTCATGTGCACGCATGCTGGATTTTAGATTAGTTCTTTTATTGTTATAACTGAAAGTGGAAAACGATATACCTGGGAATGGTGTTAGCTCACCCATCCTCAGTCATAAATCTGTGGCTAATGGCTTGTTTTTGTGCTGTTTGGTTGTCATGGTGACGGGCTGCATTAACTAACAAGTTTGTTTTGAGAATTTTAACACCGGTTTGCCAAATGTTCCCTTTCTGCTGCAAGGGCTTAAGCGTCCACAGGCTCATTCCCAGGGATTAACTTGGACTTCAGGGTCCTTCGAGCTCTTAAAATGGCCAGAAGTCTTCCACAAACAGGACTCGGCGAGGGAGCCTCAGAAGATGTGCCATCAGTAAACTCATAAAACAACGCGCTCTAGAGAAGCCACAGCAAGAAACGCCAGCAAGACCATAACCAGGGCTTCTCGGAAGACGTGTCGTGTAGCAGTGCCTTGCCGGCTTAGGGGAGATAGGCATCTCTTCTGGGTGTGGGCCCGCTCACCCTGGGAGCAGTGCGGCCCCCCTGAGCCCACCTCGGGCTCTACGCGCTGCCTGCAGGGGGCCCGGGACACAGACAAGACGCTGGCATGCGGTGGGGGATGGGCCATCTGGCCAGCAGCCAGCTGCCTGCAGACAGGTGGCAACGCAATGCGAGGCCTGGCCATGAGGCTGGAGCGTGAGCACGGACTGCGAGTCTCCAAAGGGGCGCTGCCACGCACGAGAGAGGGGTGGGACAGAGGAGGCAAGCCCCATGGGCCCTCGCCTGCCTAGTCAGGGTGCTCTGGGGTCCCACTTCAAAGGAGGGACTGCCTCTGTCCACGTGGTAGCACTTGATAGGGTTTGGGGGCGGTGGGGTGGGAGCTGCCCGCAGGGCTCCCCATTTCCCCATCCTGTGGGGGTGACAAGCCTGCTGAGACCAGGCAGGGAGGGTGCCCGTGAACAAGGCCCCCCCACCATCCCATCCCGGGTGCTGCATTCTGCTACATCCTCGTAGGGGCCTGGGGGACGATGTGCATGAGCAGCCACACACACAGGGAGGGGTCAGCTGGCCCTCACATGGCCGAGCCTGTCCCCAGTCTCCACGTTCTCACTGGGGGTCTGGCAGGGGCCTCTCAGACCTGTAGCCTCAGTCACCACCGTGCCCCCGAGCCCTGACTCCATCCTCATCGGTCAGTAATGCTGAGACTCCATGGAGGCGAGACCTGCTCCTTAAAGATGGACCATGCCGGGGCATGTTGGTGACGTAAGGTTACAGGCTGACGTGCCACGTGCTGTGGGACCCGCCTATGCTCCCAGAATGGGGAGCAACTGACTAACTAGAGTGGATATCAGCACCCAGCACATCTCAGCCCGTCCAGGGGCCGGTGGGAGGGACGCAGGGGACAGGGCAGGCATGTCCTGCTCTGATGGAGCCTGTTGCCAGTGACTGTGTAAGCAACATGGAATCCCAGCTCTGGGCAGCGCCAGGAAGGAGGCCATGCTGGATGGGGCCAGGGGGGCCGTGCATGGCTGGCCAGAGAAAGCCCACGAGGGGGACGTGCAGGCTGAGACCTGTGGAGTGGGGACGGGCCGTGGACAGGCCAGGGTGCCCTCTCGGTGATACCGAAGAGTTGGCATGTCCCTAGGTAGACAGGGAGGTCCCTGGTGGAATAAACAAAAGACAGTCATATCCTAAAACTTCAGGTTTTGAAATCACTCCTTCGCTCCAGGATATAATGTCGCAAGGCCTTGAGGTTAATCATAAAATTCATTTTGGCCTGACAAATGGAGCAGATCTGATGGATAAAGAGTGGGTTACTTTGCTAATTACTTCAGGATGGGCAAGCAGCACAAACCTGGTAGACAAATTTCATTAGAAGGTGCCAGTTCCCTTCTTCAAACAAGTTCCCTTCTCCAAACAGGCAAGGGAAGGTCTAAGAGCTTTTGCCTCAGTCACAGGCACCCCCATTTCAGACCCCCTCCCGCTCGGGAGCTGCAACCTCTTCTCCTGCCTCTAATAAACTATCCTCTTTTTAAAACTCTTTGCCTCTCCCTGGTCCATGTTTCCATTCTTTGGCTTCACGAGACACAATCCCGGCACATACTCAGAAACTGCTGGCAGATCCAACATCACCCTCATCATCAGGGTGGGGTGGGAGCACAGGCGGGGCTCAGAAACTGCCAGTGCGAAGCAGGCCCCGGGGGGTCAGCTGGCCTTTCAGAGAAGGCAGGGGCTCCTCTGGCTGCTGACAGAGCTGTCCCCCCGCCAGTGTGGGTGCTGTGACAGCAGCCAGCCTTCCTGTGACAGCGCACCTCGGCCCTCTGCAAAACAGGAGGAAAAGGGACATTGCCAGGTCACCTCGATGATTTGTCACCTCAGAGTGAGGCCCATTGGGTTTCAAGTGTTTGGAGCTGTTCAAACACATCAGGAAGTTGTCTATGACACTTGATTTACTGTCGCAAACTACAGAGCCTTGGGCAGCTCACAAAGTCTGCACCTCAGTCCCCTCGGCTGTGAAATGGGTTGGTAATGCTCCTACCTCCTGGGAGAATTGTGGCTGTCACAAGAGCTAATGCAAACCCTGCCTAGCACTCCTACGTGCTCAGCATGTAGTAACTGCGGTGTCCGTGATCGATGGCTGTGTAACAAGTCACCCCAGTACGTAGTGCGTAGGATAACATGCCATTATCCGTCAGGGTTTCCGGGCGTGAAGAGTTCACACGACACGCAGCCAGGATGGCTTGTCTCCCATCCACTGCATTTGGTGCGGAAACTGAGAGCCCTTGGAGGCTGAGTGAGTGACAGTGGGGTGCAAAGGGCCTCTGCAGACACGCCCTTTAAAAAGGAAATGGGAGGCGCCCAGCGGCCGCAGTCACGGGCCCATCACTGTTCTGAAACCCAGCCGGCGGGGATGCCTCTTCCCTGATGCTCAGTCCTGCAGGGACATTGAGGGCACAGAGGCAGCCATGGCACTGTGGCATTCAGGCTTTTCTTCGTTCAGTCATTCACCGACAGGCATTTGGAGGTCCTGAACGGTTGATGAATGGATGAAAAGTCAGGGCCATGAAGAGAGAGGGGTGAAGGTGGAGCTCCTGTGTCAGGCAGAGCAGCTGGGACCCCGAGGGCAGTGGGGGCCACCCAGGGTTGGGGGCAGTGGTCCAGCACAGATTCTTCTTTCAGAAAATCCCCCGTGCAGTTGGTGGGCCATCTGGGCCTGGTGTTCACAGGAGACATTGACTGATGCAGCAACAGGAAGATGGGGAGAGGGGCAGGTCCTGGGAATGGGGGGAGCTGCCCTGGGGTTTGGGGTGGGGGAGGAGAGGAGCCCTGATGCCCTTGTGAGAGCCGTGTGACGGAGCCATTGGCCGAGGGAGAAAGGATTTGCAGGGAAAATGGTGACTTCAGGTTTGGACACATGCAGGGGGACGTCAGATGGGTGTGGGGTATCTGTGTGGTTGTTGAGAGAGTTCAAGACGTCGCCGAAATGCTCACACCGACCTCCAAGCAGTGACTGTCCCCACTGCTGCCCACCAGCATGTTTTATTTGGGGGCCCAAAGCGTAGTCTTGCAATGAACCCAACGAGCCATATGCTACGTGATGAATTTGGCAGTTTTACAGTGGGCTGTGTGTGTGGAATGGAATTTGTTCCTGCTTTCAGAGAAATTTCTAGGACTAACCGATATGAATATTTCTCATTTCTCTACATAAAGGAACTAATAACACTTTGCCACTCTACAGTGTCTTTTTCTGTTAACACCACAAGTATGGACAGAGTGTTTGTGTTTCTCCCCCAGAAAATTAATGTACGGAGCCCTAACCCTCAGTGGGATGGTATTAGGACGTGGGGCCTTTGGGAGGTGATGGGGTTGGATGAGGGTGGGGTCCCCATGATGGGATTAGTGCCCTTACATGAGGAACACAGCTCTCCCTTCCTCTTCCCGCCGCCTGGCCCCCTGGAGCCTGAGGAAAGGCCTGGTGACAGCATAGCAAGACAGCGTCCACAACCCCGGGAGGCAGTCCTCACCAGGACCCAAACCTGCTGGCGTCTTAACCTCAGACTTCAGCCTCCAAACTGAGAAGTAAACGTCTGTTGTGTTAGCCCTGCTCTGCGGTGTGTGACGGCCGCGGGCCCAGTGAACTGTGACAGCTGCGGAGAAGCAGGCAGTACAGAGAGGGTTCCGATGGCAGGGGCCTCACCCACTTTCCTCGGGAAGACCCTCAGACCCCCAGGGTCTGCTCCTTTGTTCCACACAGTGGAAACACGCGGCTGACCCGGTTTCCGAGACACAGCAGACGGGACAGGACACACCCGAGAGGAGCCAGCCTTGTCCAGGACTGACATTTGGAAGTGGCTTCTGTGATTAATAAAGAAAAAAGACAATGCGGAGAGTCTGGACATCACACATGCCAGGACCCCAGGTGCCCTCCCACGGTGGGCAGATCAGGGCTGGCACAGTGACCTGCCATTCCTGTGTGCATTCCGTCACGCAGAGCGGAGCCCTGAAAGTGACAGTGAAGTCAGAGTATCCTGTACGAGGTCTGCCCACAGGTGAGTGTCAGAGCCACCGAGCCCTGCCGGCTACATGGTTCTACGTTTGCACAAAGCCCGGGCTCAGCGAGCACCCCCGAGCCCCGTCCAGCACTGTCCAGCTGAACAGCTCCCCTGTGGGAAAGGAGACTGGAGGAGGCTTGAATGTTGTACCGGGTTGGGGGGCTGGACTGCAGGGCCCTCAGGTGGGGCCGTGAGCCCCGGGAGCTGGGCACAGATCAGCTGCAGGGTGGCACAGGGACAGATGCCAGGTCCACCGTTCAACAGCCGTGATGGGCATCATGGAGCCCGTGCAGCCCGGGGCGGGTGGGGGTGCACCGCGGCTGGGAAATGGTCGCTCCTCTGTGCCAAGAACAGAACCCCCGTTCACTTCCGGCTGGATTCTGATACCACCACCGGCAGGTCTGAGGAAAGCCTTTGCTTTTCCGATTCTAAAGCACTTCACTTTTTCCTAACCTCACAGATTCCTTGATTTCACATCAAAGCAGTGTCCTCGGCACTGAGCCTTTGACCAGGCAGCCTCAGTGGCTGTTGTGTGTCTGGCAGCCGCTTCCAGGGCGCCGTGGCTCCCGGCAGAGCACGGGCCTCAGGGCTGGTGCTTCCACAGCCCTAGCTCCTCTCACAGGTGCGGGGACAGACAGGACATGCGAGGAGAAGCAGCTGCCTGTCTGTCCTGCTTGGCTGGTGACAGGCCCAGCCTCCCCGGACTTGAGGAAATGAGGAAAGTAAAGGTGTGTCCTCTTCTGAGAAGCTTCTGTCTTCTACTGGTGTTGGTGAGACAGAAGTGTCTCTGTCCCTGACACAGCATGAAGCTGAGTTGCCTGCTGGGGGCTCACATGACACCTGCAGTTGTCCCTTTAACATCTCAAAAGGGTGACATCAAAATTGTTTATAACCCTCTGCATTTGTCTGGTGACAAAGATTCTTTGCTCAACCAAACTCAATCAAGCTTCTGAAATTTCTCCGGGCCCATCGGTGCCCTTCCTTATAAAATCCACTTTTAGTAAGACCCTGCTGAGTCAGTTTCGCTGGACATCTGACGTTTCATGGGGGTCCGCATGCCCACCCCCTCGTGATGTGTGATCTCCCCGCCTGCCTCCAGCAAGGGTCCTGTTGGAACCCCGCTGACCACGGATGTTTCCTCCTGGGGATTTTCCATCCACTGACGCTCGGGTGCCCAGCCATAAACCTGCACTTGTCCACACTGGGCTCGGAGCTGAGCCCAGGTCTACACTGAGGTCTCTCCCCGGTGCTCCGTGTAAATAGCTGCATTGTGTTTGATCTGCACTTGGAGTCTGCAGATGTGAGGGCCAACTGAGCGCATTGGTCCCCATCCTTTTCTCAGGGCACTTGAGCCTCCCTGGATTTGAGGGGCGATGGGAGGAGGCGAGAGGGGGTGCAGCGTGTCTCTCCAGGTTACTGGGCTGCAGCCTCGGAGAACCCGCCTGGCTGTCCTGTCCGACTTTGGCTGAGGCTGAGGGGGAGGGAAGGGAAACCCACAGGGCCTTCCGTGAGAAGAGAGCGTAGGTGCGTCCTGCCTAGAGGATACTTTCTGCTTTACACGCACTCACAGAGGAGAATCCCTTTAAGAATAAATAACCTAAAAGCTCATATAGTTGACTTCATGATGTCGATTAAAACGCTATACAACACAAACTAATGTTGGCCCTTGAACAGGGGTTAGGGGTGTCCACCCCGCTCAATGTACAAAATCCATGTACAGATTTTGGCACCCCCAAAACTTAGGTTGTCCTGAAGGCAGGGGAAGGGTGTTAGTTTTGTTTTCTAAAAGAGGAAACTGGGGCTCAGGCAGGTTAACTGCCTTCCTCTGTCCATCAGTTGTTGGGGTCCGTCGGTCAGGTGGCTAGTGAACATCCGAAGAGCGGGGGTGGGCAGGTTAGCGTTCGGGTCTTTTCGTACAGGGACCGCTTTGCGCAGGAATTCTAACTGCGGACAGAGTTTGTGTTTTGTCTCCTGCTCCTCACAGAGGTCAGGACCTCTCTGCAAACTTTAGGGCTTTGCTTTAACATTCCTGATGGTTGGGTGCTGGGCCATGGTCTGGGGGCTCAACGAAATCCCTCCTTTTTGGGAAGAAATACAAATCACTACTGTCTCTTCCTTGACTTCTGAGGTGTGGGGGGCCTGTTGAGAGGGAGCCTCATTCTCTTAATGGGAAAAGAGAGAAATGAAATGAGGACTTTGATGATCTGAGACGACATCAGCAAACAGTGCTCACCACAGGGAGTCAGTGCAGAAGCTAATTGTTTACTCAGGAAATTCAGAGAACGGAAGAGAAGAGCTGAGGCAAAGGCGCAGTTGATCTGAAGACAAGTCTGAGAAATACTCTTTATTCCCGGCATAGTTTAACTTTTTGTTGCATAAAATTTCAAATGTATACCAAAACACAGAATACTGTGACGTACCCTCATGTATCCAACACCCAGCTTCAAGTGTTGGCCCGTGGCCTATATATTTTTTTCTTTTTTAAATCTAAACTCTCTTCTACTCCCTCCTTCCTCCATATTATTTAGACACAAATCCAAAAATTATCTTCTATAAATCTCTCCTCACGTATTTGTAAAAGACAAGGACTTTTTTAAGGCATGATAATGGTTGTGTTAAAAACATTCTTTAAGATCAAATATCAAGTCATTGATCAAAATTTCAATTGCCTCATAAATGTCATTTGTATTTGAATCAGAATCTAAATAAGGTTTACACAGTGTGATTGGTTGATATTTTTAAAGTCTCTTTCAGTCTTTAAGTCTCTTTCAGATATTTGTTCTTTGCAGTTTATCTGTGAAAGAAACATTCCTGACGTATTTCATTTTGTGAATTTATTCTTATATTTCAAGTTGAGGGGGAGAGTAAAGAAAGAAAGTCTGGGTCCAGTATAACTCTCCTGGGCTTTCAATAAATGTGGCTTCGTATGACTTTTCAAATGGGTCATGCAGAAGAGCAATTCGGGATGTGTATATCTTGTCCTTTGTCCTTGGTTACACCTCACATTTCAACTCTCTGTGACTGTCTGAAGAGTGGGTTGAAACATATGCCATTCCCAACTTTCTAGGAGAACTTCTGATGATGAAGGACAGAAATGCAAAGCTCTGAGGAGGGCCAGGAAGGTGCTTGAAGAAGTCAGCAATAATAAGTAACACGAATTGAGCACCGGTTGTGTGCAGGAACTGGGAATGGTCCTTTGCATTTATCTTCCCCCTTTTAACAGAACAAGATGATGTAATCTAGAAATATCTTTAAATTGTCACAAGGCGTTCAGCTCTCTTCCTAATACTCTGAATGCTCCATGGGAAACAGCCAGAAAGGAGTCATTTGCTCATTACCTCTTGTACCTTTGTTAGTAGTCAACAAATATTTGCCATTAGTGGTCAATTAGTCCACTGGCTTGGGAAGAAAGGAGGAATAGGTGAGCCAAAACAGGCATTAAAAGGTCAAAGGGAAGAGGTCCACTTCCTATAATGGTGAACTACATTAACCACTGACACTGGAAGCATTTCTAAAAATCGGATAAAATACACTTTAAAAGACTGTATAAAGGCACCAGAGAGCTGCCCAGGCAAAGAGTAATTGAAAGGTCAAGATCCTGGAGGGAAGGAAAACCCAGACAAATGGGCCTGACGTTATGTTCTTCCTCCCTTGAGTCATACACGAGCGCTGCCCCAAAAGACATGGACTGAGTAGAACGCCCAACTGAGGGGCTAAAACAGCAGAAACCCCAAAGGGCTGGGGGACAACAGATGGAGCAAAGTGCATGCCTTAGAGGAAGGACCGAGTGGAAACACCGGCATTCAGCCAAAGCCATAGATCAGCCTTCCCAGAGACCTAGTCAGCTCAACTCCAGATGCTGTGAGGTTACCTGCCCTCCCCATCAACTAACTACCAGAAGCAAAGCAAGAAGACTCTTCGGAGGAAGATAATATAATCCAGAAACTCACACTACGCCTCAGATATTTCATACATAATGTCAAATATTCAATCAAAAATTACCAGACATGCCAGAGACAACACTAAATTACCAAAACCCAGGAGAAAACCCAATAAGAGTAACAGATGTAGAGAATATCTTCTCAGACATAGGAGTTATTGCAGACTTTGCCATCACAGATTAATGTGTTTAGAAAATAGCTGATTACATGGATTATTTCAACAAAGAGCTGGAAAATATGTAAAAGAATAAAAATGGGGAGGGTCATCAAAATGGCGGTGTGAGGTGAGCCTCTGTAAAGCTACCCTGGAATTTACAACTAATTGAACAATAATAACTCCACAAAGGACTCCCTGCATAGCAGACAGGCAAGACGAAGAGGCCCACTATTGAATTCACCTAAAGGTGGGCGAATCGCGCTGGGGAGGGGGGGCGGGACATAGGATGCAGACCTAGCTCAGTGCTCCAAGCTCGCTGCATTCTGGAACTACGGCAGCTGCAGGAGACGGAAGAACTAGGACTGCTAGGGCTCCGCTTATGGCCCACAGGACTGAGGCGGCAACATATAACACGGCTGAACCCAACACTCACGGCAGAGACCTCAGAGAAAAGACTGAGGGAAGAAGGCTGAAAACGGTGGTTTAAGCCCTCACTGCTGAGCAGAGAATGGAAGCCTTAGGCACTGAGACTAGCCGCCCCCTCCCTACCCTCCCAGAGCTCGCCCCACCCCCACCTGCCCCGTGCTAGAAGCGGAACAGTAGCAGTGTCAGATCAAAAGAACATAATATTTGTTGTTCTAAGAACTGTGGACCTCAGACACAGATTCGCAGCCCAACTAGTTCCGGCAAAGGGGAGGGAGCTGTGGAAGCAGGACAGGCTATGGTGGTGGTCACCGCCATTGCTCTGGGCCACCTCTCACAACTCACCCCGCCCCTGACCCCACCTATATGGACGGATCCCTGCAGGAGTAAACAGAACTGCTGAAACACACGGGCTCTGAATCTGGTGCAGGAAGAGCTTTGGAACTTCAAAAGCTCTCCGCATACCCACACGGACACTGCGCCCTGTCACCCAGGCAAACTATTAACAGAGGAGAAGCCCATCTCCCAGGGAATCCCCCCATTGTGTGAGAAGCTGGAATAGTATAGAGAAAGCATAGCACTACCGTGTGAGAGAGAAAAAAAAGGCTGCAGTCGGAGAGAAAATAAAACAGTCTACCAACAAGTACTGGAAAACAAAAGAAAGACCTCTTCCTATCAACCTATTGCAGAAGCCACTCCTGTAGATGTCTAGGAAGAGCAATAATAAATCAGTAATTGCCATGAATAACCAAGGCAACAAGACAGCTCAGAAAGAAAGTGAAAAGTCTCCAGAAAAGGAACTTAAAGATATGGAAATTTGTGACCTAAATGACAGAGAATTCAAGATTGCAGTTCTGAAAAAACTCAACGAGATGCAAGAAAACACAGAAAGGCAGTTTAATGAACTCAGAAACACAATCAAAGAACACCATGAGCATTTTACGAAAGAGATTGAAATTTTAAAAAGAACCAAATAGAATTTCTGGAGATTAAGAACTCAATAGAAGAAATTAAGAATGAAATAACCAGCTTAGGTAGTAGAGTTGACCAGATGGAGGAAAGAATCAGTGACATCGAAGATAGAAACCTGGAAATTACACAGATGGAAGAAGAAAGAGACTTGAGACTTAAAAGAAATGAAAGAACTCTACAAGAACTTTCTGACTCCATCAGAAAGAGCAATATAAGAATAATGGGCATACCACAAGGAGAAGAAAGAGAGAAGGAACAGAGAATATATTCAAACAAATTGTCGATGAGAACTTCCGAAACTTGTGGACAGAACTGGATCCTCGAATCCAAGAAGCAAATAGAACACCTAATTACCTCAATCCCCACAGGCCTTCTCCAAGGCACATTGTATTGAAGCTGTCTAAAATTAACAACAAAGAAAGAATCCTCACAGCAGCCAGGGAAAAGGAGACGGTAACCTACAAAGGAAAGCCCATTAAATTATCATCAGATTTTTCAGCAGGAACTATTCAAGCCAGGAGGGAGTGGAATCAAATATTCAAACTATTGAAAGAGAGAAATTATGAGCCAAGAATAATATATCCAGCAAAGATATCCTTTAGATATGAAAGAGGAATAAAAACCTTTCCAGACATATAGAAGCTGAGAGAATGTTCTAATATACGACCTGCAGTACAAGAAATACTAAAGGAGGCTATCCGACCACCATCAACAGGGACAATTTGTGGCACCCAAAACATAAAAAGGGGGAGAGTAAAGGCCTGAACCGGAATATGGGAATGGAGAAAGTAAGCGTGCTGAAGAAAATGGAATACTCTAAATATCAAACTTTCTTTTACATAAACTTAAGGGTAACCACTCAAAAAAATCCAGAACTGAAATATATACTGTAATAAAAGAAGAAACAGAGGGAAACATCATAGAATACCACCACACAGAAATAATAGACAACAACAAAAAGGCAAAGAAACAATGGAGACACAGCCTTACCAGAAAACTAAAGATAGAATGACAGGAAATCCTCACATATCAATAATCACCCTAAATGTAAATGGACTGAACTCACCAATAAAAAGGCACAGAGTAGCAGATTGGATCAAAAAACTAAACCCAACCATATGCTGTCTCCAAGAGACACATCTCAGCTACAAGGACAAGCATAGACTCAAAGTGAAAGGGTGGAAATTGACACTCCAAGCAAATGGTACACAGAGAAAATCAGGTGTAGCCATAATGATATCAGATGAAACAAACTTCAGGGTGAAAAAGATAGCAAGAGACAAAGATGGAAATTTCATAATGGTAGCGGGGCCTATACAACAAGAAGACATAACAGTCATCAATATTTATGCCCCCAATCAGGGAGCACCGAAATATACCAAGCAACTACTAACAGAACTAAAGGGAGAAATTGACCAAAACACAATTATACTAGGGGACTTAAATACATCATTGACAGCTATGGATAGATCATCCAAACAGAAAATAAATAACGAAATAGTAGCCCTAAATGACACATTAGATGAAATGGACATAATTGACATTTATAGAGCACTTCATCCTAAAACATCAGACTATACATTCTTTTCTAGTGTACATGGAACATTCTCAAGGATAGACCATATATTGGGACATAAAATCAGCCTCAGCAAATTTAAGAAGATTGAAATCATACCAAGCATATTCTCTGATCACAAGGCTTTGAAATTGGATATCAACTGCAAAAAGAAAGCAGGAAAAACACAAATACATGGAGATTAAACAACATACTTTTAAAGAACGACTGGGTCAAAGAAGAAATTAGAGGAGAGATCAAAAGATACATAGAAACAAATGACAATGAAAATACATCCTACCAAAATTTTTGGGATGCAGCGAAAGCAGTTTTAAGAGGGAAATTTATATCATTACAGGCCTATCTCAAGAAACAAGAAAAGTCCCAAATAAATAACCTCATGTTACACCTTAAAGAACTAGAAAAAGAAGAACAAGTGAAACCCAAGGTCAGCAGAAGAAAGGAAATAACAAAAATCAGAGCAGAACTAAAAGAAATAGAGAACAAAAAGACAGTAGAAAAATTAATGTGACAAAGAGCTGGTTCTTTGAAAAGATTAACAAAATTGACAAACCCTTGGCTAGACTCACTAAGATAAAAAGAGAGAAGACACTAATTAACAAAATCAGAATTGAAAGAGGGGAACTTATCCCAGACACCACAGAAATACAAAGGATTATCCAAGAATACTATGAAGGACTATATGCCACCAAATTCAACAACCTAGAAGAAATGGACAAGTTCTTAGAAACATATCGCCTTCCAAGGCTAAACCATGAAGAACTGGAAAATCTAAACAGACCGATCACCAGTAACGAAATTGAATCAGTCATCCAAAACCTTCCCAAAAGCAAAAGTCTGGGACCAGTGGGCTTCACTAGTGAATTCTACCAAACATTCAAAGAGGATCTAATACCAATCCTGCTCCAACTCTTCCAAAAAATTGAAGAAGAGACAGTACTCCCTAACTCATTACATGAGGCCAACATTACCCTGATACCAAAACCTGGTAAGGACAACACAAAAAAAGAAAACTACAGACCAATATCTCTGATGAATACAGATGCAAAAATCCTAAACAAAATTCTAGCAAATCGAATACAACAATGCATTAAAAAGATCATTCATCACGACCAAGTGGGGTTCATCCCCGGGGCACAAGTACAGTTCAACATTCGCAAATCCATCAATGTGATACATCACATAAACAAAATAAAGGACAAAAATCATATGATTATATCAATTGATGCAGAAAAAGCATTTGACAAGATACAACATCCATTTATGATTAAAACACTTAATAAAATAGGTATAGAAGGAAAATACCTTAACATAATAAAGGTCATATATGACAAGCCCTCAGCTAATCTCATAATTAATGGCGAATAACTGAAGGCCTTTGCTCTATGTTCAGGAACACGACAGGGCTGTCCCCTATCACCTCACTTCCAACATAGTGTTGGAAGTCCTCGCCAGAGCAATCAGGCAAGAGAAAAAAATAAAAGGCATCCAAATTGGGAATGAAGAAGTTAAATTATCACTGTTTGCAGATGACATGATGCTATATATATGGAAAACCCTAAAGACTCCACCAAGAAGCTATTAGAAACAATCAACGAATACAATAAAGTTGCTGGCTACAAAATCAATGCACAAAAGTCCATTGCCTTCCTATATACTAACAATGAAATCTCAGAGAAAGAAATACAAAAAAACAATTTCTTTTGCAATTGCAGCAAAAAGAATAAAATACCTAGGAATAAACTTAACCAAGGATGTGAAAGACCTATATGCTAAAAACTATAACACATTTTTGAAAGAAATTGAAGAAGACACAAAGAAATGGAAAGACACTCCATGCTCATGGATTGGAAAAAGCAACATAGTTAAAATGGCCATATTACCCAAAGCAATATACAGATTCAATGCAATCCCCATCAAAATCCCAATGGCATTTTTTAAAGAAATAGAACAAAAAATAATCAGATTTGCTTGGAACCACAAAAGACCCCGAATAGCCAAAGCAATCTCAAGAAAAAAGAACAGTACTGGAGGTATCACACTCCCTGACTTTAGCTTGTACTACGGGGCTACAATAATCAAAGCAGCGTGGTATTGGCAGAAAAACAGACACATAGACCAATGGAATAGAATTGAGAACCCAGAAATAAAACCACATAAATATGGGCAGATAATTTTTGACAAAGAAGCTAAAAACATACCAAATGGAGGAAAGACAGCCTCTTTAATAAATGGTGCTGGGAGAATTGCATAGCCACGTGCAAAAGAATGAAACTGGACTGCTATCTGTCACCATGTACCAAAATTAATTCAAAATGGATCAAAGACTTAAGCATAAGACCTGACACAATAAACTGCATGGACCTTGGGTTAAAGAGCATTTTATGAATTTGACTCCAAAGGCAATGGAAGTAAAAGCTAAAATAAATGAATGGGACTATATGAAACTTAAAAGCTTCTGCACAGCAAAAGAAACCATCGACAAAATAAAGAGGCAACCAACTGAATGGGAGAAGATTTTTGCAAACAGTGCCTCCGATAAGGGGCTAATATCCAAAATATACAAGGAACTCATGCAACTCAACAACAAAAAAACAAACAACCCAATTGAAAAATGGGCAGAGGACCTGAAGAGACATTTCTCCAAAGAGGACATACAAATGGCAAATAGACATATGAAAAAATGCTCAACATCACTAATCATCAGAGAAATGCAAATCAAAACCACAATGAGATATCACCTCACCCCAGTCAGAATGGCTATCATCAACAAGACAAATAGTAACAAGTGTTGGAGAGGCTGTGGAGAAAAGGAACCCTCATACACTGTTGGTGGGAATGCAGACTGGTGCAGCAGTTATGGAAGGCAGTGTGGAGGTTCCTCAAAAAATTACGAATAGAATTACCATATGACCCAGCAATCCCTCTCCTGGGTATCTACCAAAAAAATCTGAAAACATTTATACATAAAGACATGTGTGCTCCAATGTTCACTGCAGCTTTGTTTATGGTGGCCAAGACATGGAAACAACCAAAGTGTCCTTCGATATATGAATGGATAAAGAAGTTGTGGTGTATATACACAATGGAATACTATTCAGCGGTAAGAAGAGATGATATAGGAACATTTGTGACAACATGGATGGATCTTGAGAGTACAATGCTAAGCGAAATAAGTCAGACAGAAAAAGCAGAGAACCATGTGATTTCACTGATATGTGGTATATAAACCAAAAACAACAAAAGAACAAGACAAACAAATGAGAAACAGAAACTCATAGACACAGACAATAGTTCAGTGGTTACCAGAGGGTAACGGGGGCGGGGGGTGGGGGGTGGGAGATGAGGGTAAGGGGGATCGAATATATGGTGATGGAAGGAGAACTGACTCTGGGTGGTGAACACACAATGGGATTTATAGATGATGTAATACAGAATTATACACCTGAAATCTATGTAATTTTACTAACAACTGTCACCCCAATAAATTTTTTAAAAATTAAAAAAAAGAATAAAAATGGAAGAGCTAGAATTGGAAAATAAAATAGCTAAATTAAGAAGCCATTAGATGGATTTAATAGCAAATCAGACACAATGAAAGAGATTAGTGAACTGGAAGATGGGTCAGTAGAAATAGGCAGAACAAAGCACTGTGAGGCAAAAGGATGACAAAGGCAAGGAAAGAACATAAAAGATGTGTGGAGGATGGTGAAAAAAGTCTGATATACATATAGTTAAAGTCCCAGAGGGGAGAGAAAATAGGACAGAACCACTTGGAAGATACACTGGCTGAGAATTTCCCAAAGCACTTAAAGCATCGAGCAACAGAATGAAGAAATGGTACAAACCTGAAGCACAATAACTACAAAGAAAGCTGCAGTTGGACATACATAGTAAAAATACTGAAAACTAAGAACGAAGAAACTATTAAGAAACTCAGTGAGCTCAAACCCATCAGGATGGCTACTATGAAAACAAAAACAGAAAATAACAACTTTGGGGAGGATATGGGGAAACTGAAACCCCTGTGCACTGCTGGTAGGAATGTAAAATGGTGCAGCCGCTGTGGAAAATAATATGGCAGTTCCTCAAAAATTAAAAATAACATTTATCGTATGACCCAGTAATTCCACTTCCGGGTATATACCCGCCAAGAATTAGAATCGGTCTCAAAGAGTTATTTGTACACCCAAGTTCATAGCAGCGTCATTCACAATAGCTAAAACATGGAAGCAACCCAAGTGTCCATCACTAAATGAATAGATAAGTAAAATGTGGTCCATACGTAAAATGGAACACTATTCAGCCTTAAAATGGAGGGAAATTCTGACATCTGCTATAGCGTGGATGGACCTTGAGGACATTATGCTAACTGAAATAAGCCAGACACAAAAAGACAAGCACTGTGTAATCCCACTCATCTGAGGCATCTGGAGTTGTCAGAATCAGAGAGACAGCGAGTGGAAGGGTGGCTGCCAAGGGCTGGGGGAGGGGAGGATGGGGAGTCTCGATGTACTGGGTATGGAATGTAACTTTTGCAGAATGGAAAGAGTTATGGGGGTGGGTAGTGGTAGTGCTGATTGCAAACAAGACGAATGTACTTAATACCACTACACTGTGCACTTAAAAGTGATTAAGATGGTAAGTTTTATGTTATGTGTATTTTTACCACAATTTTAAAAATTGAGAAGAAAAGAAACTAAGGTTGGTGGTGGGGAAGATACATTATTTTCAAAGAACTAAACCTGACAGCTGCCTTCTCAACAGAAAAAGTAGAAGCGAGAAGACAATTGAATGACATCCTCCAGCTCCTGCAAGAAAACAATTGCCAACTTAGAATACTATGCCCAGTAAAAATATCATCTATAGTAAAGGTGAAATGGAGGCATTTTCAAATAAGTCAGAAAACTTGCAACCAAGACACATGAACTCAGGGTGATGTGAAAGGGGTTCTTCCAGCAGAAGGAAGGTGATGGCCGAGCACTGTCCACCCCCCCAGATGGGTGAGCACCGTGTTTACACAGTGATACTCACGTCCTGTGAGCTTTACAATGCGTCTAGAATGAAAGTGCTGGACAGACGCGCACGGAAGTCAGTGGGTCTCAGATTTCTCAGGCCTTTGCGTTGTGTTGAAAATACTCATTTTGGCGTTTTATAAGTGAAGGATACAATTTTTAAATCCCTAAGCCTAAGATAACCTCTAAAATAAGAGTGAGGATCTCACAGAACAGGACATGAAGTTTAAAAAAGAAAATCAACACTGAGTGAGGCGAGAAAGGAGAGAAAAGGGGGCATACAATTAAAGATGGCAACAAAACAATCAGCAGTTTTAGAGACCGGAGTGTGGGAAACAGTGTCTGAGGCCCGTGACTCAGCCAGAGTCCACAAACTTTCCTTCACATCCCTGAGAAAGAGGCAGAACACCTACCAGAAAAATGGGCGAGGCCTGAACAGGCTGCAGGCAGCAGAGGGCGCTCGAAAGGCCGTGCTCAGTCTCATTAGTCATGGGGGAAATACAGACTAACACCGCTGCGTTGGGAATTAGAGACAGCCGGTGCTGACAAAGTTGGCAGGGCTGGGGATCCCCGATGGTGCAGGCCCCCACTCACACCCTGCACCCCAGGAATTGCCCTCCTGGTGGACACCGAGCAGAACCCCTGGGTGTCAGCACCCAGATGTACGCACAAGAAAGAAACCCCCCAACAGGGTGAATGCATGGCACCTGACTACGGTCTACACAGTTTTATACACACAGATGAAGTAACTGCTGTACACACCCTAACACGGCTGAATCTTACAGACGAAACGGTGAGCAAAAGCTGGCTGACCCAAAGGAATGTATGCTGTGTCTTTCCGTTCATATCATTACACGTCTGCAGAATTTACGTGTGACGTAAGCGTCAGCACAGTGCTCAGTCCTGGGGAAGGAGGGGCGGGTGGTGACGGGGAAGGGCCCAGGGACTCTGGGTTGACACTGACCTTCTAGTTCTGAAGGGGGTTCCTGCTGCGGTCACTGAAATGCCCAACGGGACGCACACTTCTGATGTGGCACTTTCAACGAGGATGCCAAATTCAGTAAGAGAGCATATTTGAAATAATAAGAGGCCAAGGGCCGTTTTGGAGGTTATGGTTACGTAACTGCAGATATTCCAGGAAACTCGTGATTAAAAACACAGTCTAGGGAAGGTGATGTAATCCCATTAGAACGCTGCTCGTAGGGTAAGTGGCCAGCCCCGCACCGTGCGGGCGGCTGACGGACGGACAGATGGACGGTCACAGAGGGTGCCGGCCTTATAGGAAGTCTGCCTGGGGCCCTGGGTGGGGTGGGAGCAGACCCTTCACCAAGGCCTGGCCAGCTGGGGCGGGCAGGACAGCAGGAAGAAGGGGTCTCCTAGTCCTGAGGAGCCTGCTAATTACAGGGGTGCAGCCCCAGCCAGGAGCACGGCCTCCTTGGCCCCGACTCCCAGCCGAGTTTGTGCCTCCGGGCCCCTCGCCTTATTTCCTCCTTTGTTTGCTTGGGCTGCTGTTAGGCTAAGCTCATTCTCTCACTTTCAAGTTCACCAATACAGTGGACAAGGCCAAGGTTGGCTTTGCATCTCAGGCACAGAAATTCCCCTCTGAAGGAGCCCAGCCCCAGTCCCAGAGGGACAGGGCGCCCACCGCAGCTGGGGCTCCCGCAGGAGAGGGGAGGCTGGGCTGAGCGGAGAAACCTGGTTCCTGCCCCCAGACTCACCTGCAGACAAGTCGCTCCTACAGAGAGGAGCAAGGTGGGCAGAGAGGGGTGGGGGCTGTCTGCTACGGGGCAGGAGTGGCTCTCCCAGGGGGCAGGCAGCACTGGGTGGGAAAGAAGTGTGGCCAGGAAGCAAGGCCTACTCCTCCATGTTGTCTGTGACCCCCCCCCCATTGAGAGGCTGTGGGGGGAGATGATCCTCTCCCACTCAGTTCCCCCGGCTGCCCCAGCCCCAGCCGCCCCTGCATCTGGAAGGCGGGTCTGAGCAGCCGCTGGGAGTGGGGGGCTGCTCTGGGAGCCATGTGGGCCCTGAGAGAGGGCCTTGTGCTGGGGACGCAGGGCCCTGGCTCCCTCATGTGAGGGGCTGGAGGCCTGGCCCCGGGGCCTCTCGCTCCAAAGCCTTTGGTTCCCTGAGGGCCCGATGGCCAACCCCACGTCCTCATGCACACCCACCGTCTCCTCTGCTCATGTGTTCAACCCCGTCAGCAGACGGGCAGCAGCCAGCCTGGGGGAAGCTCTTCCCACCTCACGTATAGGTATACTCCGCAGGGCTTCGCAAGTCGGGGGTGGGGGTGGAGGGGTTCTCGCTGCATTGATGAATCAGGTTGTGCTTCAGAGAAGCTTCCGAGGGCCAACGACAGCACCCGTACGGAAACACTGGGCATCGGGATTGGCAGCCCGGCCGTCTCAGTGGTGCAGGTTATAAAGCGTTTTAAGTCGGTGACACTCACTTGCTGTGCAGTGTTGTGCATGGGTCCTAACCCTTCAAACTCGGCTAGTCATGGATAGTACCTCTTGCTGTTCTCTGTAACAGGTCTGTTCCTCATGGGCCTTTTCTTCTGTGTGAGAGAGAGATTGCTGTGCTGTATAATATTCGTGTCATAACCAAGGCTTGCTTCTGGAAAAGACCGCTCTGCGCTTATGGCCTTGCAGTGTTAGCGAAGTGACAAGCTCGCATGACTGCATTGGCTACAGGCCACCTCACACTGGCCGGGGCTGTGGGGGTGCGTGAGGGAGAAGAGGGGACGTGGGTCAGCTGCCTGGGTTCACAGGAGGGAAACTGAGGCTCAGACGTTTGCGTGCCAGCGCCTGCACGGTCTGGTGGTTCTGACCCCCGGCCCACAGAACACTGAGATTAAAGGGCTCCCTCCGTGCTAACCTATCTGCCTTTTTTTACAGAGGCTGCTGGGACACACAGAACAAACGTCCCTGCTGCTTCCTGACTTTGGACAACAGCCACCACTGTGCCTTCTCCCTAGTGTCCGAGGACAGCAGGGTAATCCTAGTGGGCTTACGTAATGGGGAGTTGTTCCTGACGAAAAACCACAAAATGAACAACAAACAGTAACTTGACAGTGACTGTTGGAGTCCCACATAATTCACACGTAGCCCCGACTGCCAGCGTGGGAACACCCTGGAACATTTGTGCTCACACAGTGGGTGTTTTGAAAGCCTGGTCGCTGCCTGGGCCGTCCAGTTGCTGATTCCCAGTGTTGGTTGTGGACAGAGCTGCCAAGCCCCTGCTGTGGGTGGTCAGTCGGAGCTCCACTGGTCAGAGTGCCCTGAGGGGACCCTCACCCTGGGTGGAAGGTGGGACCCATGGATCCCAAGTTTCCTTCATAACCAACTGACCATGAGCCCAGGAGCCTCGGCCCAACGACCATGAATGTATGCAGCTTTTGCATGCCTCCCTTTATAAACGGAAAAAAATAAGGCGCCGAGGGGCATGGAGACGCAAAAGGCACTGCCGGGCCCTCACGTGTCGCCATCAGCCTGGAGGACGCTGGGTCTGTGCTTTGGGCTGATGTGTTTTCAGACGCTTGCCCTTCACTCACTTGCCTTCTCCAGCACATTCTGCCATCATCGTCCTCTCTGCTTCAAGCCCTCCAGAGCGAGGGAGAGTGCGGGCCCCCCCCCACCACCACCACCATTACCACCGTCCACGGCCATCCCAGGTGCTGCCTGCTGGCACTTTGACTGGGGGACTTTGGAGGTCACCCTGCGTGGTTCCCTCACTTGCTAGACAGGAAGCGGAGGCGCTGGGAGCTGGCGAAGGTTCCTGCTCAGACTCAGGGAGGGCCGCGGGGCTATGGGCTGTGCAGTGTGGGACCGGGGTGAGACCGGCACCAAACTGTGTGGGTGCAGCGTGACCTCATCTACCGAGCCAAAGCCAACACCTACAGACAGTCCCCAACGCAGCAAGTCTTTCCTCTGAGGAAAGAATCAACTTGCACAGAAGGACCTGGCAAGCCCTCGGAAGCTGGGTGGCAGGGCCCAGAGCTGGACCCGGGTCCCGAGGTCAATAACTAGGAGTTGGCTCAGCCAGTGAGTCCTCCTGAGAAAGGGACACTGAGGTGTTTTCCCTTTCCCCGTGTGTGCAGTGTTTGTTAGAAGGCGAGAGCGAGCGAGCAGAGTGCTGCTAAGATGCTCCAGTCATCTCTTCGATTAAAAGTGGACATTTATCTAAAAACACCTTCATACTCTCCCGATCCGAGTTCCTGGGCATGTCAGTGCTGATGTTTGCTTCAGACCGTTGGCCCAGGGTCCAGGTAGAAACAGCTGGAAGGAAGCCCATTACCGAGGGAGGTGAGCAGCCTTTTCAAACAGCGGAGGCGCCTGCAGGGGGGGTGGGTATGGCCTGGGGCCTCACATCCTTGGTGCCGCATCCGGTACCTGGAAGGTCCCTTCTGTAAGTCCCCTGAGGCGCGGAATTGTCACAGTGAGGGAATGTCTTCTGCCGCTTTTGTCAGTGCGCTGCTTTCTCGCTACAACCACGGCTGCCTCTGTGACACCTTGTCACCTTGCCTGGCCATGCCAACCTTCCCAAATGAGAAAATGGTCTTAGCAGAACCTTAACGCTGACCAGGTCTTCCCAGGGGTATCACTTCCAACGCACCCACCCACCCGTCACCCCGACCTCATTTCCAAATTGCTCCCCCCAGGGACATGCCGCTGTGCCTGACACAGGCACCTCACCACGGTGACACGTTGGCTCATGCAAAGCCACCACCAGCATCCTGAGCTTCCAGGGACACCATCCAGCAAGGACAGTGCTGGGGGTGGCGGGGACACTAAAAATGACGAAAATAGGGGATTTTTAAGGTCTCTGTTGACCAACAGAATAATTACATCCAACTGCTGGTTCTATCAGGTAGTTCTGTTAAGAAATGAGTTTCAAAACTAAAATTCTTGTTAAAAACCACACATCTCTGTGGTCATGAAAACAAATCGAAACTTCTCTATAGTGGTTACCTAAGTACAAATTATGACCTAAGTGTGTTATTCTTGATACATCTTCATATACTGTACTTCAATCCATTGCTTAGTCTCTTCTCCCTTCATAAAGTCTGTCTTTTTATCCTCTACCTTTTTAATCTCTTCAGAAAAGTGCAAATTTTTGTTTTAATACACGTGAAATTGTAGACACTTCAGTTGGTTCTCATCTATGGACCATAATGTGTTTAATTGAGAAAATGTTCTTTCTGTCGATGCTGACATATCAGATAAGCTCAGAATAATTCCACTAAATGGAGAATAATCTTAATTTTATTTTTCACATATGAATGTGTAAACATTTCAAGCCAATTTCTTTCATAGGTACTGTCTTTATGCTTCTTTTCAGAGTTCATTCCTTTGGCAAATATATTTATAAGATACAACTTGTCAGATAAATTGTATTTATGATTCATTTTGAATGTTGCACTATATTTAGACCCTGCAACATTGTAAGGCTTCTCAATTGAATTCCATTCCGGGAGAGAGTATAAATTCATCCAATTGAAAGTAGGTGTTCCCTCCAAAAGTTTTCCCCACAAATTGAGATGTACCAAAGCACAGCCGTGGAATTTCAAAATTAAGTCTTGTATGTGGTTGGATGTCTTATTAATTTAACATGATCAGGTCTTTCTTTGGTTTTGGCCCATTTACATTTCCTGTAATTGCTGCCAAAGTTGGTTCGAATCATGCTCTTTTGTCTCATCTGTCTTGTCCCTTTATTGCTTTCACTGTGTTTTAAAATGGTATCAGTCGCGTACTTTTTTTATTATTCTGTTTTGCTATATATTTAGGTGTGCATTTTGTATTTTTCACTAAGAGGTTGCCTAGAGATTACAGTATACCTCCATGATGTATTACAATCCAGCATAAAGTAGGACTTCCACCATGTCCACAGCCACGCAGGTGTGGTGGCCGTGGAGGGGCTCTGAGGGTGCAAGAGAAAGGAGCTGGGGCAGCCTCCACCTGCTGCCACTGAAGACCCACCAGGGCACGAAGCCCAGGCTGTCCTCAGCCAATGAGGGCGCACGGAGGAGGCACAGCCAGCTGGCGCCTGGCGCAGCAGTGTTTCCCCGGTGGAATCTTGGTCTGGGGCCCCCAGTGGCCTGGCTGTGCCACAGTCCCAACCCTTCCTCCTCCCTCTTCTCCCTCACAAGTGTCAGAGCAGCACGATGGCCGAAGGTCCCGCTGGCCTCCTGCTCCCTCTCTCCTCTGCCCTTCACAGGTGTCCCCCCATCACTCTTCTGCGGGTCTGACTTAGTAATAGCTCTGGGGTCTGCTGCTCAGCACCAGACCTGACGAAGGGAGAATCGCGCAGGAATACAGTTCCATCTACCTCCTCCTGTCCTTCTCGAAGCGTGGAAGTGTCGCTGATTTACCAGGGGTGTCCAAACTTTTTTCAACGTTTTTCACCAAGGGCCATATGCGATAAAATACACAAACCGCCGGGCCGCTCACTCGAGGTGAAGTACGTATTGCCTCACCTGGTTTATTTAAGTAAACTAAATATATTTTTGGAATTTGCTGCAGGACGATTAACAATGGATTGCGGGCCGCAGTTCGGACACCCCTGATTTAGGCAATTCATATTCTCTGGTCTTTTTCTGCCTCTGTTTTCCTTTATAGCCCCGATTTCCAGCGGTACCGTGTTTCCCCCAAAATAAGACCGGGTCTTATATTATTAACTTTTGCTCCAAAAGACGCATTAGAGCTTATGTTCGGGGCATGTCATCCTGAAAAACCACGCTTTGGCTTTTTTTCCTGTTCGTCTTATTTTCAGGGAGACACGGTAGTTGTTTTCCTTCAGGCAGAAGAACTGCTTTTAATATTTCTTGAACTATGGGTCTGCTGGCGATGAAATTTCTTTGCTTTTGCTTTTGGTTTTCTGAAAATGTCGTTATTTTTGCCTTTATCTTTTAAAGATTTCTGCATATAGATTTCTAGGTGGGCAGGGTGTCCTCTCCCCACCCTGAGTCCTTTCATTTCAAACATCATTCCACTGCCATCTGAGTCCCGTGAGGCGATTCACTCTTACCCATGTCTCGCGAGCTCTGTTTGGTTTCTCTGTTTCATCTTGGGTATTTTCTATTAACTTATCTTGAAGTTAACCGACTCTGTCTTCTGCAGTGCCCAGTATATTTTAAAGTCCATGGAATGAATTTCTCATTTTAGATAGTTTTCAGTTCTAAGATATCCGTCTGATTTCTTTTATAGATTTCAATTCTCCGTCTTCCATCTTGAGTGTCTTTACCTCTTAGCATATGAATCATAGTTATTTTAAAACCTTGTCTTCTCCCTGTCATGTCTGAATCAGCACTAACTGTGATTTTCATGTCTGTAGATTTGAAAAAATAGGGAAAGACGTTATTTTCCTCCAAAGAGCTTAAGCTTTCTAGTGTCCTTTCCTATCTTTCAAGGATTCCTAGTTTCTTCCTGATTCAATTTCCATTTCCAATTTATTTTAATTTATAATTTATTTTCTCCAATGTCTTGAAATAGTTCATTGTGAACCAGTTTCTTGGCTTTTATCATTATTATTGGCAGGAGAATTAGAGCAATAAAAGGTACTATTTTGTTTATTTATTTCTTGTTTAGTTTTGTGATTGAAACTAAATTCACCTTTGATATTTTCCCAAACTGTTGAGTTTCAGTGCCTTCCTGCCTTCCTGTTTTGAATAACTGTACTTGCTAAAATCGTCAAAGTTAAAATTCTTTGACACGCCATTTGAGTAATACTTTGAGTAAAGATTTCAAAATGTTGTTTGTTTTTTACTAGTGACATTAATAGCTTCGGAGGACATGCTACGTGCTGCAGAAATCAGATCTCCTAAAATTAAATTCATGATAGGCAACAAAGAGAGAAGACAGGTACTGCCACGATACATATATTTTTATTCAACATAAACTTAATCACAAAACTGTATGGTTCAGTTATCCTAACTGTGTGTATATCTGTATGTACATGTATTTACATATTATAATATTGTAAAGTTGATGGCTGTAGCTTCTATGTCAGTTGGTAATCGTAGCTTGTTTGACAAACTTCTGAATTATATTTGCACCGTAACCAACTCCAGGTTTCTATCCTCAAGCTCCTTAATTAGCAAGAACATGACTGGACCACCAAAATTTGTATTTTCCCTGCAAACAACTAACTTTATTTCTGTGTTGAACTTTTTGACTGAATTACACTGAAAATAATATCAGATGTTTCCCTTTCGAAAGAAGGAATTTCCCAGGGCTTTACTTTGATTCTTGAAGGACGATGCTGATTAGAAAGCTGCAAAGCCGGCGTCTTTAGCCGTGAAGTCCTGATTCTGCTCAGGAATCCTCACAGACGCACTCCGGCCTCACTTTCCACGCGTGCACACGGACGCTTAGAACTGAGTGAGGAAAATTAATGTACAAGAAGAATCAACTGATCTACGTAACAGGAGCTCATGCTACAGAGCGTATGCAAACCCAGCTTCCATGTCTGGGTTACATTATGATTTCCGGTCACAGCTTTTTACAATGACAACTTCCCTTGTAAAATAGACGCTGATACTTTTGGACAGATCTGTGTCTGCTGACTTTCGTGACTTGGGGTTATCACCGTGGTCCCATGGGGAACGGTCCATAGTGATAAACATTTCATGCAACTCACATGTTCATCATCAACCTTGTTGAGAAGCAAATGCTGTAGAATTTTTCATTAATTGTGTCCTTTTTAACGCTTATTGTGCGGAAAACATTCATTGCAAATTTTAAAAGCATTACCAAGTAAGAAATAAATTGTTGAGATTTACTCCATTCAAACATGGTAAAGCCACTAAAGCCAGGGTTTTAAACCACTGCTCTCCACAGCAGAAATGCTACTTAAAGTCCGAAATCAAGGTGTCGGCAGGGCCACTCCTTCCGGAGGCTCAGGGAGAATCTGTCCCCAGCTTGCAGTGGCTGCTGCAGCCCTTGTCATTGCTTGGCTTGTAGACACATCACTCCCATCTCTGCCTCTGTCTTCACATGTATTTCCTTCCTATGTGTCCCCTCTTCTCTACACCCCAAACTGCCCCTCTCTTACAAAGACAGCTGTCATTGGCGTAAGGACCCCCCCGACTCCTATAGGACCTCATCTTAGTGACATTGGCAAAGGTCCTGTTTCCAAGTAAGGCCACACCCACAGGTGTGGGGGTAGGGCTTGAACCTGTCTCTTGGGGGACATGAGTCATCCCATTATGAGATGTCTCTTGTGCACTTACAGTCCCTGGTCCCTGCCTGGCGGGCTGCCGGCGTTGGGCATCTCACTGTCCACAGTGTCTGGTCTGTGCAGTGGACCTGGACTGGGTGGATGGAGGCCCCTGCTGTTCACACCGAGCCCGGCCCCCCATTTTAGATGCTACATCCTGTGTGCTGTCCCTGGCAAGGGTTTTAGAGAGGACCCCCAGCTGGACAGTGGTTAAAGCTATAAAAACAGGTTTAATCCAGGGCGGCTGCAATAGGGGGAAAGAGAGAAAGCTCGGTGTAGAGCTGGGCTCACTTCCGAATACAGTGGGAGACTGGGGCTGACAGCCTGGGAGCAGGTTTCGGGGGAAGGTCAGTGAGGGTGGGGGCTGTGGCTAACCAACCCGTCAGGATTCCCACGGAGGCCAGCAGGGCAATCAGACACCACCTGGCGGTGGGGGGCTGGGAGGATGAGGCATTTGGTCAGATATGGAGGGTGGGGATTCTCCCTAAACTGACCGAGCAGGATTCTTGCTAAAACTGGGCGACATAGAGACAAACAAAGAAGGGCAAGTTGGGGTCCAGTTGAGAGGACGGTTCAGAGGGGCCTGACTAAATTTTGGTAGAGGAGAAAGTCTGTCAGGGGGATGTTAGTCACCACCACCTAGGAAGGTTTGGGGACAGAGAGACAGGCGAGTGATCTCAGCTCGTCTTTGAGATCCATCACGGTTAATGCGAGAACGCCGCCCTCGCCCTGGCACGTGCGGTCCCACAGCCCTGCTCAGCGCAGCCCTCTCCACGCGCCCCGGCCTGCACCCACCTGGCCCAGGAGGGGGTCGGGCACGCATCCGAGTCCTGGCATGTCCCCACAGCAAGTGCCCGTCCCAGCTACTGCTGCGCCTGATCCGTCACTGCCCCTCCTTGACAGGTCATCCTGAGAATTAGCACATGTGAGGCTCTCAGAGCTATTCCTGCTGCTTTGAAAATTGAGCGCTCTCACCACCTCTGTACCCCGGCACCTGGAGCTGTTTCTGGCACGTGGTGGATGCTCAGAGGTATTTGCTGAGTGAACAAACTGTCAGTCATTCTCACCGTGATTATTTCTTACTTTGTTCTTGCTGGAGGTGTCGCCACCCCCTTTCCTCCCTGTCACCTCGCCCTGCATCCGGACCCTGCCTGCTGCCAGCCCTTTCTCACCAGAAACCCAGGATACACCACAGGCTGGCGTGGCCCCCTCTTCGGCACTGCACCCCACCAGGCTTGTTTAAAGCCCGTGAAACTCGTGTTTATGATGCCAGGCCGCTCCCCTTTCCCAGGCCCCCGATTACCCAGGTTAACAAACACCAGGCACCTGCTGGGCCCCTCAGGGCAGGTTCTGCGCTTACTCCATCCACAAATCTGCAAAACCGTCTGCAGAAGCGCCAGGCCTGCTCTGCCTCACACGTGCTCTGATCCAGCTCCACGCAGCAGCAGCGGGCGGCTCACCCGTTCGTGCCGCAAGTCTTTGCTCAGAACTCGCCACAGCAGGCTTTTCACGCACGTCATCTCACCTCCTATCTTCCACGCAAAACGCAGCAAACAAGGCCCAGAGGGGTTCCCCGCGTTGCCCAGCTACACAGTCAGTAGCCGGGGTTGGCTTCGAACCCGTCTGCACCGTGCTTGGGGGGCCCTCTCCGCCCACAGCCAGGGGTCCTGCTCCCAAGGCTGCACCAGCCGTCCCGTAGTCAAGGCGTGTTTCCTGTTTGCTCCTACCTCTCCCTGTGGCAGGAGGCTGTTTCCCCAGCCTCAGTGAGAACCCTGCAATGCTCCCCTGGGTGCCCTGGTGTGAAGGACACTCAGCGGGCCCCGAAGGGACATTGGGGCAGCCCTGGCACTGAGCACCTGCCTGTTTCCTCCCCTCCCTCAGCATCCGAGCAGCGAAGGGGAAAGGAAGTCGGCTCTGAGCAATGAAGCGGGGGAGGGGGGGGGACACGGCCTGGATGGCAGGGCAGAGTGGGGACACTGCTTCTGGAACACTCCAGGCCGCATGTGGGGAGAGAGTGGCTGAACGCAGGGGTCCTCTGTGGCCATCTGTTCACAGCCACCACCGCCCCCACCCGAGGGCACAGAACCCCCAGGTTCTTATCTCCCCAGGCAAAGCAGGAGGCTGTTCTGTAAAGAAATGAAATGGGTGGCGTAGGGGGCAGTGCCTGGCATCTCATGTTTGTCGAGTGAGAGGGGGGCCCAAAGCAGCGTGTGTGGCTATTGGTGTCCCGGACATAGCTGTCCCCACAGTCCACATGTGGCATCCAGCAGAGCCCTGCCCACAGCGGGCGTGTCCTTTGCTTCATTCTTCCAAATGCCTGGATCCTGAGTGTCCAGTCACGTATTTCGGAAAGCCTGCAACAAAGGAACAAGGCCCAGAAAAACCGAGGGCCTGGCACTGAGGGGACTGGAGACCACGCAGGGAGCAGAAAGAGAACTTTAAAGGGGCTGCACCTCATTTCTGCAGTGATAAGGGCGGCTCGAGCGTCCATGAAACAAGAGGGCGTGCCAGGAGGTAAGGAAGGTTTGCCAAGTTGTAAAACAAAACCACCAAACGCTCAACAGAAATCTTGGTGGAGAAAGTTGAGGAAATCTCCCAGAAAGTAGGGCAAAAAGACAGAGATGGAAAACATGGAGACGTGGGTGACTCTGATTCTCTCCCACTGGAGGAGAAGAAACAGCCGCATGCACTCGGCACGGAGGAACCCAGGTGAGCCCTCGCCCGCCGCTGCCTGGCCCCACCAGAGCCACCGCCTGGGTGCAGCCCCTGGGCCCTGCTGGCACTCAAGGCGGGCACCCTGCCCTTGTCTCTGCTTCATCCTGGGAGCATCTTGTCCCCCTTCCTAGGAGATGGCTGACATGGGTGTGGATTAAATCCCACTTACTTGGGTCTCACAGCACTGTTGTTAGTTGTGAATTTTGAAGATGTGAAATTGAATTACAGAAAGGTCAGGACTGGACACAGTCCGGCTGTGAGTGGCAGAGGCACAGACACAGACAGGGCCCTCGTTGGCTGGTCCCGGAAGCCCAGGCACTCCGTCTAGGCCTGCGTGACGGCTGCGGGTTCGAGGACCTGTCCGCAGTGTGAGGCTAGAACCCTGCGGCCCCCACAGGGCCGTTCTCTACAGCTGCGTGGATTTTGTGCCCCATCTGTCAGGATTTTACTAGGACTTTTAAGTTGGGCTGAGCCCAAACTGGTCAACCATGGTACAGTAAAAAGAAAGGGCCTTTCATTCTGAACGCCGTGGGCTGTGATAAACGCAGACGGCAGGGGCTCGGCTCCGGGCTAGCCGGAGGGCAACAGAGCGGCAGTAAAATTCCTCAGCCACATCCCCACTGTACGGGCTTCGGCGCGTTTCTGAGACATTATCAAGGCTAATGTTTTCGGTGCAGGAAGTTCGGTCTCCCACGTGTAGACGTCCCTCCCACAACCTTCTTATGTCACAATCAAATGTAACTGTAGCTGGGCGCTCTTTACAGGGTGGTAATGGTTCTTGTGTCCCCGTGAAGGCAGCTACAGGAAATACAGGACTGTCATCTGGGGAATTGGACTTTCCAGGTTCATTTACATGGTACCGAGTTCGAGATGGGGCTTGTGGTTTTCGAGTTAAGAGACGAACGGATCTGTCACCCGTGCTTCTCGCGAGGCCTGCAGTGGAACCCTGCCTGGTCTGTGCCCTCAGCCCGCTTTCCTATCCAGACACTCGCTGTCTCTTGTGCTTCTCCCACTCTCCAGGGTGACACCATTTCAGAGTAATGGCTGGCCCGTCGTCTCCTAAGGGCAGATGCCACCTTCCTCAGTCTCTCTTGGGCTGGGCCCTTTGTGGAGCACCTTTCAGGGCCGAGGGAACAGAAGGGTTCAGGCACCGTGCAGCTTGAGTGACAATGTGTGACCATCCTCCATTCACACCTGAGAAACTGAAGTCAAGAAGCTTGGACAGCCAGGTAAGGGTCTCGCCAGAGATGGCTTCTGCAGCTACAACCAGGTGTGGCCTCGTTCACCTTCCCTGCACTTTCCTCAATGAAAAATAACAAACGGAGCCCAGAGGAACTGCCCTGCATGTCTCATGGCTCAAACCTTTGGAGTTTTAAAACAGGACAAAAGAAACTGTGCCCCAAAGAACTGTTTGCAAGGTGACAAGAAAGCAGATGCCGTGATTACAGGACTGGTGACGACCAGCGGACAGTGAGAACCACTTAGAATCAGCATCACTATGTATGTTCTCTGCACCCACAGCAATCCTTCCTTCTGGGGTGTCATTGTCCCTTTCTCGTAAACACCCCTCGCCTCTGTCTCCTCATCAGAACACGATTTGGGCTTCTGCCCGAATAGCTATTCTTATTGTCGCAGATAAACGCTTGTCACCTGTCACTCCGAAAGGCCCTTTATTTTTAAGTTAACAGCCCCTCTTCTGAAAGGAAGGGCCTCACACGCCTCTGCCTGAGTCTACGAGACACATCCAAGTCAGAGCACAGCTGACCGCAGATCGCCCCGTACCCCAGCCCTGTTAGGGCACACCCAAACTTGACTCATTCGTCTCGACTGCTGTCTCAGAGGTCCCAGGCCCTGCGGTCACTTCCTCGGAAGGCTTTGCTCTGCCCATTCCCTCTGCTTTGATGTGAGGTCAGCCTCCATCATCCCACCCCCAGATGGCAGCACCTCCTCCCATCCCCCCAGTTCCAGGGGGTTAGAAACTCGCCTTCCAGGGCCACCACTTTCATCGCCAGCCCCCTGAAGCCACCTCAACGCTTCCTTAGGGTCCCAGGCTGCTGTGGTGCAGTGCAGAGTGTCCGTCAGGGACCATAGACGTGACCTCACTTGCAAATAGGACCTTTGCCGATGGGATTAGCTTAGGATCCTGACATGAAATCATCCTGGATTTGGGGTGAGCCCTGGATCGCAGGACGAGAGGAGGAGACAGAGACAGGGAAGAGGCCGTGGGACCGCCAACGCAGAGACGGGACACAGCCACAGGCCGGGGGCCCCCTGCCCCCCGCAGAGGCCTGCAAGCTCTGGACTTCCTCCACGGCCACAGTGTCTGCTGAGCCAGCCCCCAGCGCCACAGGCTCGGGCACCCTCACAGAGAGGGCTGGAGGGCGGGCGACGCGGTCAGAGGCTGCCATCTCCTAATGGGCCGGTGTCAGTTATGCCATCAGACGAGACTGCAGCCCATGGTGGCGGCTCTGGGCCAAGACCGACGCAGAGTGGGGAGCAAAAGAGCCATGTTTGCCTGGCGTGGGACTGTGGTGGGAGCACATGTATCTCCCCTGCCACACGTGCAATGTGAATATTCAGTGACAAAAGGTACCCGGGTAAAATGAATCGACTCCAATTTGTTTTCAAACCTCCTTCCCTGCACAGACAGCATCTGATATGGTTTTCGGATGGCAGTGGCCAGTATGAAACGAAGCCCCTGTTAAAATGTGGGCATGCACTTCAGGGGTGTCTGGCAGAGGACTGGGCCAGGGACAGACCCCCACCCATGACCAGCGTGCACACCATCTCGGGGTGAGCTCCAATGAGTCCCCCGCTCCAGCCCTTACTGAGTGGCAGCAGCCTCGTCCCTATACACAGAATTTCTCGAGTCCCATTCCTTGTTTCTCTTATGATTGCCAAGAAAATGTCACCTACAGCATCTGTCCTTCTTTTCTTTTGATTGAACTGGCTGCCCCCAGCAGATGAGACTGTGGGAACAGATGGGAACCTTTTGGGGGAGGCCCACTCGTGAAGGCGGGTGTGTGGATGGCCGTGGAGAGGGGAAGGCAGGCTGGTGGGTCCAGCGTGCAGGCTGGGTCTCAGCCACGCCAGAGCGCTGCCCGCCCCTGGGAACGCCACCTCTAACCTGTGTCCTGCAGCCTACATTCTGCAGAGAACAAGCTACATTCTCCTTTGCTGTCAGTCACAAAATATTCTTTGTGCTAAGCTGACTGCAATACACACTGACATTACTGTTCAGGTGTAGCCGGCATTAGACCTGACACTCTGCCCTGCAGTGGTTCCTGGACAACACGCGATCTCGCGAGGTGTCCCGTGCGTCATGCTAGGTCGTGGTGCAGAGAGGAGCCTGACGTACTCCTGTCCTCAGATGGCCCTGGGCTCACGCAAGATGACCCCTCGAAGCCAGCAGTGTGCCACGGTGAGTGAAGACTGGCATGGTGGCCTTGCTCCCTGGGGCTGGGGTGAGGGACCCTGCCTCCCACACAGACAGTGGGGGGCCGGCTCTGTCCACCTGAGAGGCGGCAGGCAGGCAGATGGGCCACCTTAGCCAAAAGCAAAGAAAAGCTCCTCCCAGCGGGCTGCTCCAGAGTCTCTCCTCCAGGCACCTTTGTGTGCACCCTCATGCAATCCCGCTCCCACCCACACATGCCACCTGCAACAAAACACTTCTCAATACGCACCTCTAAGAAGCTGGCAGGGTGGGGTAGTGGCTGGAACCTGCCCATGTGGGGTGACTGTCCGGCGAAGGTCAGCTGCCCTGTGGCCGTGGCAAGAGGACATGTGAAGACACTGACCTGCCATACACAAGGCTTTCAGGAACAGTAGTTGAACTTGAACCCGTGAAATGGGGTGTGTACCACATCACTCCTGAATTTGGTGGTTTAAAATAGCAATCAGTCACTGAGCTCACCAATCTGCAATGTGGGCAGAAGGAGAGAGACACAGAGGAAGACAGGAAATGGAGAGGGAAGGGAGGCCAAGATAGGCAGTGGGGCTTGCTGCTCAGCTATCAGGGCGGACGGAAGAACACTTGTCGGCCCAGCCGAGAGCTGCTCTGCAGCACCGACCGGAGCCCGTGAGTCCCTCGGCCACGTGAGCTGGTCCCACCCTTGGAGACCATGTGGAGTGCGGAACGGCAGCAGGTGGAGGCCTCAAATTGCAGGTCAGCTCTGGAGAATTGGGCCTGAGGCGGGGGGAAGACACCAGCGAACTCACGCACCCCTTGAGATAGCGGCGTGGGGCTGTGCATTGGTCCAGCAGCCCTGGTGGGAGTGTGATTCTCTCGCCACCTGTGCAAGCTCCATGGGCCCCTCACACCTCCAGGCCTCGGCCCACCCTCCAGAAAACGGGGACCCTATGGCATCGCTTCCCCAAGCTTGGGTTGCTGTGTGTTGGCAAAAGCACCACCGTTGGGCACTGTTGCTTCCTCTTCTGATGTGGGAGCACGTGGCTTACGCCTCAAGATGGTTACACAGCTGGAGGTTGGGTCCATTACCACCGACCCTTCAAACACTGGTAAATGTCAGTCCTCAGCCATCCACACAGCAGCATATGCGACCTGCAGTGGACGGCAGGGCCTCCTCGTCCCCTACAGGCAGGCACAAGGTCATGGGTCCTTCACTTTCAGCCCTGGGCTCTCCCTGGTCCTAAGTGACGTTGGATATTGTCCAGTAGTTGGAGCATCCAAGAAAGAGAACAAAGAAGACATTAATTAGCAAAGGCCTCTCTGGCTAGGAATGAGGCCCCAGCCCCACCCCAGTGGACGTGTGTGGACCAGGAGGTCCCAGCTTGGCCAACGCCAACCATTTTCCCTAGAGCCATGGAGGGTGGGTGGCCACGCTTGCTGACTTGCCTGCTGGGCCCTTCTGTTTGTCCTGGACCCCAGGGAAGAATGTCAGGGCTTGTCCAGAGTCCCCGCCTTGCCTCATAACGTGCTACCTGCTCTGACGGGAGCAGTGGGGTTCCTTCAGTGGCCCAGATGACGGTCATGGAGGGTCTTCAGGAAAAGGGGCTGCACCTTCCCAGGAGATGCAGTCAAGGTCAAACAAAATCATGGGCGGCAACATGTGCAAAGCACAGTGAGTATTCAGATCTAAAAAGTGGGGGAAGGTGGTACATTTGCAGGGCGTGGAGCTTCTGGGGAAGATGTGCGGGTTCCAGGACACCCAGTGTGCTTGTCACGCGCTGCTGTCATTGCCTGCCTGGTCCGAGGGCCTGAGACAGCCCTTTGCGGAGAAGGGCCACCTGCTCACTGTCGGGGGAGAGGGAGAGAGGAGGAACCGCCCACACCCTCCAAGTTGAGGTTATGCCTGGAAGGACCGTGTGCAAGAGGGGGTGTCCTCAGCCTGACTCTCCTTCACAAATACGGCTTTCGCCAAAGAGACGTTGTAGTTGATCAGTGGCCATCTGCAGAGCCTGTCTGATTCTGGCGTGTCCTGTCCCTGCCATGTGACCCTTTGTCACTTCATCTCTGTCCTGACAGGCCACTTCTTTGACTCCCTTGGCAGTGGATTTCTCTCTCTATTGCAAACCCTGGGCACCTCTAGTCTTGGCTAATGGGCTTCTTTTTCTGATAAAAATAGATTGATTTCATCCAAACTCTATTCTTTCTTTTCAGAAAGAATTTCTTTTTAAAAACTTTTCTTTTTTATTCTGCTTCTTTTCCATTTCTTTCCAGGCCTCCTTTTCTCCATGGATCTTGAAATTTCCAAATTATTTAGCTAGTCCTTACAACAAATCCCGACCAGGTCTCCCTGGACATGGAATACCACATCCGTGGCACGCTGACTGTCAGACTTGGAAGGGACCTTAACTTACTGTGGCTGAGCCCCCACTGCCTGGTTTCATCCTTGGGAAAGAAGAAAAGAAAATTGACCAAAGTCGCAAACACTGTCAGGGTGTGAAGTGTGGTGAGAAATCAGGTTTCCAGGCCGGGCCCCTTTGCTGTTGGGAGGACAGGATCTCAGCAGGAAGAAGGTGGGAGCAGCAAGGCTAGGGTGATGGCCCGGTGGGGAGACTCCGCTGAGAAGGCCCCGCTTCTGTCCCCAGGGAACAGCCAGGACTTACCAAGTGGCACGGGCTGACCAATGAGACATAGCGGAAGCGGGCTTTCCCCATGACAACGGCCAGACAGCTGGCACCTCCCACCGAAGGTGGATGCAAAGCCTGGGCAGCGGCTGGCACTTTGCAAACGCAAGAGAAAGGCCAGACACAGGGCTGAGTCAACGCCAACAACCGCTTACACCCAAGTCACTCGCTAAAATACACTCACGGTTTAAGCCACTGTTTCTGGATATTTTACTCCTTGGAGCCTAATGGATCCCGAATCTGCCTCCTCAATCAGGAGCAGGTGAGAAAATCTTGCTCTGATGCCCCACTTGTGCACCTGTGGCTCCAAGAGGGTGGGGCCAAAGAGCGACACCCTCAACAGCCATGTGAGAAAAAGAGAAACATTTCAAATGCAAATTTAGGTATAAAAGTACATATTTATTTGGACGGGGGGAGTGGGGGGTAATGCAGCCAATTATAATACCCGGAGCACCAGAAAAGCCAGAATAACATCGTTAACCATGAATACTTACTGGCCCGTCACACTTTTCTCTCTCCATGTGCTTGTCTGTACACTTGATGGCCTCTTCGTACAGTTAAGTGATACCATTTTCAATAAAGAAAGCGGAAAGATACTGCAGTCTCCTCCAGCATGGTCAGCCATCTTCTTTTTTACACTGTTGGAAGCTTACAGAAGTTAACTTTAACTTTGCAACTCATTATTGGTGCTGTCAGGAGAAACTTCTGTGCTGTCAAATTTAGGACCGCTCCTGTCACAGCTCTTTTATGTACGTGCTCAAAACTGTCCGTGTGCTTCACGTTCTGTGGGTTAGTGCCTGTTAACTACTCTTGACTTTGTGGCCCTCCAAGCTCACTCTGCTGTTGGGTGAAGAGGTGGTTTTCGGCAGGCGGAGCTGCACCTCTCTCCTAGGATCGGCCCCATTAGCGGGACCTGTGAGCAGGGGACCTGATGTTTTCGCTCATTAGCTCCACACAGATTTGCCTCTGACCCTGTGTGTTGCTGGGCGAGCTGCCCGGGAGAAGTAAGGCCACCGGCACCACCTGGCACAGGGCCGAGGACCCAGTGCCACGTGCAGGTGCCAGGCCACTCACGCTCGGCCACTGGGAGCTTTAGTGTCACGTTATTGTTATTTTTGTTGTTGCTGGGGATAATTCTGTGGGTACATGGTCAAACATGTTGTCTCGTAGATGGACCCATAAAACAGGCCTCGGAAACCTCAGCTGTCTGTCTATACACGAAACATTCGCATCCCTGAGGGGATGAGGCTGAATGGAGGCCTGAGGACATAGTGCGTCTGATGACAGCCCACAGCAGACTGGGGACACCAGCTCCAGTCCTGAGAACAGATTAAGGCCACGGGAGCAGCTCTTTACATGGCATCTACCTCAGGGTATGCGGCGTTTCTAATTTTGGATCGTGGTTGTCATGGCAACGGGATGTGGCTTTTTGTTACTATAGCGGCTGCTCCCCTTCTGTGTCGCCCTGTGGACAGGGGCGTGCTTTGCTCTGAGCCCACGTAGGAGGCAACATGTACCTAGGATCAAAATGTTGGTTTTCCCCCGAGACCTGGGGAAACGTGCGTGATGAGCACTGTTTTCAGAGGTGGGGGCTGCGGGCCGGTGCCCAAGCTGTGAAGTACGTTGTGAGCAGAAGCCCTTCTCTGCCAGGCGGGGAGCCAGCTGGGGGCAGCATGGGTCACAGTCCTGCATCCTCTGCTCTGGGCACCAGAGTGACTCGTCTGCAGGACAGGAATGGCACTCGCTGCCATCTCCCCGGGACTCTGGGCACACCTGCACGCAGCGGCCCTGCTGGGGCCTCTCCGTGACTGGGAGCACGGTGTCCACTTTGTGGCTACCACACACGGTGACAGGTGTCAATGACGCACAGCTGCCTCCCCACCAAGGGAGACCTGCAGAAAGAGCCTGCTGGACGGACCCCCGACTGGGCTGGAGGGGGCGTCCTTGGCTCTCCTGGAGTCTCCCATCTGCAGGAAGCAGACCGTGTCTGTTTCTTGTGAACAAGGTCCCAGGTACGGAGCAGCCTAGGGTGTCTCAGCCTTGCAGGTGACCCAGGGCAGGTCTGCCGAGCTCAGGGCCGCAGCAGGAGATCC